>NW_017728992.1:58311125-58312932 GCF_001723915.1 Gavialis gangeticus
GCTGTTTTCTAGGAACGCACATACAGCATAAAGTGAGGGAAACCTGTATGTAAAGGATACAGGAGTAAATTAAGATTAGGAGGGACAGGGAATACATGCATTTTGGTTTTTTCCTCTTTCAGTTTCCGTGAGGCATATACATGTAGAGAAAATGAGTATGTGTAAAAAAAAAAATGCTCTTGCTATCCAAAGCAGTGGTATTCCATTTTAAAATGTTGATTCTAATTTCTAAATAACCAGAAGAAGGAGTCAATTCAGCTTTGGTATTGGAAAACTGCATGATGCTTGCTTTCTTGTTCCTAATGATTATGGTGTCCAGCAATGATTACTGTAAAATTTGTAATACATAAGCCAGAAAAAGCATCCTTTTCCAGGCTTGCATTTCCGATAAACTCAGTGGTCAAAATTAGTATGCTTATGTGCTATCCTGAATCAGGGCCTCATCGCTTCTCGGCCTCTTGAAGGCTCAGATCAAGTGAGCACCTCCCTCCCCCACATGGGAGACCTCTGCGACATCGCGGTGGTCACCCATGTCTTCCGCCCCCTGACCTGTCTGGACGCAACGGTAAGTGCCAGCGCCCTCGAGGAAGACCGCCCGCAAGAGGATCGCGAGGCAGCCGACCAGACATGACTTGGCCACCTTCCTCAGCAGTTTGCTGGAGTGCGAGTTCAGCCGAGACGATGGGGACTTTGCCTCTCTGTGGAGCCAAGCCCGCAACGCCACGCGCCACCTTGGGAAACGCATTGGCTGCTCCTGGACCTGGACCGAGGAGTGCTGGGAGCTAGGAGTGTCCCTGCAACCAGCCCCACATGCCAACTGCGTCACTGTGATGCCCCTCACAAGGATCTTCCTGGAGAGGTTCCTGAAGGACGCTGTCCAAAACAAGTACGCTGGCGACCTGAGGGCCAAACCCAACCAGGGCAAGGTCTTCGACGTCACCTCAAAGTGAGACTCCAGCCACCACTTCATGCCCAGTGGGAGCTTCACACACTTCGTGGACTGGCGCTTCCTCCACCGCACCTGCCTCAACTGCCTGCCTCTGAACGGGACTGTCCACTTTGGCCACCGGGACAAGAGGTGCCAACGGTGTGGGTACGCGGCAGAGACCCTCCCCCACGTGCTGTGCAGCTGCAAGCCGCACACCAGAGCCTGGCAGCTCTGCCACAGCACTGTCCAGGACTGCCTGGAGAGGGCCATCCTGGCTGCAGTGGGGGAGATCTCTGTGAACTGCACTGTCCCGGGCTGCAAGAGCTAGATGCGACCGGACATTGTCATCACCAGCGAAGAGGTCAAGAAGATTGTGATTGTGGACGTCACCATCCCCTTCGAGAACCGGCGCCAAGCCTTCACCGATGCCTGGGCTCGCAAGTGGGAGAAATATGCCCCACTGGCTGACATCCTGAGGGGCCACGGCTACAACATGACGGTCGACGTGCCCATCGTAGGAACGCTCGGAGCCTGGGACCCCAGCAATGAGAGCATCCTGCATGCCTGCCATGTCTCCCGGTGCTACACCAAGCTGATGAGCTGCCTCATGGTGTCTGACACCATCTGTTGGTTCTGCGACGTCTACGTGGAACGCATCACGGGCCACCGTCAGTACTCCGACCCCACCAGACGAACCGCTGCTGGACCGGACCCAGAGGGGACCGCCTGACCCCCCCCCACACACACACACAAACACACACACACACACGCACCACATGGACCTTCACTTTCGAGAGGATTCTTCAACAACGGATGACCCTGCTCCACCTGAAGAGGAACCCTGCGATGAGACTCTATATGGACTGAGACACTTCCTTC
>NW_017728992.1:58313139-58318760 GCF_001723915.1 Gavialis gangeticus
TTTGTCATCTTTTTTGGATTCACAATCCTAAACATTTACTCTTTTCTAGTAGGATTGCATCTTTATTTGTGTCCTTGCGGAGTTTTGGGAGAGGCATCCTTGAAATTTTGTTGATTTGTATTGGAAAATATTCTGAGGCAGTAAGGGTAATAGGAATGGGACAATTTAGGGTTATGCTTTGATTAATGTATTGTTTAGTACTCTGACACACCACTTCTTGGAGATTAATGTTGTTGCCTGTGTAGCCTTGACTGCTGGATCCATTTCTGGAAGTCTTTGGGGTAATGTGAGTAGCTGGCAAAGAAGTTTCCCGAATCTCTTACATTCTTGTGTTTGCTTATATTCTACTCCCTTTCTGTGTGCAAGGGTTTCTGTAAAGCATGCCAAGTAGACTGAAGATGAAAAATTAAAAAATTAGCCTTTTGGGCAATTATATTAATATCTTCAAATTTTGACTTAAACCTTTTAGTCACTTCGACTAAATTCAGTTTGACCAGTGCTTGTACAAACCAAACATTTTAGACAATTCCTGTCATTAAAGGCTGTGGTACGTACAAAGTGTTTTCATCTCCTGTTGCTAAGGGTTGATGCTACTTTTTTTCTGTAACTTTTAAATTTTGATTTAACTTTTCACTTCCTAGAAGCGTTTTAGAGCTTTAATCTCTTTGTGTATATATGCTTGTCAAAAGTGGATGTGCAGGTTGAAAGAGCAGCAAAATAAGAATGATTCATAGAAGAAAATTTAAGACTTAATGTGAAAATTTTAATTTAATCGCGAACAGTTTGCAAACAGAAGCCCAGGCATCATTAGCTGAATAAATTATTTGGTTCAAAAAATTTATTCAGCTATTGTATAGTTTTTAGTTATACAGCAAACTTGAGTGTTTGTCTTCAATCACGTCATTTGTATGATGACCCAAATAAGAACATGCTGGATTTGTTAATTCAGTCTTGAAGGCCAGGTATGGACATTACTGCACTTTTACTGATATAAGTGATCAGAAACCAGTCTAAACCCATAACAGAACAGAAGTTCAGCATACATAGACTGATTTAAAAATGGTGGAACCCGGTGTAGGATAGGTAGCCTGTGTGCCTCCCTGGGGCAAATGTGTGTTCAGTTCACTACCGATCTAAACTGCATTGCTTACAGAAAACTGCAACTTAGACCGATTCTGCCTTGGTTTATTACCTAGCCTAGATGGCTAGACCTAGTATTTTGAGTTGCATGTGAGATTTGGGAGAGATCTTCATGGTCCAATACGTGGCAGCTTCATCAGGGAAGCAAGTCAGGAACTCTGCCATGTTTGTCTCAGCAAGAGGCTGATATTTGCATATCTTCCAAATTAACATTTTCCTTGATTGGTGAATTGTTACAGGTAATGATTTTGAGGCAGAGGCTGCTGGAAAAGTACAGCAAAAGGTATCCATCACTGTCTTTCAAGCATTATCTTGTGGCAGAGACATGGAATTTGATTTGCTAACGTCAAATAATCCAGTTGCATTCTTGCCTGGCTGCAAGAACTGTATAAAGTAGGGCCAGGCTGCAGCTCCCAGCAGCCCCTGCCTGTGTTGCTACAGCCAGTTTCCATGGAGACCCCAGACGGGGCAGGGCTATGACAACTCAGGGCTGGAGCAGCCCCCGTCCAGTCACATACCCTGCCAGCGCTGCTTGGGCTGGTCTCCATGGAAATGCTGGCCCTGCGCAGTCATGGCACCAACCCCTCCTGGGGTCTCCATGGAAATTGGCCACAGCAACACAGGCAGGGACTGCTGGGAAATGGAGTCCACTATGGGCTGAATCCAGCTCACGGGCCGGACTTTGCCTGCCCCTGGTTTAAAGGAACATAAGAAATACCTTGAAAGAAAAGCTAATTGAGAACAAAAGTGTCTAAAATTAACTTAGCAAAATGAAACATCCCTTTTGACAACTTATGGAAGTGAAAATGTCTAAGTCTCTTAGGGACAAGACACATTAGCAATCTCAGCAACATGTTACCTATTTTCAGTTGCTGCTTTTGCCAAGCTTATTTTTCTAGACCATTTTATTTGTTTTTCTGGATTGATTTATGTACTTACAGCAAACTTCACAAATAAGTTAGAAGTGTTGAACAGGTGAAAGTAAGAAGTATTTGTTCAATTTGTTGCCCTGGTTGGGCATTGGACTTTTGTGCTGGCTGATCAGGTGTGTAGAAAAAACTTTAAGCAATCAGGCTGATAGTATCATGGCTAATGATACTCTTGGTCTCCAAGTATATGGGAACCAGCTGTTCATTTTGATCTGGAACTCTTGCAGTCTCCAGCCATGACAGTGAATGTGGTTAGTACTTTTTAAGGATAGAGTTCAATTGTAAGGAAAAAATTTTTTTTTAGTAAATACGAAACAGAAGATAGTCCCAGGAGCTCTGGCTGCTATAACATTAACCTTGTAATAGAAGTGTAGCATTTGGTAAATGTGTGTTCCAAATGCTAAAAGATATCAGAAATGTAAATCAAAAAGCAACTATAAGGACACCCTGTAATAACGTTATACTGTTAATCTTTTGCCTGTGCTCTGAAATGTATAAATCCTACAGGCTTCTTGGCTTTAGTTGTGTTTCTACTCCCTAGTTTCTCTGTACATGGAGGTATTGCTGAGAAACGTAACTTACAGGCACAGTGGACGGAAAGTACAATAATGTCCAAAGACGCATGTGTCAAACTGCATTGATATCAGTGGAAGTTCATATATGGCACTATGGCAATATATGGTTCATAATTTTCCTCTGCATGTGACTCTTTGCAAAATGGGTGTCAACTTTACTCAAGTCTTTTATAAACTAACATTATATAACGCATACGCAGATGACTCAGGATGCAACTCAAAATAGCTATGTAAAGGGAACAATGCACCTGTTTTCTGTTGCTTCAGATTTGCTGAATGTTTTCATACTTCACTGATGTTATTGCAAGCAGAGAAATCTTTAGTGCAGCAGTTTGCTTTTGCTTAGTCTAAGCAGTTTTTATGATCTCTGGCAGAAGTGTAAAAATCATACAATGACATTTTGATGTTAGCTCTCACTTACTGAGCTTGGGGAGTAGGTTTAGACTTTGAGCTAAAATGTTGAATTGATTCTTGTCTCCTAGAAAACAAAATTTACTTGGAACATAACCATGTTATACATGACTTTGGTCAGTGACAATTTAAACAACTAAAATAAAATTTAGGCAAAAGATAACCTGGAGCAGTGAATTTCTTAGTAAGAGGTTGCTGAAATTAATTTGCTGTTTAGATGCTATCTCTATTCAGGGCAACAAAAAAGTAGTTCTAGTTATATTTGGTATAGAGGCAAAACTGTCAGAAAATATTATGGGAAGGCCAGGAGATTTCTATAGCCAGTAATAGCTGCTGGCTTTTATTACTACAACTGAATAGCATTTCTGCATCACTCACAAGAGTTAAGGAATCCTTATCATCCAGGATCATACCAAGAACATTGCTCGAGGGATTGTGTGGTTACTGTATACTGTATACTACCATATATATCTTACAACAAAAATGCATGACTTTAAGTTCTGTTTAGTAGTTACATTTCAATTATTTTCTTTTGCAACCTTCTTGGAAAATAACAATACAGCTATTTATGGATGTTTTCATGGGCCAATGTCATGGAGTACATGCTGCAACCTTGACATAGAGGGCTTAGCAAGTGATTTCTCTAAACCTGTTTTCCTGATGTGCTGTGTGTGGAGATGACTTTTATAATCTCTTAACTGCTTTTAAAATTCTATTGCTTTTAATCAATAATGTTATTTAAAATACCTTTATAGTGTTTTTTCCATTGAAGACTACCATTTGCATATTTATCCACATAAATTCCACCATCAGTGGCAGGGACTGGCAATATTTTGCAGTAGGAGGCCACTTTAATGGCGTTTAGCTGTAAGTTTTGGCTGGTTTCAACAACCTGACCCACATAGTTGCCCTTGTGGTGTGCTGTTGCCCAGCTGCTCCACTAGGAAAGTCCCATGTCTCTGAAATGCCACTAAAGCCCCCCAGCTCAGTTGTCCTAATCTCATCCTTAGACCACAGGTTGCTGACCCTGGTCTAATGTGTATGAGCTTGCAATTTTAGGCAGCAAGCATTGGGACTGTTTATGAAGGGTAGAGTTTGCAAATCCTTTTTGTTAGCAGAATACTCAAGATATCTGTTTAAAAGTGGATTAAAAAGTGTGTAGGGATGTTACTGGTTTGGAAGAGTCACTCTACAAAATGGTCTTCTGTCTTTAAACTGATTTATGCTAGTGCTGTGGCTGCCAGAGGTACTGCTATGGTACCAAGAGGTATTTTGGCTTTAAGAGACTTTAGATTCTCAAAAACAGGCCGATCCTTGTCTTCAGTCATCTTCTGGTCATTGACTTCTGAGGAAACTTGTCTACATTTGGTCTCCCAAGGCTACTTGACCATGCTAGTCAGTGATAGTATCCTTAGGCCGACGAAAGATTTCTGACAAACCCTGCATCTCTGACAGCCCCATGCAAAAGAGCAGCTTGCAGGTAAGCAACTTCCCCACAAAGGGTCTCCCCCCCTGCCCACCCCCAACCCACTCTGGCTTTGATTCTTTAGCTGTAACAACTGCCTATGAAAAATAAAAGGAGCTCAATCCCATAAGAGAGTGCCCAGGGTTCAAGACATTAAAAGGATGGACCTTTTTGGGGAGAAAGCATTTGGTTTTAGGGGTTTTTTGGGGGTGGGTGAGGGAGATTTGACAGACCTACAGTAAGGGATACAGTTATCAGGCTCTGCTGGCTATGTATGGTTATCTCTATCAAGACAAGATCTCATAGCTGGGCCCTCTGAGGATGTAAAGAAAAAGCTGAAGGCAGGTGGCCATTCGGTGGCAAAGACTACATCATAGACCCTTTTAACACTGGACTGAGAACCGTGACTACCGTAACTATGTACTGAAAATCATGACCGCTTTCATCAGGAATTCTAAAAGAAGAGAGTAGACCTTGATTTAGAAACTTTCTTTAAGGACCATGACCTTTCCAACTCAAAGATAACTGTGGTACTGCAGGCCAGGGGGAGCATCCCTTTGATCTGTTATCTGTATTTCATACCAGGAGAGGAATTCTTCAAGATCCTTTTGTCCACTTGGAGCATATGACTTCTCCTCCTCCTCCTGTTATGGAGTTCTTTTTCTGGATACCTGTATTTGTGGAGGACCTAAGTGGCAGTGGAGGGTAGTCTACCATATATGGCTTTGAGAGTGGTGCATGCAAGGCATGCAGGGACAAGTGCAGCCCCAGCCGGTGCTCCAATGTGTGGGGTGCATGCACTTTAGATCTGTGGGCCAAAGTCATCTCAAAGGACTCCTGTTACCATAAGATAAGTAGGGCCTGGTTTAATTTTTGATTTTTCATTAAAATCATGAAATTAAATGGTTTTCACGAAAAATGTGATTTGCAATGAAATGCCACGATACAACCACTTGCTAAGGAGTTCCCCAGCAAGGGACCATATAATGGCATTTTGTTGCAACAAGATGGCTGCTGCAGGCTGGGGAAAGCATTCCTGAGCCAGCAGCAAAATCCTGGCAACCCAGGGGAGGGAGAGGAGGGGTCATAAAAGGGTCAGTG
>NW_017728992.1:58323760-58333310 GCF_001723915.1 Gavialis gangeticus
AGGAGTTCCCCAGCAAGGGACCATATAATGGCATTTTGTTGCAACAAGATGGCTGCTGCAGGCTGGGGAAAGCATTCCTGAGCCAGCAGCAAAATCCTGGCAACCCAGGGGAGGGAGAGGAGGGGTCATAAAAGGGACAGGGGGAGGAGAGAGCTTGGGCATGGGAAGGGGAGGGGCTGTTTGCTTCTCTGGGTGGAAAAACTGAGGGGGCCGGGAGACCTCTGGGACTGCCTGGGCGAATGGCCCTGGCACCAGGCAGGGGAGGGACTGTTTGCTCCCCTGGGCAGATAAACAGGGGTGCCAGGGGTTGGAGGCAGGGGGGAGAACACATGTGCAAAGGAACAAACAGCCCCTCCCCTACCTGGTGCCAGGGCCATCTGCCAAGGCAGCCCCAAAGTTCCCTCAACCTCCCACACCCCAGTTTTCCTACCCAGAGGCTAGGGGGGCATGGGCTTTTCAGCAGTGATCCAGAAGCCTTATGAGCAAGGCCTCTGCTGCTGCCATTAAACCTTGCCCCAACTCTGCCCCCTCATCATGGGGGAGGCCACCACAATCTAGGCCTGAAAATGGCATCCCCTGCCACGATTGGACCATGGTATTAGCAAGATGGGCCCATGATTTAAACCAGGCCCTAAAGATAAGTATCCTTCCTTTCTAAATAAGGCACCATTGATAGAAACTGGGAAACAATGGAGGGAAGCAATTCTTGAGGTTGTTACTGACTCACTGCTCATGGGCTTCCCATGAAGGAAATACATCTTTATGAGGCTTTTATCAAGTCAAACAGCTCTGGTTTTGTTGTTATAAAAAGTAAAGTAGTTGATTTTAGCTAGCTGATCAATTGATTGCCACTGGAAAAGTGCACAGGTTTCCTTGCATTTTGATCAGTACAGGTTGTGCAGGGTTCCTGAAATTTGTACTTATGCTCTTCACAGTTAGTAATATCCATTAATCACCTTGATAAAGCTACTGGTATTATATTGAATAGCAAAAGTTGATATTATGGGTCATGACCCTTGACTGAGTGGGATGTATTTTGGTCCATCTATTTTGTAACAGGGATGTCAAAGATACAGGGCTCCCATCATCCGGTGCTGCCTCTTGGTCTCAAAGTTGTCCCACACACTACATGTGGCACATACATCCTGAACCATCCAGGGTACCCATTGCATGTGGCACAGTCCTGGACTGTGGGCACCAAATGCACTAGATCTGTCATGGGGGGTTTCGGTGTGGGGGCAGGACATTTGGCTCAGTCTGAACAGTTTATACTTGAAATGGCTGGAGCACTCATGGAAGTGATTAACTAATATTAGCCCTAATATTCCTCGACATAGGTAAACGGCCATAGTGACTGGCAAATTTAAGAGCTATCAAATATTTAATGTGGCTTTGCTGGTACAACTCAAAACTTTCCTTTTTAACTTCAAACCACTGTTTGAGCAGCAAGCAAGAAGAAATTCCAGAGCAAGCACATTGACTTTTGTATTGTAATTAAGGGCTGCATACAAACATCAGATGGAAGTTTAGTTGCCTCAATAGGAAAACCTACTGGGGGAGCCCTTTACAAATATTGGAGGGGCTGAGCAGGTACTGCATAGATAGCATGTGTTGCCAATGCTGAGAGCAGCTGAGTTGATAGGGAATTGGTGATTGACTGGCTGCCTCAGGGGACCGTGCTCCCTGCTAGTGAACTCTTCACAATCCCCCCTTCCTCCTTGAAGTGAGGCTTTGAAAGAGGAGACCCAGAGGATGTCTCCTCCCTTGTTCATTGCAAGCATGTCAATTTGTATTTTAGCAATCTGCAGTGGATCTCTACCCCTCTGTCTCAGGGTGGGTCTTGGGGGCCTTGGTCTGGGGGTCTGCGTCTTGGGTTTCTGCAGTTCTCCCAGCAGGGGTGTAATGCTTGCACACACCCAAATTCTATTTGCCGCCTTTGAAAAAAGACAATAGAATATTGGTTTATAAAAATAATCAGTTAAGAGCATCAAAAGTAATCTAGTTCACTTGTATGCATCTTGCCCATGCTGCTGCAAGATGGTCACCTTATATAAACCATCTTAATAGAAGCTAGACACCAGACTCTAGCATTCTAGTGCTGACAGCTAAGAAGAACATCCCTGGCATTTAGGGAGCTTCTCTAATAATCCCTGCAGAATGTATTTTTTATTTAAAACAGATTGTATCTAGCTCTTACAGTTGGACAGTAGGCCTGTGCGAATAGGGAGGTATCTGATTCAGATGCAGATTCGGAGGACAGTGATTCAAATCACTGTCCTCATTCAATTCGGCCGAATCAGAATTGGAGATTTGGATCAGCCGGGTAGAGGCAGGCACAGCCGGGCAGCTGCAGGTTCTCCCGTGGCTCCTCCAGCTGTGCCTGCCTTGCCCCAGGTGGGGGGAGCTGCGGGAGAAGCCCTCCCAGCTGCCCTGCCAGGGCCCATCCCCTGCCTGGCTCCAGCCTCCCAGCACTGAAAAAAAAAATAAATAAAAACCCTCCACTCAGTGGCTGCAGCAGCTGAGATCAGGGCATCTGAGGGCTTGTGGCAGAGCCCCCCCCCATGCAGTGGGGATGCCCCCTCCCCCCCAGCACCTGCACGGTGTGGTTGCAGTGTGGCTCAGCAAGGTGCTGCACGCTGTCTGGGAGCTGGGATGGCTCCAGCAGTCATCTGGAGCCCATCACCACTCAGCCCGTGGCCCCAGCTTCCAGACAGTGCGCTGTGCCCTGCCAAGCCACACTGCACCTGTGCCATGGGGCAGCTGCCACACGGGTGCCAGGCGGGGGTGATCCCCACTGCCCTGCACTGCGCCAGGGGGCTCTGCCACGAGCCCTCAGAGGCCCTGATCCATGCTGCTGCAGTTGGTGAGTGCAGGCTTTGTGGTCATAAAATCCCAGGTTGGGAAATGTATTTTTTTTTTTTTTTCCAGTGCCGGGAGGCTGGGGCCAGGCAGGGCAGGGCAATCATGGGGGCTTCTTCCACAGCTCCCCCGACCTGGGGAGAGGCAGGCACAGCTGGAGGACCTGCAGGAGAACCTGCAGCCACCTGGATGTTCCTGCCTCCCCCCAGCCAATCTAAATCTCCGAATCTCTCCGAATCTTTTCCAAATTGATTTGGAGGCTTCAGATTCGATTCAGACCTTTTAATGGATCTCCCGTTTTGATTTGGATTCAGAGATTCGGCCCCCAAATTGAGCCAGATCTCCTCCAGATTGAATCGGTGACCGAAGCTTCGCACAGCCCTATTGGACGTAACTTACCATGTGTAAGCCTCTGCCACTTTTTTTCTGTGAACCTACAGAGACATGCCCTGAAACAATTGAGATGCAAAATTCCCTAGTACTCAAATCCTCGTTCAGGTGCACAGACAAATGGGTACTGCCTATTTGTCCATTCTGTAATCACTACTCCAACCTTATGATATCCTCCATCCCAGTGGCAGTCATACAATGTGAAGGTGATGCAGTGCATCACAGTCCTCCAGATGTCAATGGGTCCTGTGCGTTCTTCATGTCTCAAATTATTTTGAACACAGTTGATCCACAGTGGTCTGCACTGTTGTGCAGAAACGGGATGGCTTGTCCCGACCCCAGCTGACTTCCAGCCCCTGGGGCAGGGGGCTGGTCTTGATCTTTGAGGTTCCTTCCAGCCCTAATGTCGATGAAATCTATGAATGGTACATTAAGCCACCTTCCTTAGTTGTGTGTTAACTCCCGCTGTGTATCTTGGTTCTGTACCTCAAAGCTACTCTGTAGCTGTAATTTTATTGAGGTTCCAGTCATCCCCTTTACATCTGCTCCAAACCTTGTACTCGATTTGGGCAGTGGGGCAAGTCAGTTTACCTTCTGGAGGTACAAAATGGTTTTCTTGAAGTTGATTAAGGCTCATGTTAGAAACTGAGTTTTTGAGTGTCCATCCTTCAAGCAGGTTATTTGTGCTTTTAATAAAAATACTTTAGGTTTGGACAGTATTATATTTTTTTGCTTTGAGAATTTTAATAAAAATAGGCTTCTGCCAGAATGTAGAATGGCGCTTATTCTTTGTGGCACCATCAGCTTGGAGATGCAAAATGGACTTGCATGAGTTATGATGAAAGCATTTGTGATAGGAGCCATGTTAAAAGCAAATCTACTGATCTGCCTAAATTTCTGAAGCATGTGATCTCTCTTGGTCTTCAGCTGAGCTAGATGCTGAGCATGCCCAGAAGGTTTTGGATATGGAGCATACCCAGCAGATGAAGCTAAAGGAGCGTCAGAAGTTCTTTGAAGAAGCCTTCCAGCAAGATATGGAGCAATATCTTTCCACAGGATACCTGCAGATAGCAGAGAGACGAGGCAAGTTTTGGAACATCCTTCATTTAAACTTTGAACGTGCAGTTTAGAGGCCGGTGAGCAAATGTTTTTGGGGGGAGCTAGAACAGTAGTGGATTACAGTCCATTTAACCACTCCAGTTACCTAAATTTTAGATGTCCAACCCCCAGAGTGAAAGGCCAGAGTTAGATGCCCAGGCTTCCTCAACAGCACATGAAGAGGGCTGCAATTCAAAGGTTCTTCTCTTAGGTGATATGCATGAACCACTAGGCTGGGGAGTCAGACTGACTCCTGCTTGCTTTCCTTCTGCCCTCTGTGAATTTTGCCTTTCTTTTTGCATGGCGGCATGGCTTCAACAGGAGGAATAGAGGGTGCCTGCACCTGATGGAAGCAGGAGCTGGGAAACCAAGGCTGGGGTTGTTCTGGGCATGTGTACAAAGCTGAACTCCAGAAGCCTGCCAAACAGGCTTTGTACACATGACCAGAACAACCCCAGCCTTGGTTTCCCAGCTCCTGCATAGCAAGTTTAGGTGACTTCCATGTTAGTGGCCAATGAGCTGGTGGGGTGTGGCTGGATCTAGCTATTGCTTTCCTTTTGCACTTGCTTTGGTGGGTTGGTACGACATTATTAAAATGTATGGTAAGTAGACAGGAAGCCCTCACAGAGTGATACAGAAACAAAATAGGTATGTCTGTATGTGCATTTGATCTTGGATTTATAACTTAGCCACCAGGACTGATCAAGGAACAACTGTGAATTATTGTTGCATATAGTACTTTGCTGGGTTGCTGGTGTCAAAGACAAGGATGCACTCTAATTGAAAAATCAAGTAACAAAAAGAAA
This sequence comes from Gavialis gangeticus, assembly GCF_001723915.1. Lineage (NCBI taxonomy): Eukaryota > Metazoa > Chordata > Crocodylia > Gavialidae > Gavialis > Gavialis gangeticus. The sequence continues at coordinate 58,328,914 of NW_017728992.1, forward strand.
GAGTAGAGTTGCATCTCATTTTACATGTGAATGTCAGCTACATTGGGGTGCGTCACCTACATGTCTTCACTGTTGCTTCAGCCTCATGCTTTGCAGTGTAATCTTTACTGGAAAGTTAAATGTAAATAAAACCAGGTGAAATCTGTTAGTAACTAATATTTGTTATTTATGATGTGCAGTTGTGGCAGAGAATGAAAACACATTTTTCAGAGTGGACAGCTGAAAGTATTTGCCTAAGTAACATATGCTGTTCACTAGATTAAAGCAGTGGTTCTCAACTGCGGTTAAGTGAGATCCTTTGAAGGGTGATACAAGGTGTGAGGAGATAAGCAGATAAACACAGACTTAGGCTTGTTCCTGCCTGGCCCTTGTACACTGTAATATAAAAAATAGTTTTTGAAATTGGGTGCCACTCAATTTACAAAAGTTACGGAGGGGGCCTCAAGTTCAAAAAGGTTGAACCACTCAATCGAAGAAGCAGATGGGTCTTCAAGCACTGGGTCCCTTTATACTGGGAGAAATCAGGATTTTTCATTAAACATCACTGGTGTGAAATCCCTGTCCTTATCCAGTGTCTTGGACATTAGTATAGGCTTTGCATGCTCATACTTTCTTGGGATGAAAGAATTATTGTTGTTTTACCTACATAGAACCCATGTGTGGTTACTGAAGTGTTGCCCATTTCTCTGCCTTTTTTCCCCGAGAGATTTATATTACGAGTGAATGTGAGGACATAAAGAATTGTGAGGTGAGAAGACAAAGTTTGGATAGTAATCTCCTTAGGGCAGTCTTATGTCTACACAGGCATTTCTGGACCTTCTCTTCCAATAGGGGGGCTCTCATTCTTTTGGGAGCTGGATGCTACTGCATTGTAAATATTCCTGTTAATAAAATAACTGTTTAAAAAAGCAGTGATGTCAGCCCCTTTTCACGACAAAAAGAGCAAGAGAGTAGTAATATTTTTTGCTTATGGAGATTCTGAAACTTCCTCTTGAAGTTAATTGGTCTAGTGGTACCCATCGTTTGTACAGCACAGCTGGTATAATAAAATAACTTGAGATGCCGTTAAGATATATCTTGTTGACTGAAGTTAGTTTTGGTAATTGATTAAAGACATAACAGTGTTTCACTTTCTACCAGTATATGCAATAGTGAGCATTATCTGTTTAATAGTTAATGGCACAATATATTGCTGTAGTAATTTTGGAAGTCACGGCAAGTAATATCACTTTTTAATAAGCCACTTGCTTTTTGCTTACAACGTATCAGAGTTAAAAGTTCATTGAATTATTTTTTGCCACAGAACCAATAGGCAGTATGTCTTCCATGGAAGTGAACGTGGACATGCTGGAACAGATGGATCTCATGGACATGTCTGACCAAGAAGCACTAGATGTCTTCTTGAACTCAGGAGGAGAAGACAATAGTATGCTTTCTCCAGTGTTGGGTATGAAATGAACCACCATGGCACGCCTTGCAAATCTGTGTATTGTATTTGCATAAATAAGATACAAGGATCTCCCTATTTTCTAATGTATGCTCTCTATACTGTGTATAGATTCATAGTTAATCCGTGTTCAAATGGCTAGTATTTCCACCAAATTCCCAGGCACAAGACACAAAGGGAGTATCTACACATGCATTAATGTACTTTAGTTAATGCACCTTATTTAGTATCTTCGGACATTTATACATATTTTGTTTGTGTTCTGATGTGCTGGAGCTGCTGCTCTCTGCACTGCATCGCATGCAGTTGTATATGCGACAAAATGTGTGTAAGCATGCAGAATTGGCGAAGGTGCGCTTTTGAACTAAAATACCTTTGTTTTTTAGTTCTAAAGTGTGCCACCGCCATTTTCTGCATGCTGATGCGCATTTCACTGCTTATAAAATTGCATGCGACACAGCACCAGGCACTTTTAAAAGTGCTCAGCCCTGCTGTGCAAATATGTGTACAAATGCCCTCCATTGCGAGGTTCTAGAAGAATGCGCATTAGCTTATTTTGATGCACATTAACTAAAGAGCACAGTTTTTAGTGATGCTTTAATGCATGTGAAAATAGGCTAATGCACAATAAAGCACATATGAAGACCTGCCCAAAGAACTCTCACAAAGTAGCTTCAAAGAGGATTTTAATTGTGGTAGTTAAGATTTGTATTTAAGTCCAATATTCTTTCCATAATTTGTCTTTAATTTGGCATTTTGAAAAGTCATAACTACTTGCAATATAAGAGTGGCTCAGAGTTTTAGTCACTGTGGGAAAGCCCGTAGAGAGACTTTTGGAAATCTTATGGTTGGAAATAGTTTGGCCTGGAAACCCAGTATTAAGTGATTGCTTTATTATTCTTGAATCTTGTTACGGATGGATGGGGCTGATGGTTGTTTGTGTCCTCCTTGAAATTATTTACGACCATTTTACATTACTTGCCATTCCATCCCATTTATGCTCATTTCATTGAAGAAATTAAACTCTGTAAGTTGATCCATGTTGCTCTAAGTCTTTTAGAAGTAGTAGGGTTAGCATCTTTGCTAAGAAGCTACTCTAATGCCATTCCTTACACTTTACATCAAAGTCTAGTGTTCCTTGCTTGGTGAGAACACTATTTAGCATACAATTTCTTAGTATTTTAGGATAATGTTCTAATATATTGAGCAGTCCTGGAATCTCTTATTGAGCGATTCTCATTCTGGCATATCCTAGTTACTGTTGGATTGATAATCCAAGTTTTGTAATCAAGAAACCCTAACCGATTTTGACAAGCTGTAGCCTGATGAATGGTCTGACTGTTAGTAGGAATCTAGTAACAGCAGGTCACCTGAACCAGTTGGTTAACGTGGATTAATTGTCCTGTACTCCGTCCCCCTCAACAAACTGCACTTTAGTTGGATTAAAAATAAGTGGTGAATAAATGCCTGTAGCACATGCTGAAGTCAGAATAGGTTTTACCACATTAAACAGAAATGCAAGTGTCAGACTCTTATGGGAAGAATCAAAAGGGTCGTGGCCAGGAGGCAGAGTAAAGATCACCTTGCTTAGTCTCACTATTTGGTGTCGACTAGGGGGAGGGAGCCAGAGGACATGAATGAGCTAGGAGCCAAACCACTTCAGGCCTTATAGACCAAAAACAGCACCTTGAATTGCATCTGAGAACAAATGGAGGTACACAGACCAGTTGTGTAAAATGGTAAGTAGTGTTCCACAGCAGAGGCAAAGCTCTTGGCTCCTTAGTCATACAAGTACACTCAGGCCACCCATTAACCACTGCAATTTAATGCTACCCTGCTGATGTATTTTAACGTAACAGCAGCATAAAACAGGAATAGATCTAATAAGGTTCTGGCTCAGTAGATTAATTAATGTTGTCTTTTCTGTTCTTTTTTTTCTATTTAAAGGGTCTGACTCAGCTACCTACCCAACTGAAATAAGTCTTCCGGTTCCAAGCCAGTCTGAATTAAAGCAAAAATGGTCTTCGTTATCATCAACCTGCACCGACTCTGCCAGCCAAGATGCAAGTGAAGGAGAGTCTCCTGTTATTCAGTCTGATGAAGAGGAAATTCAAGTGGACACAGCCCTTGCTGCTGTAAATACCGAGAGAAAGAGCACTTCAGATGGTAGTGATGAAAGTGACTCTCAGACTATCTGAATCCCATATACTGTGTCCTCTAAAAATATCTGACTGCTGGATGGATGGATGGATGGATGGATGAATGAATGAAGAGCTTGCCTGTGTAGCACTTTCCTATCTAATCATGAAAGCCAGCTCTTTTTACTAATAATACAAAATTTCTACTAGTTTCCCAGTTGGGTAGAATTTGGTTATTAAAAAGTTACTTAACTCACTCATAGAATCTTGGGGTGTTGGAGCAGGTAAAGCTTTGTATATACTGTGTATAGAGTCAACGGGCAGACTTAAGCAATTCAACGATTACTGGTCAACATATCTTTAGTTCTTTAACGCTGATGTACAACACTGAAACCAAGTTGTTCCTTAAAGTCTGCATGTTTCCTCTGCTGCAACTGAAAACTTGAGCAGCATGCCAGTTTTCCTTTTGGCCTCAAACCCTCACCCTTCTGCAGTGATTCAACAGCAGCAGTATCTTAACTCTCCCACAGGACTTTAGCTACACGAGGTGATGATAAAATGAAATCAGTAGGCACTTGTCAAGGGATGGGACTTGCACATTGAAATCTCACCCTCCTGTTGGAGCAGCCATCTCAGTATTTGTATAAACTTGCTCCCTTGAAATAAAAGTATTAATACCCCAACCTTGTCTTCCTGCTTACACCAGTCCACTTCCTGCAGGAGAAGTTTGAAACGAGTCATTTGGAGACATTGGTTTAGTGATCAAAGGTAGTGGTCACTGATTTTTTTTGGGGGGGGGGGGGGGGGGGGGG
>NW_017728992.1:58333518-58349594 GCF_001723915.1 Gavialis gangeticus
GGGGGGGGGGGGGGGAGGCGGCAAGGCTTATTCTGTATACCATCAGTTTGAGCAGTGTGCTACCTGGAAAAATGACTGCCATGAAATCCTTCTAAAAGGCTGAGGCGTTTGCTACGTGCCTCTGCTTCCCTCCCATCCTTGACAGTAGTTCCCTCCTTCTAAGATCTGAAGAGGTATGACACCTCTTTCTTGTCCAGCCTCACTCTGGCTACTTCAAAAGAGTAGCTTTGCCTTTAGGAAGATCCTGGCTTCTGCTGTTCCTGCACTGAGGGGGATAGTATAATCAGAAGCAGTTTAGGTAAAGGATGAATAACAAGAGAAGCTCCTTTCGGAAGACCCCCGCCCCCCCTTTGCTGGCAAAGCTACTGGAGTAGAATGAGGAAGTCCTTGAAACCTGCCAGCCTGGGACGGACCGCTTTCTTGTAGATTCAGCTTTCTCTTGCTGTTTGGCAGGTAGTTTCCAACTTAAGTCAGGACACAAACAGTCTAGATAATAACTGGCCAACTGGCAACTTACTAACGAGTTGCAGATGAAATTAAATGCTTTCTTTCAGATAAGCAGACCCTTTCATTCACTAACTTCCCAGAAGACACACAATGTCCAAAAAAGTTTTCTTTTTTTTATTAAACCTCGTAGTACAAACCTGGAAAGTAAACAAAAGGAAAAAAAAACCTGGCAATAAACAACATGAAGTCTTTCCTTACAAGGAAAGAGAGCAGAGCAGCGCTAATAAATTAAATGTCAAACTGTAAGCCATAGTCAGAAGTTTACTGTCAAGAGGGAAAAGTACACAGCAAGGCCATAAAAACCAGACAACCACATTTGAAAACACTTGACTCTGTTTATGTTATTGTTAAATATTCCAAAACAGTTCAGTCTTCTGCAACAACAACCAACAAATTGTATTATAGGACTTTCCTGACAGTCACCACTGGCAAGCTCAGTGCAATATGGGTAGCTACGGTATTGTTGAATTCAATTATGAAACAAAACAGTTTGTGAAAACATTTTCCCTTTTTTATTCCACACATACTGTACACAACCAGAAAAGGGCAACAGCTACTCCATTATTATTTTTTGTTGTTGTTCAGTGATGTAAGCAGCACTTATAAATGTTACAAGAAAAACCCTGTAAGCATCCAATCCAACCGATGAAGAAAGTGAAACGTAAGGCTTTTCTTCATCTTGTCTCCGCATCACCCCTCCCCCCACCCCAAGAAAAGGCTCAAGTATTTAAAAAAATTTACAGGTATATGTACAAAAGGTGTGATTTGTTTTTTTTTTTTGTGGGTTTTTTTTTTTGTTACAACATGAAGAGAAAAAAATAGACAAGATGAAAGCAAATGCATTTTCACATTCAAAAGAAATAGGCAGACCTGCTAGTGGCTCTAAATGTGATCATATAATGAAACAAATTCAAAATAAACATTAATGCTCGACTGTGTAAAGGGTGTGAAAAACAGCAGTGGAATGGAAATGGAATGTTAGAAAGATTGCACGTCTATGACAAAGAAGCACTTATGGCTTCAATCACTTTATTTTTCTTTTCTTTTTAAGGATGCTATTGAAGGGTTTTTGATAAAGTAGCCAACAGCACCAAAAAATAACAGAATGGATTTCCTAATGAAATCAGGCACAGTTTTCCCCTCACGTGACTCCTCAAGGCAGGCAGTCTTCTTTTCCTCCTTTTTTTTATTTTTTATTTTTCCCCCTCGAACAGATGCATAGTGATGTGCTGGTAAAAGAGAACATACTTACTCCAAATCTCATTTTGCCTACGGTTAGGAACCAAAGTCCATCTTCAGCTGCCATAACCTCCCAAAGAAAGAGCGTATTCTCCAATTTAAAAAATTACAAAACTCATCTTGCCGTGACAGAATAAAAGACAGCCAAAGTAAAGCAATATCTTTCAAGTTTTGTCTCCTATCCCTTTTCGCTCTAGAAAAAATCTGCTCACATGACTGGAGAACAAATTATAAAACACATCAAACTTTAACCTATTCAAAATGGGTTGAAAGCCTTTTTTCACAGTTACCAAAGAAAAAAAGGCTTTTTTTCAGCCATAGGGACAATACAAATTAATTTTTATCAGCCCCTCGCCGGTTTTAAAACAGTGAACATACGGCAGTTTAAAAAAATCTGACTGCTGTATCTAACTATCCTAAGTACAAAAAAAATTCAACAGTTTAATGCTAAAACAAAATTAGTTCTCTAAAACCAGAAGAAAATCTTCTTTAGAGCTAGTGCAAAGACAGCTTGTATTCTACAGCAAGTACTCCAAACTATGGTATAATAATTACAAAAAATATATATAAATCGACAAAATGAGAGTGTTGGCATCTTCAGGATTAACTTGAAGCACTTTTGGATGAACTGGAGGATGAAAGCCTAGATGATGGCACGTCGACTGTCGCTCTCTTCCGAGGCCCTCTTTTTGGTGTAGGCTTGCTGATACAGTTCTCAATGCTGCCATTTTTACCAGATACTTTTCCACAGATTTGATTGACTAGGCTGATGATTTGTTCCTGTTTGAAGAGGAGGAAAAACAAACCAATTAACAGTTCTGTTTCTCTTTTTCCAGCTACAGATGATTGCAGAACCCCCCTTCCAAACCCAGCCATCTCCATAGCAAGAGCTCATGAATGCCACACCATGTTTGGTCCAAGAGAAAGACCTGCCAGGGCTGCAGTTAGTTTGATTTTGAGATATAAAAATGTTTCACCAGTTTTGCCATTAAGTTAACCCTTAGTAGACAGCACTGAGATACTGAAGGAGAGTTCTTTGCCCTCCTCACAACAGCAGCTGCCTCACTGTATTAGTGTCCAGCTAACGTGAGTCATTAGCATCCACTATCCTGTTGAAAGGAGTAACTTTAAAACGTTGGTACATGGTTAAAGGCCCTGAGAAAGCATCTCTGCAACAAAGCTACGAATGTCTGGAGAAATGACTTGGGCTCAGATGTTCAGCAGAGCTTCATGAGGCTCCCTCTTTCTCATGACACTGCCTTACAGTCGCAATGTCTACCTGAGAGATGGAGAGAGATTCAGCAGTACCCAATATGGGTCCAGGGGGCTTAACAGAACAATGTAACTGTACAATCTGCCCCCCAAGCCCCCTGGTAACCTGTTAGTTGGGCTTTTTAGTGATGTATTTATTAAAGCTGAAAGAAAATAACTTCAAACTGCAGCAAGGACTAAAGACTGAATACCCAAAAATGGATCTGCAGGTCCCCTCCCCCTGTCCAGAAGTCATCTTCGCTACCTGCAACTCATGGAAACAATAAATGGCTTCTTCCTGATGCATCTGTCAAGTACAGCTGGCAGCCCCCTCTCTATCAGTCTCTCTACTTCGTTGCCTTCAGTGTTAGTCTTTGCTTCCCCAGGACAGAAGCCAGCTGGAGATGCCAGGTGCTACCATGTAGTGAGTGCTACCGAGTAGTATACAGTGCTAGTATGAGTGATTACTACTAACAGATGCTGCTATGTAGGAGCAGAGCAAGGAATCCAAGACCACTCCTAAACTTGCACCTCTGAGCCTCTGCTTTTTTCATTTCTAACCTGGCTCACATTACTACAGTGACTCCATCCACCTGTACACTATGGGCCCTCCATGCCCAAGTTCTGACTGGACACACAGCAAGTAAGAAATTACTTTCACTTAGTCTTTGAGCTGAGGTTGCTTTAAGTTGACTACTGAGTATATTGCTTCAGCATTTGAAAGGGTCCTAAACCAATTAATATCTTCTAGTTCTAATCTTTGTAGAGAAATATTTTCAATCTCTGCTTATGGTACTGTGATAACCAGCAAAAAAGCACGTTGTTCTTGTCCCAGAAAACAAATACACGATCTACTGGAGCCTCTGTCACAAGAGACAGGAACAGGGTAAGAAAGACTGGGCGCAGATATTCAATTCTAGAAGCCAGTGCCATCACCAACCTGAAGACAACCAGCTATATGGTACAGACCTCGTCATAACGATACATCATTTTCAGTCCCCGACAAGACTTCTGTTTTTCCACATGCCGCAGGGCACACTCCAGGCAGAAGACGACGTTTTCGTTCTCCTGAACCACCTAACAGAAACACAGAGGGAAAACAATAAGATCCAAAACCAAGTCACATCCAACACACTGTTTGGTGTGTAAGTGCAGATTTGGAGAGGGCTTGGCCCAGCGCACAGCACTTCTTTTGCTGACTGCCTCTGATTCAAGGGGGCAGAGAGAATAAGTATAAAGAAGAAATCTGTTCACCCAGGGGATGGCTACAAAAAACCCCCCAAGAATACCTAAGGTAGCAGGCTCCTCCCTGCTCTTTAGGATCAGAGGGGCAGAAGGCAAGTTGTTGCATGTCTGGAAAAGGTGAGAGATCAGAATGAACTGGGGGGCGGGGGAAGAAACTTGTGATTTCTCCTGTCCTCTTCACCCAGCATTTCTGTGACGAACTATTTAATCTTAAGCACCAATAAATACCAATGCTGCAAGGATAAATGAATTTAACTCTCCCTAGCTGAAGCAAAAGGCTGCAGTGACTTTTCTACACCCAGTCTCAAGAGAAAATGCTCCTGAGTGCTCCTGCTTTCTTCCTCAGACTTCCCCCTCAGTCCATATCCTACTTGCATTAAAGAAGTCCTGCACTGTAGCAAGTGTCCGTGTTTATAATGAGGTACACAACAGGAGTCCTGGCCCCTCCAGCTGTTAGTTAACACTCCAGCCCTCTCCAACAAGAGCAGGCTATCAAGAAATCCTCCATAAATTGTAAGGTTCTTAACTGAATTCAAGCTATTTAAAAGTTAGCCATTTTCTGTAGATAAATCAGGGTTCATTGTTGAATTCAAAAGTGCTTGTTCTTGATTTTAAACTTGCTGTACTCCACATGTGGAGGTGACAGCTGAGCCTTCTGAGAAAAGGGATTGTACTACAAGGTGTGGTGATTAAACTACTAGCAGGCGATAGGCTGGATGCTGATGGCTCTAAGGACAACCCTTTTGTTACTACATTGCATACTCAACGCAGAGGATGAGAAGCTGGACTCTGAAGGAAATGAAGCAGAGGGCATTTTGGGGGCTTATACAGTTCTTTTATTACCAGTAACAGTGATGGTGAAACAGCAATAAATCGTGAAGAACAAAACCAAGCTGACATGAGTACAGAATTGAAGCCCTTAAACATCAGTTTAGATACAATCTAGAATGGGGCTAAAGTTGGGAACTGCTTCACAGGATTCCTTAAATCAGTACATTTCACTGAGTCCACATCACTTTTGCTCGGTGCAAAAATGGGGGGAAAAATTCCTGACTGCTAGCCTTGCAAACTCAGCTGGGGATCTCTGAACCAACCTGGGTTCTGTCCTCCATCACTGACTTCAAGAATAATACACATCCTATACGACAAACTCGTCCTTCAGTAAGCAATCTAATAGTCTCTGAACAGGGTGGACAGATTTAAATGAGTAGAGAATTCAGTCCTGCAACTAGCAAGGTAACTTTTCTGTTGCTGATCCCTGAGCCACAGTTGGGTCCAGCTGTCATCTCCTTTGCTACGGTCTCTGCAAGTAACAAGAGAACGAACACATTTTTCATTCAGTTGAGTTCTTATGACCAAATTTGCACATGGAAGTTTGCCTTTTAGGACATGGACACACACAACACAGACTATTTTAGATGTGGTTTAAATTGCAAGTATCCAAATGTACAAATTAATAAACCAGCTTCAACTGGCACCATTTCAAAAACAGACCTGAACTAATCCTCCATGAACTGGTTCAGTGGTACCTGTGGACACTGAGCTTTCCATAAAGTGTCTGGTCTTTCCTTTAGATGGTGGTTTTTCATCACAGAAATTCAATTCATTAGTTCTGACTAACTTTATTTAAATACGGCTTATTCAAAGATGAATGTTTATAACCAGAAATCCAGCCAAACAAAGATGGGTAGAAAGACATGAAACACTGACACACCTGCTGGGTGTCAGTCAGCAGTCTGACCCTCTGTGTGTTACATCCCAACTCCTGGACATAAACTATTATATGAAGTGTGGCTTTGGTTCCTTTTGCTCCCCTCCCCCCATAACCAAGTGTTTAGCCCTTGTAGTTGTGGAGAGAAGTTTGGAAATGTGACCTGGGTTTGCCCTACAAACCCACTGTCCCCAGCAGATGTAGGCGCAGTTGAGTTGGCTGTACTCTAGGCTAGCCTGAGGGCCAGCAGCAGTGAAGCCCTGACAGAGTAGGCTGTGCAAGCCTGCCTGGGATCCTGGGTATGCATCTGAATTGCCAGCATACGTCAACTGGGGCGGAGAGCTCTTCAGTTTGTTCCTTTCCCCAAACAAGGCAACATGTAGCCCTGACTGCAGGGAAGAGGAAGCTAGAATGAAGTCAACCTTCTGTTCACCAGGGATCAAGTCAGTGCTCCTTGTGGTAAACCTAAATTAAATCTAGTCATCTTTCAGGCCTGTGCTCTTTGTATTGCAACCTGTGGCTGTGCAGCAGTTGTGTGCTTTTGCCAAGTATTTATGGTCTAATAGTAAAGTCAGCTGAAGATGGAGTTGTGTTTGCAAGGACAGTGATGCCACAGGGTGTGCCAAGTATTTTGCTTACCATTGACAGGTAACATAGATGCTGGCAAATCTGACACCTCCTCTCCGACGTCTCTAACTGCAACCACTTTCGAGGCTTTTTCTTTCCATCCATCCCCGAACTGCTGCTGTCGAGGCTCCCATAGCGGGCTGAAGAATGCAGACCTGCCTCATAAAGCTGCTGTCGCTGCCTCAGCTCCGTGTCCCTGCAAACATTTTACAAAGTTAGAAAACTGGCATCTCCCCTGCAATGCCACAGAACTGCACTCAGGTCCCTTTGTACCATGATCGCCATTGAAACCTTCACACACAGCAGAACTCCAGGTTCCACCTGAGGCCTGGCACCGTTCCCTACAGATGGTAGGAGGGACTCTGCTAGCACCGTCATACCCATACCTAACCGCAACAGTCCTCCAGAGATTTTAATAGCGACCAGTGTATCAAAAGAATGGTTCTTAAACTGATTCACAGAGCACTGGAAACTGCAGAGCACTTCCTAGAGGTCCACAAGTCCACGTGGAGAGCTGGGTGCTGTGGCTAACAGGGCTGATATTCCTCAAGTTCCTAAAAATTGTCTTGAGGAGAAGCAGCCAGGAGGCATGGTGTAACTCCTTACACCAGGAGGCAGAGATGAGCTTTCCTGTTGCTGAGACAGTGGGAGCAGGGTGAGCGAGTATGCCAAAAGACCGTCTTGCTGCATAGTTAGGGAGCAGAGGATGGGGATTTGGTTAGGAAGGGAGATGAGTCTCCTGTGTCTAGAAAATAGGCAACACTACTTGTGCTGCACTGCGCAGCATGAGGGAAGAGCCAGGAATGTGGTCTGAGCTGGGCTGAGGAGAGTTGCCCATGGAAGTGAACTAGGAAGGAAGGAAGGAAGAAGGGAGACAGCAGCAGCTTAATAGTAAAGATGGCTAAAAAAGTAGGTGGACAAGCTAATCAACTGGGAAAAGGAAGGCCCACAAGTTGACCACCACAGGCAGGTGGGGACCAAGAGATGCAGACCAAAAAACACCCAGGAGAAACTTGGCTTTGGTTTGGTTTGATGATGGCAGGCACAGGGCAAACATCTCCAGAGGATTCTGACCTTAAGAAGCTACCCAGGATATGAACGAGTTTGAGAACTACCCTGATAAAAGATCAATGTGGCATTGCAACAGCAAGGACTAGTGCCCCTCACATTTGCAGACTCTTCCCCCTTGGAGGAAAAATGCATGTGGATACAATTATTCCCCCAGGGGAGTAGGCTGCAGATAAACTGTCCTTGAACACCTGCAAGCAGTTCTGCATTTCATTTTAAACACTAATACACATCATGAGGGTTTTCCCCCCGCCCTTAATGTGTCATTGGACATTTTCCAAATGAACATGCTAGTTTTGTTAAATACAGTTTGTAGATTCCACTCATCAAAACTGTTTCTGGACCCTTCGATTACTTGAGTACTACGTCCAGTACTACCCAGTTGTCAAACTTGAAAGACAGGCAACACTACATGGTAGGGAACAAAAGACAAGATCATTACATAAGAAGCAAGGCAATGTGCTATTATGCTTCCCTACATATTACTTGTGAAACCCTACGTACTATTTCTTGATGTCTGTGGAGGGGAAAAAAAGAGTACAAACTGGTTCCTAGGACATACTCAAGGGCTAGTGCAAGATGTAATATCGCCAATGCAGAAATAGAAGAAATTAAAAAGAAAAAACTTGTCGCGTTAAAATGTACTATGCTATACAAGTATCTTCAGCACTACCACTGAGCTTTCTTGGTGCACAATCTGTAACTGGAATGGCACCAAGAGAGTAAAAGCCTTTCGCTCCAAAAGAAAAGCTGAACACTTTGAAACCATACTGCTTATGTTTTAGTGCATCAGGAAATCCTGACTCCTAGCATCAAATTTTTTTAAAAATACAAACCCGCACCAAACCTTAGAGTTATTAATTCTTCAGTGGTACCGGAGGCAGGGAATGCTTACAGAGAGAGAGAGAGAGAGAGAGAGAGCGAGAACTTAACCGCTGGCGCTGTCTTCAAAAACAGCCAAATAAGCTATTGCTTCCATTTGTGGCTGTGTTGAAGTGGGTTTGCTAGGTTAGTAGCTGGAAGTTTTGTCTCAAATTGAGACTTAAGACTATCGTTCTTAGAAGTTTGCTCGTGGAGCACAGAGTAATTGGAACAGGTTTCTATTTGTTACCTGAGCTCTCCAAGAAGTGACGATATCGTACTCAGAGTCGGCCCATTTTCCTTTTTTGCTTCTGCCGTTGCAATCTGATACAGCAGCTTTTCCATTGAAAATGGCTTGGCTATACGTCGTTTCTTCATTTCCTGAGCCAACAGATTTCAAAGTTAGTTCTTGAACAAAACTCAGTGAAAAAGCCACTGGTATGAAGACTTCCTGCACCTGCATTAGGTTAAACTTTGTCACAGAACGCAATTGTGAAGCCTAAGACAGGCTCAAGTAAATACACGTGCACACACACAAACACGCACAGAAACTTTGCCATCTCAGACAGCTGGTTCCCACAAGGAGGCCACAGTCGGCTTGTCTAACATTTTATATAAATCTGAAAGCAAATGCATTGCTACAAAGCAAGAGAGCTGAAGAGCTTAACTCTAAGGTTTCTGTTGCTTCCCCTTTACAGATACAATACATTATTTTGCAATCTAGTGCGGCAAAAATTCAGTTAGCCAAAATCTGTACCAGTGATCTCATGCAGTGAAAAAAAAAAACCTTCAGTATTTGGCAGGTGCTCTACTGTAAACTGACTTTCACCACATTTCAAGTACACATCTTAGCGAGAGAATCCTATTCAATCAGGAAGAAGGATAGAGAAAGCATGACATCATAGAGACGACCTCCTCTGGACCCCCTTTGGGATGTGCACTAGGACAACTTGGCCGTCCACCAAACAATACTGCATAACCTGCTCAACACAACCCAACAATCGTAAGGCCTTTTCGTGGGATGTCTACTAGAAGTGAACCAAACCTGTCTGAATTAAGTAATGGGATTATTCCTCCTAAGGTCATGAGACTGCTCAGTCTCCTTTGTTTCTGGCTTTTTGAGGTAAGCTGTTTTAGTCTTAAATCACTAAGCACATTGGGGGCATAACAGATGTAGTACACACAAATCCAGGACTGGAATCCAAGCAAATGGCAGAATGGGAAGAAGGGAAGGATGGGCAGAGAGGGGAGCAAAGTGAAATCATACATTGATAGGAATTGTCCTGTTGGTGGGAACCTCTCTGTGCAAGTCTCTGAAGGTACAACACCACTTTGCCCTGCACCGATTCCTCTGACTGGGGGGCTGTTGCCTGTTGAAGGTGAACCCCTTTCCTGTACTTGCATATTCAGGCTAATTCCCTTTTCCACTTTGCAGCTGGGCAAGACTTTGACTTTTCCAGCATCCAAAGAGGATCTATTTATTAAAAACAGAGTAGGAGCAGGCCAAACAACTTTTACACCACAGAGTGACTTGAAGGTGCCACCTTTGCAAGGAACACCTCGTGGAAAGGTAGATGCAAAACAAAAATGGAAAACCGAGTTAAACTTAGCCTGATTTGCAGGCTGTCCTCACTAACCAGGTGATGAGACACCTAGAACATTAAGCTTAATTTCTGAACTTCTTCCTCACTCTCTACATACCTACCAAAATACTCTCTGCACTTCCTCTCCAGTACAAATACCCCCAGACTGCTCCATTTTGAGAGAGCACCAAGTGAAAGTGAAGTCTCATGTGCGATTACAGTGCCACCCAAGTACTTTCCATTAACAAGTGTGCCAGGAAAGTTACTCAATAGTGCTGGTAGCAGAGGAGGAAAGAGCTGACCACTTGGTGCTTCTGCTGCAGGAGGGTGGGACTGGGTTGGCCAGGCCATTAGGAAAGGCACATAGGATGTTCTGCAGCTCCTTGATTCGCAGCAGTGAGGAAAGAGCAACCAAGGCTGACTGTGGGGGCACCTCACTTTGGGAAACCATGAGTGAAAGAGGGAGAACAATGGGACAGGACAGTGAATCTCAACTAAGGCACTGCAGCTGCCACCCTGGGTGCTATGACAGCTGTGGAAGGGCGCAGCTGGGAGAGACACAAGCAAGTGAAGTGCAGGCTCCAGTGAGGAGATAAGTGCAGGCTCTTCCCTTCTAGCTGTTCCTCCTCTCCCCCCACTCAGCAGTGCAGGCTTTTCCCTGCATGCTGCTCCCCTTCCGTCAGCCCCTCTTCAATCATGGATGCACTATAATAAATTTATTTTTTAAAATCAATTCACAAAACGTAGAGCTGCGACTGGCTTGAATGCTCATAATGAGAAATCCCACATATCAGTGTTGAAGTGGCAGTCCCAAACCTTGCCCGTTGTATCTTATAGGATGTTACCAGATGACAGGATGGACTTTGAAATGACAGTTTTCCCTAACTTCATCCACTGGTTTATGAATTTTGTTTTCTTGAGTTCATAACAGCCAGATTAGTCAGATGACATCATTCAGATCCTGTTCAGTGAGTTCAGATTTCCCTATAAGGCATCCTGAGGACACATGCCAAAACGTAATATAGAACAGCTGACCAAGACAACACAGTGCACCATGTACAGTATAGAATAAAATCACAACAACTTAGAATAAGAACAAAGCCAATATATTATCAAAGCATGTGCAAACTAAAAATATTGTTGTCTGGGACTGAAAGTTGACAAGATATGCAAATGTCTGTCAGTTCATTAACGGTCTTCAGGAGGAATCTTGCTGCCTACGCATAATATTTCACAGACCTCCTAAAAGCACTGAGTCAGACTGTCTTTGAAAGTGGCAGAGCAGCTAGTTAAAGTGAAGGAAGCAAGCTGGAATTTCCAAAAGGGAGCTGAGAAGAAGGCATGGTTTGAAGAAAGAAGTGGCAGGGGGGAAGGATCAGGGGTGGGCGTAGGGGGCCAGATGGAACAATACTATAGAGGTTTCCAGGTTATTTTGATACAGCCATACAGGTTCTTCTAAAGGCTGTAAAAGGCAGGTTATCACAGAGTCTGCTGAATTTTCAATCCATCAGGTTTTATCTATCTTTCCCACACAAAGCTCGTATAGCCTGTTAATCAAAAGAAAGCACTCTTTGGTTTGTGGGACAGGCAGAACTATCACTCATTGCTGGTAAGAAGCCTTGTCTCTTAAAAGAGAAGCTTTTTCCACAACTGGAAGATCCTGGAGGGTATTGACGGTTTGATCTGAGGCTAAAACATGAAGAGCCAGTCCAACAACTGCTGAACAGGACCGTGTGTATATGATGTGCATCGTCAGTTGCCGCTCTCCAGTTGCTAAAGGGTTCGATCAAAATCCCATTCCACCCACAAACAACCTCACTTTTAAACAAGTGTTTGTGTTGATAATATACTGAATGTAAAAACAGTCTGGGAAGAATTTTATTTACCCAGAATACAACAGGACCAAAACCAGGATCTTGACAAGGTAAATGTAATTGCTTATTGCCCACAGTCAAGCTGTCTTCCCCAACTTGAAAATCCTGGAACATAGCGATGGTTTGATCTGAGGCTAAAACATGTAGATCAATGCTAAAACATGATAAATCATACTGCTGGCTTATCTATAAATGCTGCCAATACATGGAAACCAACACTGCATTCTGGGAGTATATATGTACAGAATGGGTCCCCCACAAGGAGTAGAGGCCAAGCAGTCATCTACAGAAGCAGCAGGCTGGGTGAGTGCATTTGCTTTTGTGGCTGGGTGGCGTATCTGTTAATGGTGTGGAAAGGAGGAAGGAAGTGAATTTACTGGCTGCCTACGGTCAAATGTGGCTGGTCAATAGGCCCCAGAGTTTTGCCTGCAAGTCAAATCAGTCCTTTGTCTCTCATGAAGGACAGAAACAGATGCAAACATCACAGCAGAGCTGTGAAAGCTACTGTACTCATCTGAATACAAAGAATGTAACTGAATTTTACGTGCACTCAAATCTTCTGACTCAGTTTAAAATGACAGTAAATCACTTCCTACAGGCACCATTACAAGGATATGGATTCTAAGGTGCCTATAAGAGCTTTTTACTTTTTTTGTTAAACCTAAATTTAATATGCAGGCTAGTTTTAGAAGAAATGGTTTAAAAAATGTTTGTCGTATTCAAAGGAATATGGTAATCCATTTTGCCTATCAAAGGAAGTGATGACTATATTTTATCTGCTATTTACATTTGAAATTCAAATTGCACTTGGACAAGTTGCATCAGATAAATCCAGCAAGCATCACACTATATACAGTTGAAATCTCTTTATAAATTTTTGTGAAGCTTCCCTGTCAGTAGTTACAAGCCTAACTCTAAATTAACCTCCTCCCATTTTCAGATCCGCATGAGGTTTTTTTTGGTTATCAGTGGGTGCATCTACACGTGGACTTTACTGTAGAGTTGACTAATCAGCTCCACACTAAAGCATCACCATCGACACGTGCACCAGTATTAGGGTGCAGTAAATTAATTAACTCTGCTGCAACACGTGTAGACAGTGACACAGGCTGGCTGGGGCAAAAGGGTGCTAAAGGACAGGGGCTGCCTGCTGCCCAGCCCTGCACTTTAGCACCCTTGTGCCCCAATCAGCCCCTCTGCCGCCCAACACCACTACCCAGAGTCCAGGGCTGACCCTCCAGGCTCTCTGCCAGTCCGGGGCTACTCCGCCCCAGCTCAAACTGCTGTGGTTATGACCCAGGAGCAGCTGACTGGTGCAAACTGTGCCACAGTTTATTATGTTGCCTTAATGGCACATGTAGATGCACCCACTTACTACTTCCAGATTTTCTTCTGGAGCCAAAAAAATGCAACGTGCAATGCAGAAATAATTATTATTTTAAAATACAACTTTGCAAATCCCTCTGGAGTTCCATGAGTCTCCATGCCACTCGTGCTGAAGGGCTTAATTTGTTGACTAAGATGCAGCTAATTTGTGTTCACCTCCTTTTCTTGCCTTACCTTGGCAGTTTTAAAACCCATGCTTGTCCACTGGGTGGTAGCAAAGTGCACTGTTTCAGAAACACTGTAGCCACAACACACTTTAGACACAAAGGATCCCGGAAAGCAGACAACAAACTGTCCACTCTGCTGTACAGTACGGTGCACCCTGATCCCCTCCTTGCACAAGACTTCCGGGGAGATCTAGAGGGAAACAAAAAGAAGAGAAGTAGCAATCCCTTTTCACAAGGAGATCAGGTCCTGAGTTGCAAAATGTGCTGCTGCCCACATCGTGAGACTGAGCTCTACCGACACCTCAACTGTTTCACCAAAACTATCTCCTTCATCACGCACAAAGTGCAGGTGCACATTTCCAGGTCAGGCCCCATAGTATTTGGGAGTTACAAGGAGACCTTTTCCCTCAAAACACTGTTTTAATAGCTTGAACAGTTCGTCAAACAGCTTGAAAAGGATCATCAAAACAAGGCTGTAATTTAAAAGAAACACCTAACAGTTCTGACCCTTCATGCCACTTTTTTTTCTTTAGCGGGAGACAGTTATCCCTGTAGCAGAAACTCAGCAACTCTAGAAACTGTCAGATAACTAACCTGTCTTTAAAGGCCTACAAAGGTTTACTTCAGGTATAAAAAGGCACTAGAAAACATCAAAAACTGTTCACGTGTCTGCTAAATAAGACACCTTGAACACTATAAGGTATATATAACTATAACACCCCAGAGGGTGGTAGTGGATGGGTCCTTCTCAACTTGGAAGGACGTGGGCAGTGGGGTTCCGCAGGGTTCAGTCCTCAGGCCCGCGCTGTTCAACATCTTCATCAGTGATTTGGACAAGGGGGTGAAAAGCACCCTGTTCAAATTTGCTGATGACACTAAGATGTGGGGGGACGTGGGCATGCTAGAAGGAAGAAGCAGGCTACAATCGGACCTGGACAGGTTACAAGGGTGGGCGGATAAGAATAGGATGGGTTTCAACACGGACAAGTGCAAGGTGATGCACCTGGGGAGGAACAACCGGCACCATACCTACAGGTTAGGGAGCTCCCCTCTTGTCAGCACGGAGGTGGAAAAGGATCTTGGAGTCATCATTGACTCCAAGATGAACATGGGTCGGCAGTGTGGGGAGGCAGTTAGGAAGGCCAACCGTACCTTGTCATGCATCCACAGATGCATCTCGAGCAGGTCCAGAGAGGTGATCCTCCCCCTTTATGCGGCACTGGTCAGGCCGCAGTTGGAGTACTGCGTCCAGTTCTGGGCGCCGCACTTCAAGAGGGATGTGGACAGCATGGAGAGGGTCCAGAGGAGGGCCACTCGCATGATCAGGGGACTGCAGGGCAGGCCCTATGAGGAGAGACTACGGGACCTGAACCTGTTCAGCCTCCACAAGAGAAGGCTGAGGGGGGATCTTGTGGCCTGTTACAAACTGGTCAGGGGGGATCAGAAGGCATTGGGGGAGTCACTGTTCCCCTGAGCACAGCCAGGAGTGACCAGGAACAATGGTCGCAAGCTTGCAGAGGGTAGATTTAGGTTAGACATCAGAAGGCGCTACTTCATGGTCAGGGCGGCTAGGGTCTGGAACCAACTTCCAAGAGAAGTGGTGCTGGCTCCTACGCTGGGGGTTTTTAAGAAGAGGTTAGATGAACACCTTGCTGGGGTCGTTTGACCCCAGTACTCTTTCCTGCCATGGCAGGGGGTCGGACTAGATGATCTTCTCAGGTCCCTTCCGATCCTAGAAACTATGAAACTATAAGAAGAGCTGAAGAGCTTTACCATATGCACCTGAATTCAAGATGAGGTTTTTCCCTGGTTCAGCATTCAAGGGGGGAGCCCCTCATCTTGGATTCAAGTACAAGTGGGGGAAGGGAAGGCAGTGGCTCCGATTCTGGGCCTGACCCAGGCTCAGGACCAGTTAGAGTTGCTGCACCCCGCACCCTGCCCCCCCACATAGCCTTTGCCCCACCCCCCGGTGCCTTTTACCCTCCATCTTGGCTCTAGCTCAGGTCACAGAGCACACGGGTGCACTGGCCTCAGCCCAGCTACACAGCAGTGACAGCAGCTCCAGCCCCAGAGCAACCATGTGCTCCATGCCCCAGGCTGGAGTCGGGGTGAGCATTGGGGTGTGGTGAGAGCTGGAGCCAGAGCTGCAACAGAGGGAAAGTGGGGAAGGGCTAAGTGGGGGAAGGGGAGGAGCAAGTGGTGGAGGTCAGTTGCCAGGGGGTGCAAGCCCTGCGTGGGGCGCTGGCGGGGAAGGAGGCAGTAGGGGTGGCAAATGGCTTTTCAATCTGGAAAAGAGAAGGCTCAGGGGGAACTTAGTGGCAGTCTATAAGTATAGAAGGGGGATGCACCAAGATCTGGGAGAACAGTTGTTCACCAGGGCTCCCCAAGGGATAACAGGGTCTAATGGCCACAAACTCCTGGAAGGCCAGTTTAGACTGGACATAAGGAAAAACTCCTTTACAGTCCGTGTGTCCAGGGTCTGGAACAGACTCCCCCAAAGCTGGTGCAAGCACCTTCTCTGGACTCATTCAGAAGGCGTTTGGATGCATATCTTGCT
>NW_017728992.1:58354594-58357124 GCF_001723915.1 Gavialis gangeticus
GGACATAAGGAAAAACTCCTTTACAGTCCGTGTGTCCAGGGTCTGGAACAGACTCCCCCAAAGCTGGTGCAAGCACCTTCTCTGGACTCATTCAGAAGGCGTTTGGATGCATATCTTGCTGGGATCATTTGACCCCTAAAGACTTTTTGCCTATGACAGGGAGGCTGGACTTGATCTCACGAGGTCCCTTTCAGCCCCTCATTTCTATGACAACTTTAATGTCTATGAAACAAATGGGAGGGGCAGACAATAAGGGGCAGGGGGCAGGCCACTTGAGTCCCCCACTACCTGCCCCCTGCCATGGCAAGAGGCGGGGGAATGAATTTAAGATGACCCACCACAATATTTAGATTCTGTACATGGAAACTTATAACAGATTTATACATTTCCATGTATAGGATCTAATTGGGGGTTAGAGGTCATCTTAAATTCAAAGCCATCTTGGATTCAGGTCAGTGCAGTGGTTTTATATAGGGCTCCTAGTTTCAATAAACAAGGCCTAAAAAAATAGCTAAAATTCATCTGCTGCCTACACTGTGCCCTTTCCCAGCCTGGCAGCCTTCAAGTCCCCTATCAACAAATAGCCAAAAGATGGATGCTGGCACAGAGAGCCAGGGCAGCAAAACTTTCATCCTGTCAAGGGTAACATTTGCACTGCACTAACCTCACAAGAGGGGGTGGTGGCAGTAGTGGAAGGGAATGGTCACAGTTTTTAAATGGTGGAAACAGAAAGTACCAAACTACTAAGGAACTGAGAAAACCCTCAACCCTCCACAAATCAATCAATTCCTCCAAACCTCTAGCTTGGGTATTAGGAAAATGAAACATTTGACTTGTATATTTTTTTTAATTTTTTTTTTAATACATTTTATATATATCAGGTGCCATATTAAAAACGGACATTTACCGCCAGGCAGGGTTTACCTGCTTTCTCACGTTTTAGTTTCCTGTAGAGTCAAAATATATTGAAAATGTCACGTGGTAAATCCTGCTGCCAGCAGTAAATGTCCAGCCTCTAACAGCAGCCACTGATTTTCTTTTAGAAATAGAAACAGAAATGTACTGTAATGTAAAATCTCCCGATTAGCCAGAAGCCATCTTGTTGGTCTTGGGATGCTGCACAGAGAAAGGACAGAAGTCAGACTTACCATGACGTTACTTTCAAGCATTTCCAGCCCTGGAGTGCCATTTGCTTGCAGCAGGGCATGTACCACGTCATCAAGTTTGTTCTCCTCCGCAGCAGGAATGCAATACCTGTTTGGAAAAAGAGAAATCAGCAAGGACTCACTACGCAATAGCCCACAGCCTCCAACTTGTACAGCAATGCAAAGGGCTGACCAATGCCCCTCCTCCAAAGCTAAAAGCAAGTGGAAGGAATTAAAACAGACCTCCCCTCCCCCAACACATGCAGCGCTTTTTAGCAAGATGCTTCAATTCATGGAAAGTTGCTTATTTGGAGTTGAACCGACAGCATTCACCAGAGCCAAAGGAAATGAAAAGGCTGAAATGATCAAACAGAGGATGTGACATCTCCTTGCTCTACAAAATAGGGAGAATCAGCAAGAACATGACATCTGGTCCCAGGGATGTCAGCAGAAGTTTCCCATCTGTTCAGCACCTACTTGGAATGCCATCACACTAATCCTTGTTTTAGGTGACCAGATGCGTTGTGTGTGCTTGAACCAAATGAAAGCATGAACCAACATTTTTTTCTTAAATAAAAACAGATGTTTGTGGTCCAAAGCAGTAACAAAAATACAGACCTGGGGACTTCCACAGAATAAATTTTATTAATAAAAGCAAAGTATTCCAAGATATGCCTCCTTCATTCACTTGATGAGCCTGGAGTTCAGTACTCCACCTGTCCCCTGTAACAGAGGCCATCACAAATGTATAATGCATAGCAGGTCTGTGCTCAAGGAGAGATTTAAGATGGGTGCTGATTTACCAGTATCCCATGTTCTTTCATATCTTCCCATGTTTACCAGTCCCGCAAAGTGGGGAACTAGCTTCCCACTGCAAAAAGGACATGAAATGGCCTGGCAGTGCCCAACTGACCTCACTCTCATGCAAATGGGGAACTGCAAGGGATACACAGGGTTATCTGGCTGATGAAGAAAGATTGAAGGGGGAGTAGAGGTAGGGACAGATAGAGTCTGCGGGAAGGGGGAAAGAAATGTACAACAGATGTTGCTTATCTGTATCATCATTATTTCATTGTTCATCAGTAGCTTGGAAGGGGTCCCAATTAGGGACCCACTGGACTATGTGCTGTGCACACATGTAATAGGAAGACAGCACCTACCCCAAGGAGTATATACTCTTATCATGGAGCAAAGAAAAAAAATAAGTGGATAAAAACAATTGGTAAGGATGGACGAGGCAACATAAAGAATTATGTCTGGCATAACAAGTAAGCAGCCTCTGCACACCGAATATTGGGAGAAATATGCCAAACTACCAGGCCCAGAACCTGCCCTCACTGCTCATCTGCTGACAAAGTTGGACTTTAAAGAGCATGAGCTATGCC
>NW_017728992.1:58357135-58361001 GCF_001723915.1 Gavialis gangeticus
TGCTGACAAAGTTGGACTTTAAAGAGCATGAGCTATGCCTAATCCTAAGGTCTGGAATTGTACCACCCCTGGGGGGAGTCTACCACCTACTTTGGATATCTTCAAAAAAGGTCTGGACACTCACCTTGCTGGGGTCATCTGACCCCAGTAGTCTTTCTTGCCCAAGCGCAGAGGGGCTGGACCTGATGATCTCAAGAGGTCCTTTCCAGCCCCATAACATCTATGAATCCCCCAGCTGTCCCTCCCCAAACTGGAAATATTGATATTAAAGCCGTGAGACAAATGCATGAAGTCTGATCAGTGGAATAATGCAGAGCTTTTGAAAAATGTGGTAAAGGAAGAGCTTCTCCCCAGTGAATGATTGTTTCAAAGATCAAATGGCTCCTTCATTGCAGCACCTCTGAGACGGTGAGAAGAGCCTTTGGGATTTACCATTCAGCTGTGTGAAGATTCTGTCTTTAGTTTAATTTCTTCTGTGCAAAACAGCCCTGAGTAGAGGCCGTTTTCTCAGTTAAGGAACATTATGGATTTTCCCTAGAGTCATTTTTAAATGAAACCTAATCTCTGGAAGGGCTTTCCAACATTGTGCAACAGAGCTTCAGGCCAGGAGTAGATGTGCATAATGGAAAGGAATCTCATCCATGGCATCCACCTATGTCACAGTGCTGTTTTATGTAAAGCCTTAGCACACGTTCAATTATATCAACTCCTGGTAGCAGCCTTGCCAAAGTCTGGAATGGAAACAGTCTGTAAGGAAACCTGGACCATGGCTGAAGGAGCCCTAATTTAAGCTACATGTGCCATAACAAGTCTCCAAGCATCATAAAATCCTTGTGGAAAGCATTTGATTTATCATGTTTGACCTCTTTTCTTTCAGCATATTACACAAATCAACCAACCTATTTCAGGAAAGCTTTGAAAGTTCTGTTCTCTCTCAGTAGAAGACTTAAGATACCATGGGTCTTGAGAATACCCAAGTTTCCCCCTTTAGGAAGCCAGGCTCAGAAACCCACTGCGGAAGATGGATTATTTAAAAGCATTTCTTTAACTACCTTAGGAAGAAGATTGGGATAGGGTTTGAGTAACACATTGACAATGTGAAAAGTGTGTAGAGGCCATCAGGGCTTATGGATCCTCAACTCTTCTGGCTGATGTAGTTGCTACAAACAGGAACTCTTTGCAGACCAGTGTCACAGGCTGCTACAGTTCGGAGAGAACCACATTAACATCCAATAATGAAGGAGGTTCTCTCATGGGTGGAAACACACTGTTGAGACCCTACAAGAATTTCTCCTTGTAGTGTTCAGTTTTTAAGAGTATGATATGCAAAAAAATAGTTGCTATGTGCGTGCTAGTCGATAAGTCCTTTTGGCAGAGGAAGCAGCCTAATAACAGCTGGAATCTGGATGTCTCCAAACGATATACCACATGCTTGACGATGGTCCATACTGTCTCTACTCGCTCACTCACAAAGGGACCCACCCATTTGGAAGGGGTGGTGCACTGAAGCATGTCAAGGTGATCTCTCCTCAGGATACATGCTGATTTTATCCAGTTCTGCAAACATTGTGGATGCAGGCTAGCATGCTGCATAATGAATCTGCAGGAGACCATATGTCCAAAAGACTCAGACATATCCTAGCTACAGTGCAAGAATTTTGATGGCAGTTGTGCGATTAGGATGGCTACTGTATTGAATCAGTCCTTGGGTAGAGGCATCCTGGAATCTATAAACTGTACTCATCACCTTGGTGACGATGTTCATTTTTCTTTGTTGATTTCTATGGTGAAAAAAATCAATGAAAGATGAACAGACAGCCAACTGTATCTGCTGTGCTGCCCAGCCTCCAAACAGCCAATCATTTAGTCAGGCAGGCTGTTGCACAGTCTTTTATTTAAGTAGTAACAACAGGTGGGACCCTGATAAAAGCTTCCGGTGCCACAGTAAAGCCAAATGGGGACCCATGTACTGGTGGCAATTCAATCTACATACAATCTTAAATACCACTTGTGCATGCAGCATACTACAACGCAGAAGTCCACACTTTGGAAACTGATAGGTACAAACCATTAGTATACATCTAGAGTTGGAAGTTAAGTGTTCCTGCTGTTGCCATTTTAAACTCAGGATGGACACTTTGGCAGCCAAAATAAACACTTTCTACTTGGTGTCAGGAAACAGATTGAACAGAACCCCTTCTTTTGGGACTGGAATGGGAACAGCCAAGTGACTGCCTATAAATCTACTCATATCTTGTGAGACGGGCCAAGCAAGGTGAACAGGGAGGGTGGCACAAAAAAAGAGGAATAGTATGGAAATGGAGCAACTATCCAACAAACTGTTTCTGAGACACAGCAATCTGTTATTAGTGTTCCTGAAAAGAGCAGAGACAACTCCCAAACAGGGAAAAGGCAGGATCCTATAAATACACAATGCCCAACAAAACCACCGAAAAGATTAGGAGCTCGTGTAATCTGTGAAGTGCTAATGACAGAGGTTTTGATAATATCATCTCTTTTTAGAAGGTTTTCAAAGTTTCTCATGAAGCCCAGGCCCCAATAGCTAATGTGCGAGAATTAATTCTCCCCTGGTTTCAAGAGAACACAGGAACGTACACCCAAGCAGGAGTGAGGAGTAGCCTGGGAGCCCTTCACACAGCACTCGCGTAAACATTAAACAGATCTGAACCTTTGAAGGTAGGATCATGGATTGTTGATTGGACTTTTCATGGAGGAACAGAGCTCTGATGCTGAGCTGTTCTCCTCCTGGCCACTGAAGTGGCCACTGCATGCAATGCTATGTCTGCCAGTCTCAGCTGCCTGAAGTGATGCCTTCACAATTCTTTTTTTCCTCTGAAATTAAAGTGTTACATCCTTTTGTGCTTTCTTGAAGCCTTGTTTTATAAAAAGCCGATAACTTCTTGTAGTTTAAAATACTGAAATAATGCCAATAATATTTGGATGCTGGACTTGCTGAGGAATAACTCTTAGGAGCAGATAAATATAACTGCCTTGGTTTTTTTCATTTGGCATCATTCTTTGTTGTTCCCTGAACCTTTTGTTTCAATAGGCACCAATAAAAAAGCGACATGTGCACTTGTGTACAGCAACAGTCTTCTCCCAAAGACAGTGCAGGGTTACTCTTGCCACAAAACACTGTCAGGGTCCCTTCAGACCTTGCAAATTGCAAGTGCCACACGTCCCGACACACTGGCGTGAAAAACATGAGAGAATTCTTGAACGTCTTCCAACGGGATGCGGGGGAATTTCCAATCCTCGAGGCTGTCAAGATGTTTGGATGAGATGGTGTGAAGGGAACCAGAGTCTTATCCAAAGATGATGATATGGCTGCTGATATAAGCCCTTGCTCTGAGTTGTCATGTTTGTGAAAAATTATGGGCCCTGAATCAGCAGAAAAGGAGGTCTCTTTCCAAACGCTGCTGTGCTTGAAGCACTACGAACCCCAAGCAATTTAGTACTGGCAAGTGGGACCCAGCCACTGATTCTGCTCTTCCCTGCGGCAACATGGGGGCAATACCCACAGCTGGTGCTCTCCCCTCACCGCCCCTCCCCACCCCCCAACTTGGCAAAGGAACTGCTACTGAAGCCCCTGCTGCCAAGTGCTACCAAAGCACTACATCAAATCAAATGGCTCTGGAGGCTGGATCTGGCCCTCGGGCTGTAGGTTACTGCCCCTGCTCCAGTGCCATACACTTCCTTGGGAGAGTACCATTAACAGCAAAGCTGGCTTTGAGAACATGGGGAATCATCCAAAGGTGTTGAAGTCACTGGTGCCAAACCACACAGAACAAGCAGAAGCTGCACCAATATTGTCAGCCCTGGTGACAACTATGCCCCCCCCCCCC
>NW_017728992.1:58361204-58377511 GCF_001723915.1 Gavialis gangeticus
CCCCCCCCCCCCAACTGCCAGGGTTGACAGGGAGGGTGCCGAGTCAGTCACTGACCTAGCACAGAGCTGTCCAACTGGCAGCCCATGGGGTGCATGCAGCCCATAAGGGGTTAACATGTGACCCTCAGGCTCCCAACCCAGCTGCTGCTCTCCCCCACTGCAGCAGCCAGGGGCTCTGGGATCCCCTTTCTCCTCTGCCTTCTACTTCCTGCCACTACCCCAGGAGTCAGGGAGGTGCGGTGTGGCACAGCACGTGGTACCAGGGGATCCTGTGGCTAGGGGAGTGGAGCAGGGGGCATCTATGGCCTTGGCTGGTGTGGCCCCCTGGTGTGCAGACTCCAGCTGCTTAGACGTTGGACAGCCCTGACCTAGTATGCTGGTGTGGTACCAGCACTCCAGTACCATGTCTTTTCAGAGCCTTATAGTAGCCAGGCCAAGCAGAGGAGTCCTAGAGTACGACTCAGCATGACTTGGACCTCTTACTAGTAGGTGACCTGGCTCTCACTTTAGGATAAATAGGGTGGGCGACTTTCCTATGAAGGGGTCAGTCTGACAGCTTGCTGAGTCTGAACTAAAATCTTAAAGTGTGCCTACGTGGGGAAACTCAGGACAGCTAAGACCAAAAGTGCAACATTGTACACATGATTTAAACCATATGAAACCTTCAGCTGGAGGCTCTCCTTCAAGAGTAAGGTGGCCTTAGTTAGCTTTAGGATCCAAGAAGATAGGCAACAAATGTGTTCCTGTTATATATTGATTTTTCTCTTTATGCTTGGAGTGCTTTGCTATGCCTTAAGTTTTTGAGTGCTTGTGTTTGTCCCTTGGAAGTTTAAAAAGAGGGGTTTTGCCTGTAGTTTTGTCCAGAAACCCTATCCTATGGGACAAGAGTGACCCCACCTGAGTCATCAGCAATATGAGAGTATGAGAACTTTTAGATCCTGAACACAGACCTTGGCTCTTTGAGTTAACACCAGGCTTTCCTCCTCTATGCAGACCAGCACTAGACAGAGACAACACACAAACTTTATCCATGTTCTCTCACATTTCTGTCCCACTACCTTTCGCTTCATCCCCACATGGGACTTGTCCCCCCCCCCCCACCCTTCCTCACTCTGTAACATTTGAGTTGGAGGTACTTCTTCCTTTTCTTCAATGCCACATGGTTGCTAGCAGTGGCTTTCCTGAAAGTCAAGAAAGACAGATACACGCTCCCTGCTCTTAGTTTTCACATCTGGCACCACAACTGGGTGCAGCAATTGCAGCAAAAGTCTTCCGACAGTCCAAGGCTGAAGCATGTTTCTTGGAGCAAAACTTTAGCTCTCAGTCTCTAACAGAAGCCCTGAATATTTGAAAATGGTGACTTTCAGAGGCAGACAAGTTCAGTCAGATTTTCACAGGTATAACAAAGAGAGCCCACTGCTGACACTAGCGGAATTTCAAGTCTGTTGCTCCATGTTTTGGAGCAATAATGTTTACAAAACATTTGTAATATTTTAACACCAGTTAAGCAATGTACTTTACCCTTCATCTCGTTCTCAAAAGGGTCTCAACTGATTATTCTGGAGCTCTCCAAAAAAATTCAGCCTGATGTAGATCCTAGCACAGAAAATACCAGCCCATACAACTAAATTGTGGTAAAGCTTTAAAAAAGCAAAAATGGGGCAATAAAGCTACCTTACTTGTAAGCGCAGCAAAGTTCTGCCTACAATCAAATATGAAAGAGCCACATACCCAAAGGTTAAAAAAATAAAAAAGAATAATCATGGAGTGGACATGACACTAACTAATAGGACATCTGGGGGCATTTCAGTGCATTCCACTTGTATAACTATCTCTCTCCTATCAAAAAGCAAGGTCTGTTTGATCTTTTTAACCTATAAACTGTTCAGGGCAGAGACATAAGGACCTAAGTGCCATACTGGCTCAGACCAACTGGGCCCAGCATCCTGTTTCTGACAGTGGCAGTAGTAGTGGATGATTCAGGAATCATCCACATCACATCAGAGCATGTGAATAAGGTATATCTGGAGTAATTGTTCATTACCCAATAAGAGAGTTTCTTTTTCTCAATTTGCACAAGGGCTAGGCCAACAGGGTGGCCTCTTGAGATGCCACTGTAACATGCAGAAATAAATAATTATATTAAATCACATCATTTGTAATGGCAGCTCAGTGCTTTGCACACAACTGCAATGCAGCTTTAGCATCACTAATACCAAAAGGAATTTAAATAATTTTTAATAATAAAAGAGTAACTGAACTGAACCAAAGACTGTTGGTGTGGCTGATTGTTGATTATAGCAGTCAATCCTTTCACTTTTCAGGGTAATAACATAAGGTATATTATATGCTGTTAGCACCTGTTTTTTGCTTCTCCTATCAGCTATTGCACTTCCACTGCAATCCTCTATGGCAGTAGACTAGCAACAAGTACAGTAAGCAGACACCTCCAAGTAAACACGTACAAACCTGCATCAGGACATTAGGACGATGTGGCCTAAGAGGATTATAGACACTGGTCTACCTGAGACATGTCCTGCGCATTAGCCTAATAACACTGCACAGCAGCGTGGCAGTTAAAAGCTGTGCTAATAGCCTACTGTGCAGTGTTAGGTTAACACACAGTGAGCATCACAAAATAACCATGCGCTGACGCTACTGTGCAGTAGCTCTAGTTACTGTGCTTTTAGTTAGTACTTTAAGCAAGTACTAAACTAAATGCCTAGTAATTAGGGCACATTAATGAACATGTACCTATCACTGGGTAGGAATTCAAAAGGAAGGAGGCACTTGGAAGCTACAAAATCTCAAGATATTTTGTAACGCAAGAAAGATGGGAAGGGTTGAGAGGAAGGATGAGATCTATCACCTCAAAAACCAGAACACAGAGCTGGCCTCAATAAGTCTACGCATCAGTCTACAGAAAGCTGCCTGGATTACTTGTCATTTTGATTGCGGATGATCAAAAGAACTCTTGTCTGTATCAGACAGAGGTGGCTCATTGGGACATATCTTACTACAGAGAATGAAAAAAAATGTACAGAACCTTTTCCTCCAGAGAAAGGAGTCCTCCTCATTTAGCTTACACTACACCTTGTTATGAAACTGTGTTGACTTTCCAACTGAATTGGTTGGCACAGATTTCTTTTTGACTGTGACTTATGTATTTTGTCTGTATAAAATGCCCTGCAGTTGATCCTTGGCCAAAGACCTCATGGAACAACAATGCATAACAACGGGGTAAAATGCAAGGATACTTACCAAACGCAATCAGCACCAGTGTGTAAGTAGTCAATGTATGGAAGGTGATTTTGGTCTCGAGACCAGCATGAGGTAGAAAAGACCATGCCAATATTTAGCCAAGGAATTGTCACTCCTGAAACAAAAGAATTGAAAATAACTGTTCACTGACCCATACTTTTTAATTAAAAATAAATAAATTACAATTTTCAAGCACATTTTCACTGAAAACTTGCTTCTTTCTACCAGAGTAAATAATTCACAAAGAATAATTTATTCAACAAATTCAGACCCGTTCCACTCATAAAATATCTACCAGAAGATTGCTTTTCCCTTGAACATGTTCGTTGTTCAAACACCTTTTCTAACTCTTTAAAATGTTTCACTCAATGGACTGATGATAAATGGTCCAATTTCAAGCTCCGTTCTCACTGGTCAGCTAAGTCACTGGTATTCTCTTCTCCCCTCCCCGCCGCCCTGCCACTGGAAAATGAGATACAACTCCCATATTTGTTATATGGGACTCTGAAATTCACTTTCAGTGAATACTTGTACTACACAAAATTAACTGCAAGGGACATTAAAAGAGGCCAAAGAGAACGTATTTAAAAATCCAAATGAATATTTACAGAAAATCTTATGCAATTTTTTACTCAGCTCTGCATTCTAGCTTTATATAAAAAGTAAGTTGTACATCTGAATCATTCACTACCATGACACAAAATATTAAACACAGATGTATAATTAAAAGCTATCATGGATATTTACAAAGACCAAAAAGTGCCTCCAGGTACACGGCCCCAACTATTCTTTAACTCTTGACTTGCAAGTCCATTTTCATGCCTTGAAACACAATATATTATGATGGTCTCTATCTGGGTCAGAATCCAAATTAGCTTTTTCTGGCTCTTTCTTTTAAAGTGCCTTTTGCTAAAGAAGAAATTGAGGGGCAGTTGTAAATAGTATCCTCACCCCATTTGCCTACAGATGCTGCTATGAGCTGAGGCTTGTTTGACACCTGCACTGTGAAAGTATACAAATAATACCAGAAGCAACAAATTTTAAACAGTGGACACAAAACACCTCTCTCTAGTAAGGACAAGGGGAAGTTACGGGGGGGGAAGAGACTTCTTGAAAAATCCAGACACGATCAGAACTCTTGGGCTTCTACTATGGAGCACTGAGAAAAGAAATCCACTTACCAGGCACAGCACCAAGATGTCGCAGGATGGATCCTGTATTATTAGGAAGGACTGTAAGGTTCCACCCATGCCTGTTTAACGAGGAGAGAGATGTGAATAAGCATCACCATTAAAAGCCAACTAGTTTTACTATTTTAGTCACTGTTTTGACCTGTGCTCCTTTGTATAGGCTCTGTAGCATAGGGATTCCCAACCTTTTTAGGTAAGGCACCAGCAAACTGCAGACTGGAAAGACAGGCATACTGCCGGCTGGCAGTCAACCCTTTTTTATACTGAGTATAGAAAAGGGTTGGCTGCCGGCCCGCAGTATGCCAGTCATTTCCAGTCCATGGTTTGCCAGTCCATGGTTACTTCCAGTCCGGCAGCTGACCCTTCACGGCCCGGCACCAGGCTGCAGCCCAGGAGTTGCAGCAAACACAGTAGTTATAGACAGAGTAAGTGGCAAGAAAAGTCCAGGGTAATTATCTAACTGTACCTTGAAAATGGTTCGGATTTTCCCACAGGAAAGCCACTCCCATGTGTGTTGGTATCCACTTTGCCACCATGAACTGCTACATGACAGTCCTTCTGTTCCACTATCCTCCAATACTCTTGCTATGGAATAAGAAGGTAGTAATACGTGTTTAGTTCACTGAACAAACAAACAGTAAATTCCTTCGAAAGTTCACAAATGAAATGTTACAGTTCTTTTGGCACTCAGATCTCAAAAAAATACCACTTCTTAGCAAAAAACCCCCAGCATTTTAAAAATGTATTATGACTTAGCATCCCTTTGAAGACTCTTTCTTCCCATTTCACTGCTGGGCAGAGACAAACAGAGGTGAAGCAATTGATGCAGACTTGCACAGGAAAACTTTAGCAGAACTATACTCAGAGTTTAGATCCCCTACTTGCAAGATCAACCAACCTTCTTCCTGCCATTAGTTTGTCAGTGCCTTTATTATAGTTATAATAATGGTGAAATAAAGAATAGAGACCACATCTACTAGTTTCTTCATTCTCAGCTTGTACCAGACACCTCATGCCCCATTGAGCCATACCCATCTGCTCCAGAGGAAGAAAGGTTTCCTTGGCCTCACCTCTACTTCAGCTACTGTAGGCTCCTTGGTGAAGCACATGTTCATGATATTTCTTGCCGTCCGGTAGAAGGTTGTTAAAGAAACAGACCTACCCTGTGAACCGAGAAAACACAATTACAACTGTAAAAAGAAAGATACCCCTATACTCCCTTCTCCCCGCCATAACCTCTCTCAGCAGTGCACACAAAGGCACGTGACAGATATATGCAGCTGGTGATTTACCATGCAAACCTTTGCCAATCATAGATGGCAGAAGGTGAGAAAATAAAATGTTTCCAAAGAAAATGGACATCATAGTCTGTTTGACCTAACACATTTCTTCCTAGAGCATAAATCTGAAATTCCATTAACAGCAATGGAGGATTCCAGCTCTCTCTTGGGCAAGCAGAGGGGGTCCAGACACTATATTAAAACTTATACTAAGGGTGCTTACATTTTAAAAGGTCCCACTGGTTAAAAACTTTGCCATGCAGAGAAGGATTTTTTAAAAGATTTGAAGAAACAATACAGATGCTGTTTCAGGTTGAGCACGCATTGCATGGGACACAGGATAACTCCAATTAGAGACAAATTAGAGCTACACGGCACCTTATATTCAGTAGAAAGGAACAAGATTACACTAGCTGTGTATGTAACAGAAAAGGGAGTTTAGCAGAATTAAATAAGGGTAGTTATAAGACAAAGAGCCAGGGCTGGCATGGGAGATTTTACTGAAATAAAATGAACTGAAACAGTAAAATGAGTTGCTTTCTTCCCCAACTCCTTTGCCCATAGGATGGCCTTTACAGTGTAAGCAACATCAAGAAAAGACCCAATACTATTTTTCTTTTGTTTGCACAGAACCATGAAAATTTTCAGATACCTTCTCTTGCGAGTACTTATAATATCAGAAGCTCCAGGAAGAAATATGCATATAATAAACATGATACATTTGTAACTGGTACATATTCATAGGAAGAAATGTTGTAAACTCTACCTCTACCTACATTCAGGTGACCAACAGTTTTACTAAAAGTTATTGGTGAAGTTTCTTCCTGTCAGAGTTAGAATGCTGGTAATGTGTATAATCAGTCTTAAATTATTTTCTGTTTGAGGTTTATCTTAAGTTGAGTTGAAGGGAAGAAGAACATATGGGATCAGTAAAACACCATACAAATACAAGGCTTGGAGGTTGCCAACTTTCCTACACCGTCTGGTGAAATGACGAACTTATATCTGAGCTGTTTAAATTCTTTCTTCACTCTAGGCCAGTAACTTTCGACCCTTTTAGACTTAAGCTACTCCTTAGAAAAGCCAGCTCTTAACTTTCACCTTTTTTGACTACAGGAAAATAACAGGGTAATTTTTCCATTGCAAACAATTCAGAAAGACCAGGACAGATCAGAATGTTTTTGACACTTTGGATTTCTATTTGAAATCTTTGGGTTTGTGTGAATCACGTGCAGGTATTTGCACACCTAGCAGTGCTAATACTGCATGCCACAGCACCTTGATTGAGAATCCCTGCTCTGGGCAAAGGCAACAAGTTAGGTAGACAGAACCAGGAGGGCTGACAACTAGAGAGCCATCATCACTCCATGCAGTATCTTGGTGAAGCCTTGATTATTCTGATTGCAAAAGACAAGTTCAAGTACAAAACTGGAAAGCAATGTCTGCTTTACAATAAGCAAGAAATCATAACAGCTTTCCCGTCTTTCCTCTGACACAAACTATGCTCTTTAAATTTTCCAACCTTTCCCCACCCTTCCCCTGCCACAAAAAAATCTTAAACTCCAGCACTTCAGGAGTTAAAGTGCATTATTTCATTTTTGAATAGTGAAATGCAATCTAACAGGTAGTTTCTAATATTGTATGTCTGCTTAATTTTATGCAAGACCTACTTCTGAGAGCAAACCATGAACAACAAACACAGCAGTTTTTCCCAGATGGAAGCCAAAGCTATCAGGTCACTACAAAAATCTAAGGTTGAAACATTGTCACTTTTTCTTTATGTTGAATGCAGGGCAATTAGCTGTTACAAAAAGTTTGTAAATGTCCAGAGGCATCACTCTCCCATAAAGCTCAGAGTTGAATGATCTGAGATAAAATGAGCAATATCCTTCAACTTTTACTGCCCTTGTGAATCATTTATTGAGGCAGCATTTTTTAAACACACACAAACGAAAAAAAAACCCTCATAAAATTCTTGACCCCCTACTTACAGTCTACAGGATTGTACACAGTCTTCACTAATTGCAAGTTGCTAACAAATACCCCTTATTAGTTTCTGGGGTTTACATTGGTTGCCTGTTTCTGTCGTACCAAAAAAAAAAAAAAAATCCCGAGGATTGCAGGCAAATCTTCTAAAATGAAGCATAGAAGCATGCGAAAGTAGAGTTTAAAAGAACTTCAGGAGGTCATCTAGTCCAACCCCCTGCTCAAGGCAGGGTCATCCTCATCTAAACCTTCCTAGGTAAGTATTTGCCTTAAAACTGCATGAATCCTCTTGCACGACTACCAGGACTGATGCTTGCAGAACATGCAAAACCACTAAATTGCTCCAGGTAAAGCAGGGGAATGAGGGCACTCACTATAAGTGTCCTGCCACTGCACAGACAGAAAATAGTTCATTAAAATATACTTGGGAGATGCAAGGAAGAGGACAATCCTTCCCCCACTCCCCCCTCCTTTTACAGAAGGCAACAACTTCTCCCTCTGCCCCCTCCTCCCCCAACAGTCTATACCAATCTGACCATGGGTAAAACTCCTTTCTAATCCTAAATTTGACAACTAGTCTGACCCTGCGTGCACAGGAGCAGGACCCTCTAAACCAGGAACCTCCGGGTTTAAGTACCAGCAAGCGGACTGGCACACCCCAGTCAAAATCCTCAGCCTCAG
The DNA here is from genome assembly GCF_001723915.1 of Gavialis gangeticus. NCBI lineage: Eukaryota > Metazoa > Chordata > Crocodylia > Gavialidae > Gavialis > Gavialis gangeticus. Next base: position 58,369,603 of record NW_017728992.1, read on the forward strand.
CTGCAGCCAACACCCAATGCTTCTGAAGAAAACAATAAAATCCTCAAACCTATAGCAACAGGAGGGGGAAAAAAATCCTTCCCAGGCCCATGTGGCAACCCGCAAAGCCTAGACGCATAGGAAAATCTGTAACTATGTCCTCCAGATTTTGAGCTGGGCATAGCACAGGACAGAAACTGCGTAAGACAGTGAAGGGCACAACCAAATGAAATTCTTAATTCTTCCAAGCTTGCCCATATTTTCTCAAATCAAGACTGACATTGTTCAGCATCTGCCTGAAGGTTGCAAAACAAATGGAAACATAGAAGCTGAAGAACATTTGACTTGATGGCTTTATCATGGTTTTCCTGAAATTAATTAGCAAATGCTTTAAGAATTCACAGTCTAAAATGAAGCAGTTCAATAAAGGGAGGCCACGGGATTTTAAAAGCACTAAGCTGAGTCTGTTCAGCAATAACGTTCTCTAATAGAAACATTTCCAGCATAAAAATTCTATAGCGATTACTTCTCTTTATATACCTCTCCCTCCTCCTCTTTAATGGCAGGCTAATAGCACTGAGAACTTTAAATGGACTCAGCTCAAGAGCGAGAAGGCATCTTGCTTCTACAAATCACAGTTGGCTGGTGGTTTAAATAGAGGGGAGAAAGAGAAACATGGAAAGGCAAAGGTTATGTTTAAATGAGAGCGATCTAGGTATATAAGATAACCATTTTTAGCTCATTTGAAAATCATTAATGGATATACACATATAGGTGTCCTTTTGTGAAGGGAATACTGCTCCTGGACAAGAGGGCAATAGAGTTTATTACAAACTCAACATGGAATAATGCAAACACGTGACTTATGAAAACACTATTTTGATTTTGCTAAACCTTTGCGTTATTGAGTTCTCATTGGTTTTCTTCTGTACCTCTTTATAACAAGTCTCCCAGGTAAATCTATGGTAACTGTCAGCACTGTAGCTAGTGCTGCCTGTTTCCTCTTTTGTTACTTGTGGGAAGTCACAACACAAAATTACTCCCACAGCTCTTTGCTGGCAGTTCATTTGTTCTATGCAGCTGGCATTTACAAATAATGCCTTTTTATTAGCCAAGTGCTAGATCATATATGTAGGAATACGGTATTGCTTATGCCATGGAGGACTGCACTTGCAAAGTAGCAATTCTGAAAATCCCACAGGAATCATGGGGAAAGCCAATAGATCATTAAGATTATTGTACTTACCGGTGTGACTGTTAGTGGAAGACTAGATACCTCTCTTTAACATGTATCCCAGAACAACCACATGTTGGATGTGAGAACCGCTCTTGTCGGTATTAAGCTGAATGACTACATTGCTATCACGGTCCCTCCTTTCTCGCCATTTTGAAGTTCTTTAGCTTTGTTAAAGTGAAATTCAGAGCCCTGTCATATAACAGAAGCATCTATACCTTCTTCAAACATGGTATTTCAGGACTATAACGTCAGGAGAGGTCCTGCTAGCACCTTCTCTAATATCCCCAAAGGAACATTAGTCTGAAGAGAATCCTTCCCCTGCCAACTTACAAAAACTAGAGAATGCAGCATTCAAGCTATATTTGATACATTATGCAATCAGGTGGCCTTAACCCAAATCCATAAATAGCACAGCTCTGAGATCAGCTGACAAATGCATTCAGTGCAGCTGAGAGCCAGCCTCGACTCCTAGCAATACAGAGTGTCACACTAAAGAGCCAAGGACATGAATAAATAAATATAATAAAGTTGTTAAAGTATTTTATGTTAGAAGTATGTTATTTTAAAAGTATTGGAGCTTGTTCTAGGTACCAGATGTAGGGGCCGCAGAGGCAGAGAACTTGTCTGGATTCTCCTCCATGTTCTGTCCCTACTTCCATGCAAAAAAACTGTATATTTAAACAACACGGTAATTTGAGTAGCAGGTCATATTTTGGGGAGCTGCATCTCAGGTACCATTTAAGCAAAGCAGTTCAAATTCACACCCCATACATTACACCCTGGCCCTCACCTATCGTCCCAATTTTCAGTGAGGGTTATTCTGCATTCTTTACACAGGATTGTTAGTTTGGCTTAAAATAAAACAAATCTCTCACAATATTATAAGGCAGCCGTGTAGATAATATAATTGCATGGCTTGCTCAGGTCACTGTATCGCAGCTGCCTTTGGTAGATGGATGGTAGCATGAGTCAGATAAGCTCTGTGATTCAACAGCGTTTGTTTCTAATAGTTGAAATGCATGGAGCATGAGCACATTTTCCACTTACTGACAGCCTGCCGCAGGGTGCTGGAAGCGCAGTGATCAGACTTTAAGAGCATTCAGCACTTACCCTTGTCCTAAATAACGCAAGGGCCAAGCTTGCTAGTGATGAGCCTGAATTTGGAAAGATCTGTGGAGGACTGAGCTTTACAACAACTGTGAAGTCCATTTCCCACTTAGCATTTTAAAGCACAATTCGTTACGTACAAAAAACCCCTCAACCTTTTGTTATACACAGGGAGAGCCATACAGATGTAGCTGCCAGGAGATCAGCCTTGCACCTGCTAGGAACACTGCTAACAGATTTGTTACTAAAGGGCAGGATTGATGAGGAAACCACAGAATAGGTAGCAAATCCAGTGGGCTGCAACAGAAATATGAACCAATTTTTGAAAAAACAACCCATAAGCTTAGTCAGCCTCTAAACAGCTTAACAAATAAACTGCTTTGGACACTGTAATACTCAGAATGCTGTCTGGTTTCACTCTGCGGTGATGGGATCAGGCGTGGGGAGGGAGCAACGGCATAATAGTTTACTGCGTACACACAGCAAGTACTGTGTTTCTCTCAGCACCGCAAAACAATTCAATCTAAAAACTACTCTCCGTGTAGTGGTGTCAATGCCTGTTCAATAGTGGGAAGCTGCCAAGTAAAATACGGCAAGACAAGAGTCAACATTCTTTGCAAATGGATGTGCTTCACATGGGGAGGAATAAGTGTTTGTGTGACCATTTGTGCTTAGCTAAATTTGGCATTGTGGATGAAAATAGTGTTTGCATTTCAATTTGCACTTTCTCAATCTTGTGTATTTAGAGTGACATTAGTTTTGATGGCTCTATCAGGGAGAATTACTCTGCTCATTAAGAGATTGGCAAGAAACAGTAAGGAGAAGATACAATACTGCTTTAAAATATCACTAAAAAATTGAAAATAAAGTTGTGTCAGAGGGTAAGTAAGTGGATGGAGCAGCTTACCACATTTTTTATAAAAAGCCAGCTCCACAAATGAAAGTGGGGGAAGGGTGGGAGGAAAAAAAAAATGTTTTCTGGTTTGGCAAGAGTCCAAACAGCACGGGAATGAAGTGAATACCCCTGTTATCAGACTGCCTACTTCTAATAATTACCGGGCCAGCCACTGACCCTGGAACAAGAGCTGGAACTCATTGGTTAGCTCCCACTGGTTCATACCCACGCGCCACACAGAGAACACGCGCTGCAACGCTTTCACGGAAGAAGAGCATCAGAAATGGGCTTTACTACCTTGTATACACACTTGTGTAAGTCGCTAAGAACTCCCTTCTCCTCATCCTCCTCCTCCTCTTCCTCCTCCTCCTTCATGGTCTCCTTTTCCTGAGTGAAGAGTCGCCGCCTGCCCGTCTTTAATGGGACATCGACTTCTTTCAACTTGTTTCGGAAGCCATTTTTGTGAACCACACCATTAATGAGTCCATTTTTGGGCTCAAACCGGGGCAAGGAATGGAACTTGTAGGTGTTCTCCAAGTGTCCTTCCAAAGGACCTTTCCTCTTCTCCAGGATCTCCTTTTCCAGCAGGACCTCCTTCTCCAGTTTCTTGTGCTCCTCTTGGGAGAGGGAATCATAGGAGAGCAAGTACTGGCAGTAGGCTTCCTGCAGTTTTGCTAGCCTGTCCTGTGCAGTTTTGGGGATACGCAACATATCTGCCAGTTTGTTCCATTTCTTGAGGTCAGTCACTTGCTGCATGCCACCCATTTCGTTGATCAGCTGGAAAAAGCAGGCCAGATCTAGCTCACAGCCTCCTGGAGTCCACGCATGTGGGATGGAGGTGGGGGAAGGGGAAGGAAAACACAGAAAACAGTTAGAAAAGTTGCTGGCACATTGCTTTCACCATTTCTATCCTACCAGGACAATATCAGACACTCCAGATCCAGCTGGATCTTTTTCACAATATCTCCAAGACTCCAGAGATCAGAACAGAATAGACCAGGCCCAACCTTACATGGCTCCTTGAGTTAACACAGCAGGCTTTTTAAAAAAAACTGTAGGTACCACTTGGCTGCTAATGAATAACTGGATCACAGTTTGGTATTTACACTACCCTTCCTTCTAGCTGCTGCTTCATCTCCATTTTGAGTTAAGCTGCCATCTGTCTCTTGTCAGAGCAAGGCAGGTTCTTTAGTTCTCATGCTCTTTTTGTCCTTAGTTTCAGAAGCCCTTTGCTACCATCTTTTCCAAAACAATTACATTTAAAAGAAATGGAAGGGGCCCACCAGATAACCATGTAAAGCCTCAGCATTCAGCCAGGCCTGCTCCGTGCCCATTCCACACTGGTTGGAACCAGAAAATAAACAGCATCTTAGGGTGCCTATACACATGCCAATTTGACTATCCCAGCGTGCCTCACAGTCATGTGCATTTGCCATCCTGTATTTCAAAATGGCAGCAGGGGCACTTTACAACTCATCAAACAAGCTTTAGTTAAGGTGTCCCCGCAGCTACGTTGAAATGTGGGATGCTGAATATACATGACGCTGTGGCGTTTTAGTTATAGTGGCTGTCCAGGAGCCGCTCTAATTAAAACACCCCACTCCCTGCCCCAGACCACATGTATAGGCATAGAGATGAAATTTCCAGCCATGCTTTGGCAATAGAAAGGGGCAAGTAACTAATGTATATCCTTTTACAGAGGGACAGTGAGAATTCCTGGACATCTGTACAACACTGAACATGTCAAGCATTATCTTAGAGCAAAGTATTATCATTCACATGGCTAGAAGTGGAAAAATGGTAAACACCACCAAAAAGGAGAACTCAAAACAAAAGCTAAGGAGAACTGAGATTTATATCTTCTGAGGCCATAATTATCACAAACACGTTTCTGTTGATTTGAACAAACTCAGTATAACCAATGTAACGTAAACGATGTAGTATAAACGGGCTGAGGAAGAGGGACACGTAGCTAAAGATAGTTTGCAATTTGCTTTCTATGTTGGTGTGGCAGGATGCCACCTAGGGGTGCCGTGACCTCCCCTAGCGCCCCCTACCTACCGTGCCAGATCAGGTTTAACGCACCCTCGCTATCTCGCCGGGCACGTCTTTGATGGTAATAATGAAGCTTTCTAGCCTTCCTTGGCACGGTGCCTAGAGATGTCCCAGTCCGTGCCCTGCCTTCGGTGACACAGTGCACCCTAACCTCCGGGGCCTGTCTCGTGCTTGCAATTCCCACAGCCCGCACCGGGGCCTGTCTCGCGCTTGCAATTCCCGCAATCAGGGCTCAGGCGGCCTTGGTCTTGCCTGGCCCCCCGGACCCCTTTCCAGATCCTACGCCCCACTGGGGCTTTGCTCAATAGGGCTCAGGCGGCCTCAGCCTTACCTGGCCCTCAGACCCCCTTTCTGGGTCCTGTGCCCCACTGGGGCTTCCCACAACTGGGGCTCAGGTGGCCTCGGCCTTACCTGGCCCCCAGACCCCCTTTCCGGGTCCTACGCCCCACTGGGGCTTCTTGCCTGTGCCCACACTGGGCTCCTCCCGATGCTGCCCACACTGGGGCCGGGGTCGGGACACCCCAAAAACGCAGCGCCCTCTCCAGCGCCAGGAACCCCCACTCTACTGGGGAGCTCCCATGAGGCCTCCTCCAACCCCTACAGCCTCACCCGGTCCTCCGGTGTTACACAATAACAAAACAGAAAACACAAAGCCCCTGGGCTATAACATAAATCCCAAGCCACCTGGCTACCCTTCACATGTATCCCTGCTAGGGTTTCCTCCACCCAGTATCCTCGTGCCGATGCTGCTCAGGCCATCAGGCTTCTTTGCTATGCCTGCCCCGCTTGCTCCAGCAGAGCTCCACCTTGCCTGGCTACCAGAGGGGAACTGACCTTCCAGCCTCAGCCTGGCTGTTTATAAAGGCCAGGCCCTGCCCGCTTCCGGTCAGCTGACCAGACTGGTTGCCCCAGCAACCCACACCTGTGCTGCCCTGGTGACTGGCAGCTGAGCTCATACTCCTGTTGTCAGTAGCAGGCACCTTAGTGCCCTGCTACAGTTGGTTTGAGCAGTCGTAAGAGCATCAGTACAATTATACCCCTAACACTGTGGGAAGAGACAGTCAAGGAAAGAAAAACTGAGGACTGGGCAAAAGTTACTGTATTCTAGCATTCAGGTTATTAAATTAACAATACAGTTTCCACTTACAAGACAAGTTTAAAGAAACCTCAGCATCATAATTAGTGTCAAAGGACAGAAATAATAAATCAACAGAAAGGGTTTATCAGAGTGACCTAAAACTGCTAATAATTAAACAGGACATTTGGAAAGGGTAGGGAGGAGGGACACCCAACCCAACAATGCTTCTGTCAAAACCATTACTCCAGTGTCACCCTGTCTCTTCTTTCCACCCCGAGGGAATCATGGAAATGTTAAGCCCTAGCAGCCCCTCAATTAGTGTTTAATATGACTTGGAAATGCAACTGTAAAACAGGAGTGGGAGAAAGGGTATGACTATAAATCACCGCTCTGCAGCTGACAGGACAACTACCTCCTCTCAAGGTCTACTTACAGTCTCTCCTATGTAGGTTCTTCAACCATGCCTTTCACCGTACTGTCAGAGCACAAGGACACATGTGCACTCTCCTGCAAATCACCTGTTGTCTCCCAAACTTTTCACAGCTGGTTATAGACTTTCCATCTCCTACGTTCCCCACCTTGAAGATTTCCCCCATACCTTCACCGTGGGACCTCCCCTCCCCTTCAACAATGGTGGGGCTCAGAAGCATGACAATACATGGTAAATCTGTGTGTAGTGTTTCAATGTTGGCACAGCTGCAACTGAGGCAGAACATTTTTAAGAATGCTCCTTGTTGTGATGTCTGTAACAGCACATCAATGTTTGGATGACACACTGGACAAAAATACCTGTCCTGAGATCACCAGGCTTTTCTGATGTTGAAAAATAGGTTAGAATTTGTTTTGTTTTGTTTTTTAGTGCTTGGCAAAGCCTTAGGTCACATTATGGAGCAGCAAAAGCTTATCCTACGTAGCAACTATTCCTAGTGAAAATAGTACAGCTTCCAACCCTGAGGCAGAGGGGAGGTCAGGGCAACACCTTAGGAAAAAGGAAACACATTTTTGTTCTGTTGCCTTTAGTCCTCCACACGAGGAGCACTTTTTTGTTTGTTTTTGGTCTAGCTTTCTCTTATATTACACAGCTCACAAAAAATTGAAGATATCATTCAGAATAACTTTTCATCATATTAGATCCAATCATCTCTATATAGCTGAGCAATATCCTCCCAATTCTGAAAGGTTGGCATAGTTGAATAGTAGACGGTTTTCTTGAGCAACAGATATGTGCATACTCAATTTAAGTTGCCAACTGCAAAACTAGACATCTCTCAAGCATATCATAAAATGTTCAGAGGTACAACAAAATGGTAATGACCTAACACTTTGGGAATCTCTGCTCATGCATCAATCATTCAGGAAGCATCCTATATCATAGTAGTTGCTTGATAATGCCTGCTAGAGTTGAAGATTTCAACATGGTTCTGTTTCACACGGCCATAACTTTTTTAAACATTCATCTGTTAAGCTGATTTTTTTTTCATAACAAAATGGCTGAAATGTCAAGCTTGGCATGAGTTATCAGTTCACTGTCTTGCTTTATTTAAAAAAAAAAAAAAAA
>NW_017728992.1:58377722-58382071 GCF_001723915.1 Gavialis gangeticus
TTTATTTAAAAAAAAAAAAAAAAAAACAGCTTCTTTTGAAGGGGTGGGAAAATGTAAAAGTCACATAGCAAGCAGGCTCATTAAAACAAAATCTTAAATTTTCAGGCATGCATTTAATGCCAAGCCTTGAATATACCTCTACTATTGGAAAATAATTTTAAATCCGAGACTGAAGCCAACGGGTTTCTAACCTGTGTGAGCTGATTATCTCCAGGTTCTTTTCTCCCTTTCTGCATCATTTTAATTTCCTATATATGTTATGTTTAAATGCAAATAGGTTAGTTGGAGCATAAGCTCCATGAGACTGGATGTATTATTTTGTTCTGATTATACAGCACCTAGCATCCAGGTTCTGATGCATAAATAAAGCTCCTAAGGCTTACGATAATGTAAATAAATACCATCAATGCAATCAGAAGGCTGTGAGGTCAGGGACACACACACACACACACACACACACACACACACACAAAAAAATATCAAGAAACAAAGAGTTAACCCTGGTCCAGGAGTCTTAACTTAGCCATCTTGTACACACACAGCTCTTGTTTCCATTGCCAGTTTTAACTTCACTTTAATATACATCCATAGTGTACAACAGGTATACAAAAGGGTTGATGTAGTGCTGACAGAGTAATCTTAACTTTTAGGAATCCCTAAAATGTTGCATATTTGATTTTACAATCTTAACATTACAGTCAAATTACTTTTCTGCCTAGACAATACAGTAGAATATAGATCCCAATTCCTCCTCAAAATTCTATTGTAATATTTAACGACACATTATGGAGGAGTTCTTGGTTCATTATCTATCTTGCAATTTCTGTAGGGTTCTATTTTTCCCCACTATTCTATTTATGTGTTGAAAACCAAACAGAAATTTGACTCTAACTGGGGAAAAAAGTGCATTTTAAATAAAATAATACAGATAGCAGTCTCAGAGGGAATAATGTCTCAAAGGCAAAACTAATGCCTCAGGCTACAATGTTAAGATCCCATGAGCTTGAACTCAGTGAGAAGTTAAATATACAAGTGTTTACTGAAAGATAAATGTATTCATTTTTCAATGCTGCTTACAGACAGCAAATGTGAAGTTGGTTAGAGATCAAAAGCCACACTTACGATCCAATAGTTTGTTTTCCTTTACTTGCATGAATGTTCTTTACAAAGCACTGTCACATTTCTATCACACATGTCATATTTGACAGCAGACCATAAACCACAAATTCTTTTAAATAAATGATTTTTGCTCAGGCAACCACCTGCTGAGAGAAATAATGAAACCTCCATTTTGCAACGAACCACATTTTAACTACCTATTCTTGACACTTAATGATTGTTAAATGTCTGCAGGTCACTGGAAACGTGTGCTTTTAAGTGTCTAGATATCCAAAAAGAAGTCAGTTCAAAGACTTCTCTCCCCCTTGGTTAAATGCTTTTGAAGGAAGGAAATCTGGGGAAGGGAAGGAGTATTTGTTTTCCAGTTTAGCAGCACTACATAAATTGTAACAGAAAACCTCCTTGGGAAGCCCCTAAAACCTTCCAGTGCAACATTAAGCTAAGAATATGCTTATTTTTAAGAGTAAGTGGGAATACTCATAACCAGGCTTTGAAAAAAAAAAAAAATCAATGAAAATTCAAGGTGGGATTAACCTGCCCGTGTGAAGCATTATACAGAAGACTGCACTGCAACCACCTGCACTGCACCTGGTCTTCAAAAAAAAAAAAAAACAACACAGATGTTTCTAGTGTCCTGTAGTTTCACAAGGGTTCGCTTAAATCCCAAAAGCAAACGAAGCATAAAGTTTAACACTCAATGGCCTACAAACTGTGGGCAAGGGGCAGTGGAAGAACAGTGCTTACCTATGAGTGGGAGTTCGTCCATGGTAATGCCCTGAGATTTGAGGTGCTTCTTGATACAGGCCAACCGCTGCACATTGGGTCCCCAGCGCTTGCCCAGCTTATGTATGTGCTGAATCTGCGTCACAAACCGCATTTCGTCGTTCAGCTTGCACTCAGGTCTCCAGTCTGGAGGAGGAATCACCCTGCACATCCCATACTTCTCTACCTGAGCTCGGACTGACTCAATGTATATCAACGGGTCGTGGAACTCCTTGGCGGAGGGCCTGAGGATGGGAATCTCCCCCAGCATCCCCCACCCAGACTTACTGCTGCCCTTTTCGTGCTTTCCCGTCGATTCTTGTGGTTTGTGCAAGGACTCAGTATGAGAGGTAGAACGATTTTCACAGGAGGCATTTTCAGTTTTGCCGTGTGCTTGTTTCCCTGGCGTATTCTTTCCAGCAGTGGCTCTTTTCGGCCTATTTCTTTCCAAACTCTTCTCCGGCACTTCCTTTTTTACATGTCCATTCAGCAAAGGCTTTTCCACAACTGCCTTTTTGCTTGCAGCTTCCGTTAAGCTAATTGCCCCTTTGATCTTCTTGGTGGGCGACTGTATTTTGTCTATTTGATTCGTCTCTTCCAGCCTCCTCTTAGAATTGCGAAGCCCCTCCCTCAACTGTCTCCCCACCTCCTTAGTGCATGTCTTTTGGTTCAACTTGCCATTGACCTTTACACTGTTAACAGCGGTATCGTTGGACTTGGACACTCCAAGGGATAGCACCTGTTTGCGGGTTTTTGCATTGCTACTTTCTATTTTCCCTGAGATTGTGTGGTTAACAGGTGAACTGGGTTTGTGGTGAGTTAGTTTGGTTTCCTTGACCAGTTCTTTCTTGGCTTTGGTGTACGTGACAGTTCCCTTTGTCACTGTTGCAGTATACTTCACAGTTTTGGGCGGTGAAGGTCTGACTTCTCTCATCTTTTTGGCACTGGCTGCATTTGCACCCGGAGATGACATCCGAGTGATCCCGTTGACTTTAGAAACCTGGGAGAGCCAGGAGCATCAGAAAAGGTGGAAGGAAGGAAACAGAAAACAGAAAAGTCAATTAGTAATGCTGAATGTCTTTTCTGAGTTTCTTGTTTGATAGGGAACACTAAAAGACAACCCCTTTCTGTAGTCCTGACTCCTGAATAAGGCCACAGGATTTGGCTCTTCATGTAATCATACATTTCATCCAGAGCAGACCAGGATCTGGACACATTTTTAAGACAATTAGAATTGGGGAAAAATAAAATAAAAGTAAGCCAATCCTGCTCTAAGTGTATACAGCACATGCTTCTGCCTCGAGTAGAGGCAAAGGCACATGACACATGCTGTTCCACTTAAGAATGCTACTGCATTCCTCAACTACTGTAAATGTCCCTTATGGTATCACAGAAATGGATACTCCAATCCAATACTTTTACAAACAACCCCTTCAGGACTCAAGATGCTATTCCCTCCCCCCACCCAAGTACACACACAAATAAATACCCCCTAACTAGGCACGAGTGGTTTAGTATTAATGAGTAATGCACAGAATTCCCTCCCACCCCATTCCTAGGAGCTTACAAAATTGAGCACTCGTATTTGAACAAACATCAACCTACACTTAAACCAGGGGTTCCCGTGGCAGGTCCCTGGGTCCTACCTGGCCTAGGCACCGTCCTGGCCTGCCACCCCCTGGGCACACAGCAGAGCTTGAGCAGCTCCACAGCTGGACTACTTTTCTAGGCTGCCCAGGCAGTGGTGGCACCTTCTGGCTGCCACTGTTGCTGGCCCCAGCCCTGTGGTACTGGTGGGGACTCACACGCACAGCCCTGACCTCAAACTGCCCCATGCCCGCTCTGGACTTGGCCCAGAGGAGTGGACTGGACCAGCTCCAGAGCAGCCAGAACCAAGACACACAGCCCCAACCCCAGCCCACCCTGTGCCTGCTCCAGACTCGCCCACCCATGTTAAGCAGCAGCAGCTGGGCAGAAAGTGCTGCTTGGTGCTGGGGAAAAGCAGCCCCTCCCCCTCACCGCTGCCAGGCCCTTCTTGCTGCAGCCGCCTGGGACCCACACCCAGGCTGCCCTGCGGCTCCTCTGCACTGCTACCACTGCCTCAACTGGGCAGAGGCAGCAGTGACAGTGGCAGAGAGGAGCTGCAGGGCAGTCTAAGCACGGGCTCTAGGCAGCTACACCAAGGAGCACTTCTCAGCAGTGAAGGGGAAGGGCTCTTTTCCCCCATGCCAAGCAGCAGCTTGTCTGGCTGCTGCCGCTGCTCAGCATGGACGGGTGAGCAGGAGTAGGCACACGGCAGACCGGGTTCAGGGCTGTAAGCGGTTTCCAGCTGTTCTGCTCTGGCCTGGGAGTGGGCCAGGGTCAGGGCTTGGGCTGTGAGTTGTTGGCAGTAGCAGGTAGGAACCACAGGGCTCACAGGCCTGCGGGACATGGAAGGGGAAGGGAGGGGAGTGGTGACTGGTTTGGGG
>NW_017728992.1:58382306-58385765 GCF_001723915.1 Gavialis gangeticus
CACTGCCCTCCAGCACACACAACACCCCCACACACTTCCAGCCCCCCAACCACACTGCACAAGCACACACAAATAAGGACAAAAATATTTTTTGAAATAAAATGTTATAACAGATGTCTGATTTTTAGTGCATGTTTTGGGTTTTTTCCCAGTTCCAAGATGGCAAACCCCTCTTCCCAAAAGAAGTACTTCTGGGGACAAGTGGAGGGACTTCCAGTGGCAAAGACTGGGGGCTTAGGGGTGGGACTTCTGGTCTCAAGATGGCAACCAGGGGTTGGGGCACCTGTCAAGGGGCAGGGCTACCCCTGTGGCCCTAGGCTGCTCACCAAAGCTCATTAAGCAGCCCTACAGCCGAAATAATTACTCACCCCTGAAAAACATACATGTAACATATGGTGCACCCAGCAGATCAGAACAGCTATGAAGGATCCAGTCTGTCATATACACTGAATTTGTGGCAGCCCATTGTTACAGTTATTCATACGGAACAAAATCTGTACACTAGTTATGATAGGTGCATTTACAAAAAGTCTGATATCTGGGCAGCTTTACCTACACGCCTAAAGAACATTTATCATGTCTTATTAATGACTAATATTTTACCACTGTAAGCTAAAATTATTGAATGGCACCTCCTAAATTTAAATATCTGAACTCAGGTAGGAAAGTAAAAGTATTCACTTAATTATCACCAGGTAATAGCAGTAACTCTTGCCTCAAAATGATCTAAAAGCCAGGCTACCTCCATTTAGGGAACAGCTTAGGTAGGCAAGACATTGCTGTCTTACATTCTTAAATGACTGGAGACAAGGTGATGGTATAAGAAAACTTGAAAAATGTACCCAAATTTTGGAACTTCCATGAGTGCACTGACAGCATATGTTCACGTGTTAATCACACTGAATCAAGGCTCAGAAAATAAAACAATGCTTTGTGCACACAGGGAGCCTATACACATGCCGCAACACTGCTCCAATGCGCTGTAATTACAGCGCATTGGAGCAGACTCAATTAATTGAGCCTACTGGAACACGATAAATTACCACGGTCCAGAAGACTCTAGCATCATATGCATTAGCATCCCCACACTGAAAAACGGTGACGGGGGACACTTTAACTAAAGCTCATCAAACAAACTTTAAAGTGTCCCCACTGTCATTTTTCAGCACAGGGATGTTGATGCATGTGACGTTCTGGGTGCTTTAATTAGCGTGGCTCCCAGAGCCACAATGGGCATTGTCCACACAGGATGGTACTAGGGAATGCTGCAATGATGCATGACATGAGTGTTACACCTGGAAAGCGATGTTAAGTAGCCTTAGTGAGGTGCTGGGTAGCTTACTGTATTAGAAAAGCTTACTGTATTGGAGAGCGTACTGACTGCATTAAGGCAGCTACCTGACATACATTTTGGGGTGTAGCGCACATAGAGCAGGCTTTTCCTGCTTCACTGAAAGGCAGAGCAGTGTGGCATGCATTGCTAGCACAGTCCTTTGGGATTCTGAAACACTGTTCACTCAGGCCTCAAAGCCCCTTGAAATAGACCCATTTTATAGCTGGATATTCTGACACAGAAAAATGAAATAAACTGGTAAAAGGACACTATCAAAATAGGAATCCTGACTCTTCCTTCATTACTCTCACCTCACTATTCACACCTTCCTTCTGAGTTACACTCTGAGTTTTACATTATAGACATGCACAGCGCACACAGATTTCCCTGTGTTGCTCAGTTTGGAGCTGGAATTGGACCCCTTTAAAACCAGCCAGCATTCTTCCTTCTTCAGAGGGCTCAAATGATTAGAGAGTTCAAGGACAGCCTTTTCCATTCAAAACCTGTTTATCTGATGTGTTCAGGTTTCACCTTGAGCCTTCCTGACAGACAGTGTGTAGACACTGTATGTAAGTAAACACTGGCTATTAAAAGGTGCGTTTGTGAGCCTGCTGAGTAGCATGGAGGCATGCTCTGCATTGCTGAGAAGGAGGCTTGGGATTGATTCATCTGTTTTTCCACCCCAAGACCAGCTCTGGCTGAGTGTGCTATAAAGGAAGCCCCATGAAGCCCATGGCCATCATAACATGCCTTAAGCATCTTCCTTTGGCTGTACAGGAACCCAGGAGCTACTATTTTAGATTTAGTTCTAACGTGGACGAATTAATTGAGAACTTGGAGGTAATCTGAGGTGAAAGTGGTTGTGAAATGCTAGAGGTTGCTAGTCTAAAGAGAGGAAGAAGCAAGGACATCACAGTAAGAATAATGGACCTGAAAATGCAGACTTTAGTGAATTCAGGGAACTAGAAGGTGTGGTCCCTTAGACAGAAAGGCTTAGGGATAACGGTGTACTGCAGAGCTGGCAGTTACTGAAAGAAATTACATTAAATGCACAACAGCAAATATCCTCTTGTGGAGGAAAGATAGGAAGCATAGCAAGAGGCTATTATGGCTGCATCAGCAGCTCTTCAATGACCTGAAAATCAAAAAGGAATTACATAAATAGTGGGGGGAGTGGAGGGAGAAGGGGAGGGCCATAAAGAAGGACTATAAAGGAACAGCACAAGTAGGAACAGCTAAAATCAGAAAGGCAAAGGTGCAAAATGAGTTTCAATTAGGAAGGGACAAAGATGGCTGTAACAAAGGGGTCTTTATATACATTAAAAGTAGAGATATCAAACTAATCTGGCCCTGCTGTATGTGGCTATCTCTGTGTACCAAATCTGGCATGCAGGGCCAGTCTATAGGCCCAATCTGGACTGGCCTTAGATCACAGAAAAGCCATGCTGTGTGCAGCCCATGCCATACAGGCTCCATGTGACAAACACACTGGGCTAGGGCCCACACACTGGATGATATGGCTCCATGAGATGGATCCAACCTGTGGGCCACATGTAACACCCTTGCTTAAAAGTAAAGAATGCAATGGAGAGTATAGGCCTATTACTGCAAAGAGAAGGAAGGTAAAGAGAAAGCTGTGCCTCCTTTGCTTACGATTTCACTAAAAATGGTCCCCTGTGACCAAATACTTTATAAATTATTTTAACAAGGAGTTAGGATTGCCAACCAGAGCTAATAAAGTACAAGCCAAAGAACAGTTAGACAAGATAGACACACTCAGGCTGGATTAAGGAAGTGTCTGAAGTTATCCATGAATTCCAAGAACTCATGCAAGCACACCTATCTCTAAAAGAGCGGAACAGAAGGATTAAGTTCACCTTAACTTGATTACTGGAAAGATATTGAAATAAAATTATTAAACAATCAATTTGTAAGTATGTAGAGGAGAATAAGGTGATTAAAACAAGCAGTGTGGGGTTATCGGAAGAAGATCTGGTGAAACCTGTTTCATTTTGGAGTTATTGGCCGAGTTAAACATGGGGGAAGCAGTATATAGATATTTCATGACTTTGCAATACTTCTGAAGTGGTCTTGCTGGATTTTCTCATAAGCAAGCTAAAAAAAAA
>NW_017728992.1:58390765-58397049 GCF_001723915.1 Gavialis gangeticus
AAAAAAAAAAAAAAAAAAAAAGCTTGGTTGAGGTGTAATTGCCACTTGGCATATGCAAAACTGATCGAAATAATATCAGAGAACTGTTACCAATAGATTCTGATCAAACTGCAAGGGCATCTCAAGTGGGGCCTCTCAGCGCAACTGTCCTGGGCCCAGTCCAGTTCAACACTTTCATTAGCAACTCGGATGCCAAAACAGATTGTACCTTTACAAACATTTAAGGATATTATCAAGACGGGAGACAATTGTAAGCACTTTGGGGACCAGAATAAAAATTAAAAATGAACTTGACAAATTAGAAGATGATCCAAAGAAAAAACAATGCCTCAACAAGATGAAAATCAGCAGGTGTAAAGTGAGACACTTCAAAAAGAGAAATCAAATACATAAACACAAAATGGGGGGTTACCTACCTAGGCAGTAGCAAGGCATGCAAGGATCTGGGGGTGGATCACAAATTAAAAATGAGTCAATATAGTGTAATGCTGTTGGAAAAGAGGCAGCAGCAAAAGAGGCATTTCTAATGGGATGTATTATACAACAGGGAAGGTAATAATTCTGCTCCACTCCTCACTGATGAGACCCCAGCTAGAATAGTGAATCCAGCTTTGGGCACCATGTTTGAAAATACTGAAGAGAGTCCAGAGGACAGAAACAATATGATAAGAGGCTTAGAAAGCATGACCTGTGAGGAATGGTTAAAGGAAACATGTTTATTAGTTTAAAACAGACCTGAAAGGTAAAAGTCTTCCGAAATGCAAAAGTTGTTTTTAAAGAGGCCAGTGGTCAATCCATACTTACGGGGAGAAAAACAAGACGAGAAGAGCTTAATTTGCAGCAAAGATTAGGTGAAATCTGAGGAAGGTGTTAGAGTTGCAACACACTGGTCCAGGCTACCTACGGAGGTTGTAGAATCCCCTTCAGTGGAGGTTTTTAAGCAACTATCTATCTGTCAGGGATGGTCTAGGTCTGACTGATCCTGCCTCAAAGCAAGATATTAGACTAAATGATCTCTTGAGGTCCCTCTCAGACATGTTTTTTTCTAGGGTTTTATAATTCTGTTCATAGTAGTTGGAGACAGGCTATAAAGGCAATTTGAGCCACTCCCTGAGGAGGGTAGATCTGGTTGTGTGCCTCAGGAAAAAAAAATATACAGGGAGAACAAATAGAGGAAATCTTATGGCTCAGCAAGACTTAAAGCATCTTCTTCCTCACAAGAAAAAACCTTAAACTTCTTTCTCCAGTTCCAAGGTAGAAATAAAACTGCCAAGATACAACCTGCTGAAAAACCGCATTTATTATGAAAACAGTAACTTATCAAAACTAGTTAGCCCCATTATAATACTACCACAAAGTGACAGCTGAGATCACTCAGAGCTCGTTCTGAAGCTGAAGGGAGACATATGCTTCATGCTATGCAATGGCCCATCCTTGAGGAGGAGCAGATCATTTTAAATCCCAATTCATTCTACAAAGTTACACCTTTAGGGCTGCATTTCAGATTAGACAAAGAAGAGTCTTCTGTATTTGAGAATGCATACATAATACAGCCCCAAATTTTTCTTCCGATTGCTAAAATGCTTTTCCTCAAGCACGAAGGAAAGCATATAAGGCTGAAGCACTACTGGGAACTTCATTTTGGAAAGAATTGTCACTTTGTACAGTAGCTTCTATTTGATGGTTTTGAAGTACTTCATTTACTCATCTCTCACCCCTCCCATGGAGCCCACAGATCTCTCCAGTACACAGATTAAGAATTGCACTTGGAATATATGGATACAGAAACATATATAGGCCAGAAGAGACCACGCTTCAAGTGGAATTAGGCTGCCATAAACTTCTTCAGGCCAGAAACAAATGGAACGATCAACGTGGTTAGTCATCACCAGAGTATTAGGTGGAGTCAGGCTTTCACAGTAACAAATGTGAAATTCTGTCTAGCAAGCAAAGCATCTAAGCTGTACGTCTCTTTCAGGACCCAACAGGCGATTGATACCAAAGCAAACAAAGTAATGGTGGTAGGCATTTTCTTACCTTTCTACTGTTGATATGTCTCCCCCCATTAACCGTCAAACCAAAAACATACAGACACATTGAGAGCCAGCCTAATAAAGTGACCGCACTGCCAACTGCGCAGGTTCACCATATGGGGTCTAGTGCCACAGCTCCATCCCGAGGCAGTGCTTACACTGAGCACATAAGAAAGAAGTAAATTTAATTCACGTAGTAACAAAGTGATAGACATTAGCCTTCATCACTCGTTAAAGATTTGTGCTTATAGTGAACCCACGGATACCAATACATTTCTCTTTGGTTTTCAGTCGCCTTTCATTTTTTTGTTGATATATATTCATTTTCATACCACTCTTCTCCAGTAATGCATGAGAAAGCTTCTCAGGCAGTGAAAATTCTATTAGCTTTTAGTAAAGTATATGGGACCAAGATTGAAACTTGTAGAAAAGTTTCTTTTAATTTATAGGCCAGCCATGGCTGGATGCAGAATGCTCTAAATATGAAGTCTCTCGCCCCACTTTTTTTTTTTGTGAAGTATTACTTTAAGGCTGTTTGTTAGTTTTTTTACTTTTCCACAGCGCACAGTTCTCCATCCACACGCACACACACAAAACATAAAAGTAACAAACAGCTTGTTAGAAAACAACAACAAGATGCTTTGGTCCCAAAGGATTTCAAATTGTATGACTGAAGTGCAGTTCATTCATAAAAATATTTCTGCACTGATAACAACCCTGGAGTTTTACAGAGTTAAATTATCTTACTAGACCAACAGAGGGCCCCATTCCACTAGATTTTCTCTCCCTATAGCCCTTTTTAAATTGGGGGTTGGGAGAGAGAAAGAGAGAAAGATAAACAGAGAGCCAGCGCACAAGCAGGCGCATGTGATGAGGCAAATGCACACCAGAGAGAAAAAGAAAAGAGAGAGAGAAACATCTGTAGGCTTTGTTTTATACAGGACAAAATGCATTTTGCCAAACATTATGGAAGAAAACAGGACATGTGGTTGGAGCCCTCATGAAACAACTCTCCCCCTTGTGGCAAACACTACAGGAGTCAGCAGACTCATCACAGATATCTAACATTGTCCACCTAATTGGCAAGGCAAATGTTTTAGTACAGCCCCTTTCACCATACGTGCCATATTGAGAAACCAGTCCTTTTATAAAACTTCAGTAAGTTTCAGTCAACCTCTCAAAAGAGTTATACAAATGGTACGAAGAGCTTTTTTTTATGACTGGTTCGTGGAATAAAAGCAATATACTTAGTCCTATAGTTTTAAGCTTAGGAAAGCTGTCTCCGTTTGGATCCTTTCCTCTGCTTTGAGTTTTAAGATGACTGCCTTTGAGGTATGTGTATGAATGGCTAATTTATGCTTTTGGACCACTAGGAGAAGTAAAGTATTATTTTAGAATCTGTCTCTTCCCTATTGTACCATGACTCAAAACATCTTCTCCTCTGATTGAATACTGTTGCCAAATCAAAAACATTTGGATCCTGGCAGAAAATTTTTCAGTACATCCCTTAGATATCAGACTGATTTGCACTCAGCATCTAGAAATTTATTTTTGCTGTTCAGACTCTGCTTGGACTCAGAGTTTTTAAAGCTTCTAACAGCTGCATATGCAACTCTTATATATAAAAAAGTTTTACAGAATGTTTTGGTTAAAACCTATTATGTCCTAAATCTGTACTGGAAAAATCAGATTTTAGGTAGAATTAATTAAATAGTTTAAAATCAAATCGCCTTTCCAATAATGGAAAAGGTTTACTTCAAATCACAAAAATATTAACGCGAGTGGCAAGGATTTTTTAGGCTGATAGCTTTTATTGGACCAACTACATAACTGGCATTGAAAAGCTTGCCTAATTTTAACCCAGTTACATAGTTGGTC
This sequence comes from Gavialis gangeticus, assembly GCF_001723915.1. Classification (NCBI taxonomy): domain Eukaryota; kingdom Metazoa; phylum Chordata; order Crocodylia; family Gavialidae; genus Gavialis; species Gavialis gangeticus. The sequence goes on from NW_017728992.1 coordinate 58,394,677, forward strand.
CAAATAAAAGTTATCACCCTCAGAAATCCTTATCTGGCATAATTTCTGGACCATCCTGGCTACAACATTACTCTTACACTACACCAAAAATATAAATGAAATGTTTTTACTACATGAAGACTAAAATACTATGACTGTACAGATCTGGTTTATCTTGGGGTTTCTGTGCAGTCAAAGATACAGCTTACAAACTGCTTCCAATTTTGAAACATATCTGTCTATACAACACATTTAGAGATTGTCACTTAGCTTTTTTATACTACCTGTAAGAACCTTAAACATGTATGATGCTAAACAAAAAGTTAAATGACTAATACCACTTCAAAGAAATTACAGGCTTGGCTTAGTGAATATGAAAATATGAGATGAGAACAGAGGTAGAGTTTGGGAAGGAGGGTCAAAGTCAAGAGTAGGGTGAAAACAAAAGTGATCACCAGTGATCTGGGTTTTCCATTTTCCACGGAAAAACGGAGAAAAACACAGATTCCTTGTTTTTAAATCAGAGAAAACGCAAATTTCCCTTTTTAGCAGAGAAATCCGTGGATTCTCCGTTGTTGCAAAGAGCTCTTGCAGGCTGGCACAACTCCAGCCTGCAAGAGGAAATTGCAGAAAGGGCAGGAAACCCCCAGTCCTGCCCAGAGGGGTAGGGAGGTTCTGTATGCAGCGGCCGCTGCTGCTTACCCGTGGGGCCGTGTCAGTGGAGATGGCCGCTGCGTACAGAACCTCCCCACACCGCTGTGGAGCTGTGCCCAGAGCTGTGCAGCTGGCTGCATGGCGGCAACAATGTGGTGGCAGCCGTGGCTGCTATGTGGCATGGGGTGGGGGTGGGGGTGGCTGTGTGCTGCCCGGCTGCCACCACACTGCCACTGCTGCCGGCCTCACAGCTCTGGGCGTGGCTCCACAGCAGCACAAGGAGGTTTTGTAGGCAACAGCTCTACAGGTAAGCGGCAGCGGCCACCACGTGAGAGCCCTCGCCCCCGCAGCCACCATCCCTCACAGCCGCTGCAGAGCCGGGCATGGAGCTGTGCAGCTGGCTGCATGCCAGCCTCTCCCTCCCCGGGCAGCTGGCCAGGTGGCATGTGTGTGGCCTGCACATGGCAGGCACCACCACACTGCACCTTGTGTCGCTTGACCACAAAGCCCCTCGCAGAGGGGCACCCCTGCCCTCACCCCTTGGCCCTGCTTCCGGCTATGGTGCTGCCTGGGGCTGGCAGCACCCCCCACTCCCTCAGCCCCCAACCATTTTCCCCAGCCCTACCCCACAGCCCCCAAGCCCCACTTACTGCTAGGCTCCAGGGATGAAGGGCATGGCTCCGCGATGGCAGCACTTCCCCACGTAGCGCCCCCAGCCAGCATGCAGCCGCCACCACCCCACACCCCTGCGGAGCCGTGCAGCCAGTTGCGAGGCATAAGCAGCAGTGCAGTGACGGCTGCTGCATGTAAGCCCCCCTTTCCACCCCCCAGCTGGGCAGCATGTATGTGGCCCGCACATGGTGGTTGCCACCACACTGCCGCTGCCGCATCCTGCACCATTTGCCCACAAAGCCATGTGGGTGGCCGTGGGATGGTAGCACAGGGTGCAGTGACAGAGTTATGGTGGCAGCCTCTGTGCGCAAACCCTGTCAAACCGGCCAGCATGTCTGGGGCCCTCAGAATGGCACCCCTGCCCTCACCCCCTGGCCCTGCTTCTGGGAGTGGGCACAGGGGCATGCTTTCCACCCTCCTTGATCTCCCCCCGCAGCACCTTCCCTTTCCCACCCCTTTCCCCCCCCCACACACTTACCTACTGGGGTGGGTGTCAGTGTCTGTGCGCACCTGTGTCTGCATGTCTGTGCCTGTGTCTGTAGGTCTGGGGGGCTGTTGTGAGGGGCATCAGAAAGGCTGTTGAGGCTGTGGGGGGAGTGTGGGGCACCAGCAGCACTGGGGGGGTGCTGTGGGGGGCCTTTCATTTTTAACACAAATTTTGGGTTTTTAATCTGAGAATTTGCAATTTTTAAATCAGAGAAAACTAGGATCCCTGGTGATCACAATAGCTGTTTTGAAGTCTTATGCAAGCATATTATGGGATATACTGCCATATCCCTATGTTGTATATTTACAAATCATAAATTAAATGAGAGTCAACCGTGATGCTACTGACAGGCTGCATCTTAAAACAACTGGCTGAAGAAGTGAAGAGGTCTTGAAGACTAGGCCTGTGCGAGGCGGTTAGTATTCGCTTCAGATTCGGATTCAGCCCATTCAAAGGACAGTGATTCAATTCAGTGATATGAATCACTGTCCTGAATCAATTTAGCCAAATCTGATTCAGAGATTTGGCCGCTGCTGAATCAGCCAAATCTCCTAATCAAACAGGCCCTATCCTCCACCCAC
>NW_017728992.1:58402533-58417503 GCF_001723915.1 Gavialis gangeticus
CCGTCCCCTCCTCAGCCCCCCTCCCCACCCCCTACTTACCGGCACAAAGTCCAGGTCCAATTCCCTGCAGTGCTGAGTGGGAACTGCTCGAATCTCTCCGAATCTTTTCCAAATCAATTCAGAGAGCTTCAGCTCAATTTGGACCTTTCTGTTGGTCTCCTGATTCGATTCAGATTCAAAGAACTGGGCCAAATTGAAACAGCACTTGAAGCTTTGCACAGCCCTAGTAAAGACTAATGTGGCACACACTCAGAAATGGGGATATAGGTAAAGGGTGGGCAACCATATGAAAAGCCAGAGTAAAGGACACAAAAGGAGACAGGTATTCAGTCAACAACTGGATGGGGAAGAAAGGAAAAGCAAAGGGTAGGAGGCAGACATACTGTAGAGGCCCTTAAAACAAGAATGGAAAAACTTGAATTCGATTCAGAAAGCAGTAGGGAATGCCTGGAGGAATTTCTAGAAGGGCTGAATAGTGTTGGAGCAATGGATGCAGCAAGTATTTATTTTTGGTGCTGGATACTGTGCTTTTGCCTTCATCTCCTTTCAAGTTCTATAAGCCCAATTTAGCCAACGCCATTTAAGACCTTGAGGGCTGTGCAAGCCTAAGACCATAAAAGGGGCAAACTTGTCCAAAAGAAAAGCCTGTATATGCCACACGATCCACAGCTAATAGTGAATTTCACCTTAGAGGTAGCTTGTTATAGAATCATCTATAAAAAAGAAGCAGAAACTAAGCCAGAAGAGAAGTATGACGGAGCTCTGCAATGGGAACAAGATACCACCAGGGCTCGCAGGACCTCCTCACAGACTAGGAGGAGTAGGGTCATTATGTGGGAGAGAATTTGTGGAAACAAGCTTCATGTCCTTTTTTTTTTTTGTAGTGTGGGAAGGAGTTGGAGTCAGAACGTGTGCATTCAAAATCTAGTCCAGGTGCAAGATTAAGCAGGACTGAAGTTGCTGTGAGTATGGGTAAGCCAAAATGCAGGAACAGGTAGTGTTTGTGTGTGGCATGGCGAAATAGAGACCCATATTCACATGAAGTGTGTGGGAAGATAATGTTCCCGGAGCTGGAAATAATTTCTTTTAGACTCCAGAGTCTGTTCTGGCCACAAATAATACAGCCCACACAGGGGTAATGCAAGCTTCGCTAAAATTAAAACAGAACCTGAAAGGAGCCACTGTAGGCAAAAACCGTTTGTGTTCTGTGTTTAGCCAACCTTGGCAATATCAGCAGGGCTCCCAGCAAGGGCCCCAATCATACAGATTAAATAGTTATGAATGCAATAATCTATAGTATATGTACACACTAGTCTAACAAAGCCATTGTTATAAAGGGGTACCAAACCCATGTCCTGTTTCTCTTCCCTCTCCCCTCCACACTGATAATCAAATCCCTGCTTTCTTCTTACCATACTTTAAGGATTCTGAAGTTCCCTCGGTGTGGGGTGGTGAAAAGGTGCTAGCACCTTATAAGTACACGTTTCCCATGTGTCCACACTAGGACAGTATTCGTTACCTGTTTCCTTAAGTCCTGAGCCGATCTATGAAGAGTGTGGTTGTTAGCAGTAAGCCCTTTCGTAGAGGAGCCAGTGTTTGTAGTAGGGTGGTGATTAGCAGCAGCCTGTTCTTTACGGCTCTCAGCCTTATGTTCGCTGTTCCTCTCCTTCCCCGGTGTGGCCTCTTTGCTTTTGTGTTTATGAGCAGGTTCTTTCTCCTTCAATGATTTGCTGGATCCATTGAAAACTGGGAAGGGAGAAGGGAATGGACAGGAGACAGGGTTGGGGGCAAGAAGACAAAGTACATAAGAAACCATGGCCTTAATTTAAAAAGTAAAGAAGTAGAACTCCCACCTCCAAGAAAAATAAACTGTTGTGAGCATTAGCTATGTCATAGGTGCCTTATTACATATAATCAAAGCAGATATATCAATGGAATATTAGAGGGACTGTTTATAAAAAAACAGGTTTTCTGAAATGAGATACCAGCTTCAATATCAAATAGATGGAATTCAATACTGTCAATCAATGTCTGAGCCTGAATAGAGACTTATCAATTTCACTTTTGTTTCTAGTCAGTTTCTGATCAGCATTTTTGTTTTTTGGTGTCCTAAAAGCTTGGGATAATGAATACTAAAAAGGAGAATTATATTATACATGATTATATATAATTTTGACTTCAGAGCAATATAATTTATATATACACATGAAAATGCTTGAAGAGGATGCTGAATTTAATATGTTTTATTTTTAACAAAGCATATGCAAAAACATGCAAAAAAGCTAAATTGTTGCTCCAAATTGCCCCAAGTGTTGTTTCAGTGCTTGCTTCAAGCACGTGGCCTGCAAATGGGGAGGGGGGGAGATAAAAAAGAAGAAAAAGTACTAGACAAAAGAAAAATAATTCATAATTATGTACAGACTATCTGCAAGACATGAGGCCCAGCTCTGCATTTAGCTGAGAACCCCAAATCCTTACTGCAGTTATGAGAGAACTTGAAAGCAATGATTGTAAGCAAAAGTCCTGGGTCATGATCAAAATTAGCTAAATGTACACAAGTCTATCCCAGCAACTCCCAATCCATTTTCCCCACTGATTTCATCTAAGAATAACAACTGCTCTTCTCTTGCCAAGCAGCATGGAAAAAGAAGAGAACAAAATCAAAACAGATTTTTTCTTTTCCTAATTGCATCCCCCATCAAACAGTCCTTCGTGCTACCTCTCTCTCAATGCTACACTTGGCAAAACAGTCTTTAGAGTACATCATGCGACATCTAGCCCCATCACTGCCTCCCTCCCTCCATTCATTTTTTCCTTATGGAAAATATCCCATTAATTTGTTTTGTACCACAGCCCCTTTTTGCCACAAAAGGTCTGGGAAAGTTCATCATAATGAATACTCTCTTGTACAGCCACAAATATCTGCAAGTTGTAGATTTATCATGTGTATGTTATTTTACATACATGCGTACATACCATACAAAAACACAAAGTGATAACTGTTTGAAACTTGCTTAAGCAAGTTAAATAAAATGCCATATAAAATGGAAACTGAACTACATTATCAGCTCTTCAGGAAACGTAATGCACATTTACAATACTTTCCTTTATAAGTTTCAAATCTATCCTCCATGGAGACCCCAGCAGTGGCGGAGCCGTGACAGCGCAGGGCCAGCATTTCCATGGAAACCAGCCCCAGCAGTGGCTGGGCAGAGAGCTGCTCCAGGGCCAGGGCTGGGATCTTGCAGGTGACAGCGTGGTCCAGAGCCAGGGCAGAGCTGCTATCCACTGCCTGCACGTCTCTGCCCAGGGCATCGGGGCAGCTGCTCGCAGCTCTGCCCCAGCTCTGGATCATACTATTATTGCTGCAAGATCCCAGCCTCACAGCAGCTCCCCACCCAGCTGCATCCCCTGCCAGAGCTAAATCGGGCTGGTCTTCATGGAAAACCTGGCTCCACACCTCACAGCCCCACGCTGCTGGGATCTCCATGGAAACCGGCCACAGCAAAGCAGGCAGGGGCTGCTGGGAAATGGAGTCCCGCCCCTGGGCTCGGGTCACATGGGACCTGGTGAGTCGTGTGCAAGTGTGTGTCTCTGTTCACCCACACAGTTACAAGCTGCAGTGTTTTGGGATTGCCTGTGCAAGCACATGGTGCAGCCGATGGTCCCTGTCAATAATGCAGCCCTGGCTGCTTAGAAGTTGGACAGGTGTGATCTATACACTACTCTGTTAATTAATTAATTAAATCACCCTGGACAGAGGAAGTGCTTCTTCTATACTTCTCTGTTTTCCCCCTAAAACTATCTGATGAACGCAGCTGTCACTGTGATCATTTCTCCAGCTGTGCTGTGGTGGTAAAATTTGTGGAGATGATAAACAAATAAGTCTGCAGTTACCTGGATCTTCCACCACCTCCTCCCAGCTAGATCTCTCATTTCCTGGAGTACAAAATAAGTTACAGCTACTATTATGCCACAAAATATTGAAAGGATCCCATGCAGCTAAAATAATTATGTTGGCGATCGCAAGAGATAAGGTGAAATCCTGTCTAAGTTAACAGGAGCTCTGGCACTGCCTTTAAATGAGACCAGGACCCCACCCCTGCCTCAGTTTCTCAATACAGCTGAAAGGGATGATAACACTTCTCTATCACTTGGAGGTTTCAAGTTTATCCTTCTTTGCAAAGAGTGTTTGGCTCAGTTAACAAAACCTGGTTAACAATGAGCACAATGGGTTTTTTCCCCAAAGACAACTGGTTTATTTTTAATGAGAAATAACACATACAAATAATTAATTTCAACTGTCTTAATGCGCACTTTGTAACGGCAGGAAAGTTATATTTTTTCAATGGGGAAAAAACTGTAGTCACTGAATAAGCAGTTCTGCATGCACAGAAACGTTAAGTCAGAGAGATTAGTTTTCTGTAGCCAGTTGCCACTTTATAGCTGCAAATTACTAAAACAGAAAACATAGCCAAAAAGTCAAATTGGGTGCTTTTTATGGGTTTAAAAAAAAAAAAGAGAGAGAGAGAGAACAAGAGACAAGGTATATTTTGTACGCAACAGCTCATTAATTTTAAGTGTCGTGGGAACCCTGCCAGTTTTACCCTTCTGAGTAATTATCTTTTGTCTTAATTTGTAAGATTCTTGAAAGGGGGAGAGGAAAAAATAGGTAAAAGAAAAAAATATTCACTCACGCAGGAAAAGCTGAAACCCTGAAAAACACAATAGAAAAAAACTGAAAGACAGACAGAAAGGAAACTAGATGCAAAGTACTCCTAGTCAGACAGTCCTTAATTAAAACAATAATTGGTATCGGCTTCTTTAAAGATCCTTCTTCACTTCTTTAAATAATGCTTAGGGTTGGGATATCCTCTTCTATAAAACAGTGCCATAATAATGTGCTCAGATATGCCTCAAGTTGTTAGGTTTTATTACCACAGTGAACTAAGCATTCACAGTAATCTTTGATCCTGATTCTGGTTTCAGTGAAAATAAGAAGTAAATCATTTAAATTCATGCAGTTACACACCAGTAAACCACCATAAGTGAAATAAGATTCAGGCCTGAAGTGGTAATAAGGGCCAATGCATGGAATGATACAGTTTCACCAGGAATATTATGTTGCCGAAGAGTCATCAGCCATAGGAAAGATGCATCCAAGAAAACTCCAGGAAATATTCCTTGGATTAAACCTGATTTAAAACAAAACTACTAAATCCTGCACTGGGTTCATGTGCAGCAAGTTCCACTCCCCCTTTTTGCCTACCAGCATTTCACAGTTTAAACTGCAGCTCTGCTTTGAAACCCTAGGGAAGCAAAGATGTTGCACCTGAGGCTTTTCTAGAACAACCATCTCTCTCCATAGAGATTGAATGATGCAGTTACAGAGTCTGGTCTCCCAGAGATTCTTTTGCCTGCACACTAGACAAATTTTTGCTAGCAGTTATAAAGGTTGTTTCCCAATGGAAGGAATGGCAAAAAAGGGTTTCAGCCTCAAAGTCATTTTCTAAAAGCACAATTAAAGACGAATAAAACTTCTGGAGTCTTAAATAGCTGCACTTTCTTGCGCTGATGTAAGCATATGGTTCTGTATTTTTAACAGTGGTATCCATTATAGCTATGTGAAAAGGGGACTTGCGCTCAAGCAGAAATAAAGGCCTGACTAAGCTAATCATCAAGGCATCTACAACTTCATGCCAATAGCAGCCTGCTAAGGTAAGCCTTCCCTTCCTTTCACCCACATCCCCACCATGCCTCCAGTGGCAGGGCCAGACACAGGCATGGGTGAACTGGGCGGCCACCCAGGACCCGAACAGAAAGGGGGCCCGAAAATGGTAATTTAAAAATTGTCATCATCATCATCTCTGCCAAAGGGGTGGCGATACTAAAAGTTCGCCTGCTGTCACCAGGAGTCTAGGTACAGTGCATACCCTCACACAGTCAATGAGCTCACTATATCTCTGCTTCAGACAAGATGATTACAAACCAGTTCAACTATCTGTGAATATTTTATGCTCTGGACGCACTCCCACCCCTGGAGTTGTAATATTCTAACAGCTAATGGTGTGTGAGACAAAGGAAGCACAGCTTCCTGCTCCAGGCTAGCAGTTGTGACCAAATGTGCAAAGACAACTAAACGCTTCACTCCAGACTTGTCTACACAAGTCTCTCAGCCACAGCTACAGATGCACCAATGCAGACTCTCCGTGTAAGCAAAATTCACAGAGGAACAGCCTGATCGGTGCGAGGACAATTCACCCTAGTTCTATTCTCTTGCATCAGGGAAAAATATATTCTGACCAGAGGTAGCCACAGATTGGTTCTGATATACAGTCTTTTGGACAACTGCCATGAACAAATGCTACTGTCTGGTGTAAGCTGTGCAAAAATCGGGCGTGTGGAGTTTCTAGCCTTTGAAGTTGCTGCACTTGTAGCTAAGGCCTGAGTTGTGCTCATTACTACAAGTAACACAAAGTTTCCTAAAGGATTTGCCACTTTGCTTGGCCCTAAAAATCTGCTTTTTCAGCAATACAAATCAATGCACACCCCACAGATTTACTAAACCATAGATCTAGCTGTTTTATAACATGTATGGGGGTTACATCTGAAACATTTATAAGACTGAGCTGATTTACTAGTCATTTTTGCTCTACAGCTGGCTCCACTCATGAAACTTTCCCTACCAACACACCTGCTAGTCCCATGCTAGATTTGAATTGGGGATACTGAGGAGTGCACTGGGAATATATAGAGTGCCTACATGTGGAAGGCACTTTTCTATTCAGTGCATTGGCATTTGGAAGGGGGTATGCCTAAGTGACAAGGAATGTGTGAGAGCCTGTGCTGTGTAATACAATAAATTAATAACATTCCTCTAAATAAATAAATAAAAGCAGGAAACCTAGGACAATAGTGGGGAAAAAAAGTAAAGTTCTGTTTTTAAGAAGAAAAGGGATCCTTGCTGTCGCAGGGGTATAAGCACGGGGGGAACCCAAATTCAGGAGACACCCCGAAATCAAAGAACACCCACCTGCTTTAGGTTGCCAAACGCCAACAGAACAACGCTGAGAAGAAAAACCTGCATAGTTCATTAGCCGTGCTCATATACAGCTGAAGCCGGCAGGCGACATTGGAGACGTATGCCGGCCAGCTGATTCAAAAGCGGGCTTCAGCAGGGAGATGAGAAGAGTGGGAGAGGCAGCAGAGGCTGCAGGGGCCAGCAAGCTGACAAAAGTCCCAAACCAGGAGGGGCGATCCCAGCAACAGCAGCAGCAGCAGCTGCTTACAGCCTGCACGCCAGTTGCAGGCATCAAAGTGTGGGAGAAGACTCTGTCCCAAAGCAAGTGGCAGAGACTATGGAAGGCAAGGCAGTTCCACGCTCCAGGCTCCAGCTGCACAGGACGGTAGGAGGGGAATCGACCAAGAGAGTAGCAGAAGGAACTCTCACCAGAGGCAAAAAGGGGAGCAGTGTCAGGGGACACGGCCAGGCACAGACTACAGGGCAGGGAGAGAAGAGGGACCGTTCCCCTTGATCTCCCTCTTTCCTACCAGTCCTCCCTTTTGTTGTGTCTTATTAATTTTCTTTTGTTCTTTCTTCTTAAGTACAGCACAGAGTTGCCTTGTGTTTGTGTTTCTTTTTTATTCATTGTGCACCATGGGCTAGAGCTTTGAGCTGGGAGGTCCGGGAGACATAACGGGCCACAAGGGCCACTCACAGGAAGTAATCAGTAACCAGCACCAAACCCGAGAGACGAATCCGCAGAGTAGGCAAACATCTGATGGACCCAAGAGTACTTCATTAAGGCGGAAATACAATCTGGTACTCGAGAAAGTGAAGACCATCAAGATCGGAGGGCAAGCCGCAGTGACATCAGGCGACCTGTCATAGGCTGGCGTATGGAAGGGATGTAGGGGAGGTAAAGCCCTGCAAATATCTGTTGGGAGGAACATCCGACCTCAAGGGACCTCCAACGGGAGACTCCACCACTGAAGTTTCATCCAAAGTCATGGCAGGAAAGTTCTGGGGTACTCCCTGGGGTGATCAAGGCCCCTGCCAGAGGTTACATGAAGCCTCCCTGTGTCTATCACCAGGTGCCCACGCCAAGGCAGCGTGCAAACGGATTTTCAAAGCGAGACGGGCACACTATGCTGAACACAAGCCAGATATTCAGATGTAAACCTCATGTCATTATACAGCAATGTGTTTGGGAAGAGATGCAATATTAGATCAACTATCTGGCATTAAGTATGCATTACGATACAAAGACATTCTTGGTCTGGCACCAATCCAATTTTAAGTCGTGAAAACGTGTGTGGCTTTCAAAGAGGCTGGCTTTCAAAGAGGCTTTCAGGACCTAAACCGTTTTAAATGGTACTTCCCTCCTGCAGGGACTAAAACAGTGAGATATTGCCACAGAAATAAAATAGTTTAATATTTTCAACTGTTTGGAGTTAGATGCCAGTTATATACAGAGTTGTATAAAATAACCTTTGCAGATAAATACTATTTTGTAAGCTTATAAATTCTACCTCTCTAGACCAGAGGGTTGTATAGATGGATTTGTACAGAGAAATGGAACAAGGCATCATCAGATGCTAAAACAAATAAAGGAGAAACATTGTTATGCAGGTGTCTCTCCTGTGCTAGCCCAACTCCGGCTAAGTTATAGGTGTACAAGTCCCTGGCAGGATTTCTTGATCTCCTCTAGCAGACACAGACTTAAGTCAAGAAAACTTACCAGGGACTTATACACCTATAACTTAGAGTAGGTACATATGTTCAGAAAGCCCAAGGCAGAATCAATCAAACTTACAAAGATTTCTTTAACTAGTGTAGGGTAAGTTCCAGAGCAAACAAAACACACGTTCGCTGTTTGATGAGGGGGCACACAGGCTGCCTCCACTGGCCAAGGTCAGCAGGTTAGGGGTGATCCCCCATGCCTCCCAGCATGGGAATGCCAGGATGCCAGAAGTTGCAGAGTGCAGCCCAGCATCTGATCCACCCCTGATTAGCTTCTGGGCACTGGTAAGCATGTCTCCTCCTGCTGCCAGCATGTCAGCTGCAGGCAGGCAGAGGCAACCGTGCTTGCCTGTCCACTGCAAGTGAATCCACTCCCTGGAGCTGCACCTGGTCATAGGTGTGCTTCTGCACCCGAGTGGGCAGAGACCCAGGAAGCCTGAACGAGCTGCAGGGCATGCCATTCTCAGGCACTGTGCTCACTCTGCTTTGTGAGCCTGAAGGTAGGACCAGCTGAGCACTTGGCTGGAGCAGCTGAGCACAGGCAGAAGCTTGTGCGCCTCCCTACAAGGCAAGGCAAGTGGTGGAGGGGGTGTAAAGGCACCTGGTATGCCGGCAGACAGCAACCTAACATGATTTGATAGTGGATCTGGTAAAGAAGTTTGATGCAGTAGACTAACTTAATACAAATAAGTTTGAGTACACATCAATCCAAGACTATCTTAGGCCAAGTTCTGCCATTTTAGACTATGTGCCTCAAATGTCTGTACGGTTACGGGCTTGGTTCAATTTTTGACTGCTTACTCTGGATTATGTGCAATATCTGTATCTAGCCTTAGCCGGATTTGGGATGGGGTAGGAAGGGCACCTGCATAAAAAAAGAGTGCCATCCAGTGGACTGCAAGGGAAATTTCTTGCAGCCAACAAGTACATAGCCTAAACCTGCATAAACAAGTATGTGCTTAGGGGAGTGGATGAGACAGTACAGCTGTAAAATATATCTTTGTTTTGAAAAAAGAGTAAAGCTAAAAATGCAGAGCTGCCTTATTCCAACACATATCCTGCTACACTCACTTACTAGCCATGTAATGCCACAGCCTATGTATCACAAATCTTTCACTCAGCTTTTAACCTATTTTATAACATTTTCAGTCTCCCCATACTTTTCACAGGTCGTTCACCTCAGCTACTAAAAAATGTCAGCCCCCAAATGTGGCCTGCTTAATTTGCATATCAAAACAAAATTACTGCAGAAATGGTCATTTCTGTGTTGCTTTTTTTTCCAGAAAAACTAAGTGCAGCAATTACCAGTTCCACAATATTTCAATAAAAGGCTGTGAAATCATGCAAATAATTGCCAATACATTTGCTAGAATAGTACTGCACCTCCCAAATGCTCTCATATCGCACTGTGGCAAGAAACAGCAGATATTCTTCTTGTGGTGTGAAGTCCACCAGACAGTCGCATAACTAGGAGTGGAAAATCCTCAGGCACCAATTTAGAGGCAGCAACATCCCCCACACCTTCCAACCCTGGCTCCCCTGCCCAGGGAGTCAGAAATGCTAGTTACATCTGTGCCAATAGAGCTTAAGCCTCTTGAGCACATACACCCAGATATAAATTCAATTAAACCTAAAACTAAAAGAGGAAATGTGCACACAGATGCATACTCAGGATTCTCATACAAATACTCAGGAATGCTGGCATCTACAAGTGTTGCAACTTACAGCACAACAGGTTCAAAAATACACTGAACAATACACTGAAGTGACGAATAAGTGTGTCCCAGTCTTCTGCACTTGAACAGTGTACTGCATCGGTTCTGAAACATGCTAAATTTCCGTTTGCAAATTGGGAACTAAAACGTTCTATGTTTCATCTCCTCAATGGAAGGAACTGTACTAAACACAGCATGGTATTTCCAATGATGTTTCCTCCCTTTACCCAAGGTTTATGTTAGAACATAAATATATTTGCTAGATCTGGTTTTTAGATCCCTTCAAAGGAAGCTCCAAGCACACATCCATGGCAGACCAAAGCTGTCATTGTCTTTGAAAATGTTTGCCAAACCATGTTCTAGAGAGATAATATTCCAGAGCATGGGACTGCAGCCATTTCAAATATAGTTAGACCCCAGCATGCACTGAGCAAACTAGTATTCTCCTTCGCAGAGAAGAGCTGTGTGTAAGGACTGCTGTAGTTCGCAGATTTTGCTTGGGAGTAGAGAAAACTCAACTGTCTAGCTTAGAAAACTAGTATGCACTGAAAGTAAAACAGATCTTCTTAGGTGAAGTAGTTCCACAAACAGATGGCTCTCTTCCTTGTCTGAAATCTTTTTATTACTGATGCCAGACATAATGAATCATAAAGCCTTTGTGCTGAAAGTAGTTAGGCTAAACACAGAGTTTTTACAGTCAGGTAATTTAGGGGGTTTTCTTTGCAACAGTCCTCCACTGAGAGCTTTCCAGTCCTCAGTGTCCACCTTTCAGGCAGTCAGGTCATGCCACCCCCTGGATCAATCACTCTCCAATAAGGTCTGCCCATGTTACTGCCCCACCTCCACTCCCCGATGATGGTTTTGCCTTCAGGAGCCTGACACAGTAACAGCAAATGGCGACAGAGAAGGTGCTTCTCCTAAACAAACCATGATTTATTTTGCCAAAAGATATGTAAAACTCATAGAAATGGACTGAAAGCAGAGAGACTCTTACCTATGTTTGAGATTCCCTGCAGGTGTCTAGCTAAGTGTGAATTAGCCCAGGTGCTCCCCTATTTTACTGGGGAACCAAGTTACAGCTTGCTGCAGACCAGGCAGTGATTCTCCCTTCCCTATCTTCAGAGCCTATCTTTTAACAGGCCAGTCTTTTCACATCCTCTTTTTCACCTTGCCCATCTGCCCACTCACAAGACTTGAGGCTGAGGACTTCATTTTCGTGGCTGTAAATCTGGCTGTTGTGTTTGAGGGGCTGTTCCTTACTTAGGTGGTTGCTTTATTTTTCCTGCCTATTCTGTTTTAACTGTATGCATTCAGGCCAGTGACTCTTAATCGGGGTCCTGCAAGATCCTTGTAAGAGCTGCAGTGCCTGGCCCCCATGCAAAGAGGCAGGCACACTGCTCACCCCACCCCACCCCACCAGCCCCAGAGTCCGGCAAACAAGGGGCACCCACAGCTGCCCCCTCTCACCCCATCACAGCCCATACACTGGCTGCTCTGAGCGGTGCACTGTCACAAGTGGGCACATGTGGAGTGGGAGCAGTTTTCTTCAAATGGACTTGTCCACTGACTCGCATGTTTCCAAGGCCAGGGGCTCTGGACTCTGGTATGCAATTCCCTGGAGCAGCTGTCTCAGGAGCAGGGGCTATGCTTGCCCAGTCAGCTACAGACCAAGAAGTGAGAAGGGGCTCACCCTCCCTCCTCCCAGTTGTCATGTGTTCTGTTGCCCACCCCGTGCCCCTCCAATACCCTCCATGCTCCCCCCACTCCCCACTGTGTGTACTGTCAGGCACCTTGTGCCTGCAGCTTAGGTGCTCCTTGGCTCTGTTCATTTTGGTCGCAGGGCTGCAGTTCAGGGGCAACTGCCCTACAATAATCAGTTCCTGGTCCCCAGTGATTACCTGAACCCATGTGCAGGGCATCCAGGTGCCACACTGGGAGCAAACTTAGGAAGGCCCAGGCAGAGACAGATGGACTGTCTCCTTGGAGAGCTTGAATACTTATATTACGTTTTATAATCTATTATAACAATATAATTAATAAGTAGCATATTAAGAATATGACTACAATGCTAACATTATAGTATCCACAGTATATTTATATTAATTTAAGTACTGCTGAAATTCTGAAAACTTTTGGAAGAGTGCTTTGAATCTAAAATGGTTGAGAACCACTGGATTAAGCCATAGAACATCACACAGGTACACTGAGGAACATGAAAAATGTATAAAACAACAACAAAAGTAGACCAGAAATATTCCCGGGGTCTCAACATTCCCAATTTGGGCAAATATACAGACATTTTAGATGCATTTCTAATGACAATTACAGAAGTATGTGCTTAAGGTCAAAATTAGTTCATAGTTCAGTTGCAATTAAGACCCAGCATCCTGAACTTCTGTTCTAATCACCACAATGCACAGCCTACCCAATTTCCTATACTTTAATTAAGAATTCACCACAAACTTCCTTAATACGTAGTTGGAAGCTTGACATTAAAGGCAACCATGTCTTTTTTTTCCTAAAGAAAAAGGAGAGACCACCTTAATGCACATTCTGTAAAATTATACTAAAATAGATTTACATGCTATAACAGAAAGAGAGATTTCTTTATTCTTGCTGAAGGTTCACATGGTCTCTTAGCTGGGAAAATACTCTTTGAAGTCAGCTGCATTGTGGAAACCAACTGATTCAATTGATTAGTTTCTGGCCTTTCACCATTTTAACCCTGGTATGAATCCTAAAGCAATTAAAAACCTTCTGACTCGGAATATAATTCCACATTTAGTTTTAGAAGGCTTACTCAAAACATCCTCCCCCTAAAATGATCCACTCAATGGAGGGAGGGGAAAAAATTGCTGGTAGTTTTGCTGCTTAATTTGCTAGACATTGTAGAAAGTACATGTAGAACTGGTTCATGAGCAAGCAAGTTGACATAAACATAGCTGTCCATTTTAAAAAGATATAGAAGAGCAGCTTCTTTTGCAAGCAAGTACAAATGTTACTTCAGAAGAAAAGCAGCTCAACTCTTCCTAACAAGGCTGCTCTCTTGCTGGCTTTATTTTACCTATTATAAATTTGAACACGCAAAAGCATGCATAAAAGGAAAATGTATGAAGATCTCACACATAATACGCAGGTAGATTCCATAGGACACACCTAAAACAGCACACAGGACATAATATGTCACCTACCAACAACCAAACATTAATGTCTGATCGAAGAGGCATAACAAGGCAGCTGGGCACCAGCAACGCACAGGCAGGGGCCACTTCCGGCTGCTGCCATGCCACTGGCATGCCTGTAGCACCAGCTGTTATTTTCTTACCCCACCTCCCACGTTGATGCTTGGGGAGGCTACTCTGGTTAGTTATTCTACTGCCTGACCAAAGCAAGAAGTCTCCAAAAGATTCCACTTTGAGACTTTATCAGAATGTCTGCAAACTCATTCTAACATCCCACCAAATCCACCCTGGTCAGCTCAATGTGTCAATGATATAGAACTAGTTTTCAAAAGCAAGGACCTACCATTTTTTCTTATGGTAACTGCAGCAATATCTTAGAAAAATGTTTAATCACAAAACTATTGCTGTGTGCGCTTAGATTTTAGACCCAGCATACTATCACATATGCTACTCTTCACTCTAGCACAAAGGTGGTTGGCAGCCAGTCACTTCCCCTTGCCAAACATTCTTCTACCCTACATGGAAGCTAAATGACCAGAGAATGTCCAAAGTACCAAGGAAGTGGGAATAAAAATATAGGCAATCATAAAATTCTGTAATTATCTCTGTGAATGCAGCAGAGCATTCAGAGATTGCATCACAGTATACTCATTGCCTCAAATCCCTTGAAAAAGCCTATTCATGCATATATACATTTCTAAACACATCCATCCATTTTCTGCTGAGGCAAACTTCAAACAGAAGGCTCAACAGGTTAAAAATACGTGGACAGATAGTTTGTAAGAATGTATTCTGAGCTCTACACACTAAAACTGCTAGTAGAAAATAGCCATTATACCCTAGATAGTTGATCTGTCCTGTTTCCTAAGGAGAAATCAGTTGACCCTGTCTTATGACATAAATCAAGCTTGGAAGCTTTGCTGCTATATGTCATAGCAAACAATCAAGATTTTCAAGCCTAAAATGCTTGAATACATGCTCTATGGTAAAAACAGAAGGCTTTAATTAAAAACTGACTCTCATGCTAGATTAAACTAATTTGGTGCAGTCGTCCCCTGTTGGCCTTGCTTGTGGTCTCACGGAAAGAGATGCACATGAACCACAGCCTATGTTATTCACAAAGAAAACTTCCATGGGCAAAACAAAGATGACAGACAGGGAAAACTGGACTTACTCACATGCAAGGCAGTTTTCAACATAGAAAAAAGGTGGTGTTTTGTATTTCAAAATCTCTGAAAAACATTTCACATAGACCCCACATATTGCAGAAAGTTCTCTGGTATAACCCTTAATACAAAAGTTTCACTCATGCTGACTGTCCTCTCTACTG
>NW_017728992.1:58422503-58436455 GCF_001723915.1 Gavialis gangeticus
AGTAAAGACTTTTGTTAGAACATACAATTTGAATTATATTTTAAGATCTCTTTGTAGGCTGGATCAGGAAATTCAGCAGCTAAAACAGAAAATTTATGAAGGTGATAGTATTCAAAAACCTTATTATGGAACAACAGAAGAAAGAATCTCTCTCACCAGTTCCCCTACCAGCCCTTCAAAGTCCCAAATTGCAGCCACAGTCTCAAGGAACTTACCATAAATCTTTTGGCACAACATACATATTTAAAGCCAGAAGTCCTGTGTTAAGACTATGGAGAATTTCTTTCCTTCCTGCATGCAACTTTGCACTTGCCACTTTACTAGTGGTGAAGCACATGGTTTTATTTATAATGAACCCAAAGCATAAAGTCTTGATGTGGCAGCTGAAGGTGTTTGGAGCCAAATGACTCTAAAATGCCTGTGAGCTAAAGTACTGGAAAGAATCCTATCCACTTCTACCCCTCTGCAACCAATCCATGAATAAAGAAGTAAACTCAAGAGTTTTAGAATGCAATGGAAACAGCTCCAGCCAGCCACACAAAATAGGTTGGATACCAGAAGCAGCTCTCTGTAAAGAAAAAACTCTTTGGAAAAGCAGCCACTCATATTTGGAATAGCCTGGATCTATTAGTATCTTCCTCAGCTAAGGAAGAAGATGAAAGCAAGAACTGCCCCAACCTTCCTCATCCTCCTAAAAAGTTTGTAACAGAAACAAATCTTCTCTTCTGCTGAGAGGAGAGGAGCTGCTCAGGGGGTCATCACAAGGCTCTTCCCACCTCAGGGATAGCGGGGAAGGGAATAGAGAACCAACGCTGACTTGCTGTGAGGAGCAGCAGCATTAGTTTAACAGGGTGAGGTGCTGATGCAAACTGAATGATGAATGATTTTGGTGGGAGGGGGGCATGGCAACCCAGATATTTTTCTCTCTGGCCACTAGGCTTAGTCCTTTGGGCAAGGAGGTGTTGAGTAAATCTTTCAAGCTGAGGTAACACATGACATTGATCAATTTATCTGGATGACACAAAGGCCACGTGAAGAATATATGCTGCGACTAAGGCATCTCTGCCGATTTACAAAAAAAATAATTGATGTGATCTGCAGGAATAAAATCTTGTGTTACCAGCTGCATTAACAGAGAAGCTTAAAAACCCAGCTGCAAGTGAGGTGGGCAATATCCCATGGGGAACAACAATGCTGTCTCCTAGATGTGCATTTTGGTTATATTTATTGAGTATTTTTGTCTTATTTGTAACTTAAAATCAAATCATTCCAAATTAAATACCTGTGTCCAGGCAGCTAGGGAATGCCAAATAATAGCTTGAGAGATTAGCAGAACTATTCTCACTGTGTTGCCTGAAGCACTGCCTGGTCCCTCATTTATACTTCTCCCATGGGCAGATAGAAAGCAGACTCTAGACAGAGACTGGAAGAAGAAATGGAAGACTGCCGTTCCATTCCAGACCAATTTCATATGATAAGCAGTACCAGTTTTCTCCCAGAGCTCAGTTTTTATCCTTTTTTATCAGGCAACTTTCCCAATAAGATTTGGGACTTACCATGCCCATTTAGAATCTGCTTATGCGTTTTTCCTTTCCTGGGGGTTGAATGGCATGAAGATGAAGCATTATTGGTGGCTGCCTTTGTGTCCTCTGACTCCTCATCTTCTTCTTCTTCTTCCTCCTCATCCTGAGAGCTTCCAAAATATACCATGTTGCTGGGCAGGGCTGGAGAACCTGAGCATTATGAAGAGATGACTTGTTAACATTACTTAATACCCCTCTGCACTACCAGTATAAATTGTAATCTAATTTAGTGATAAAACCATTGAGAGTGAACAAGGAAGGGGAGGCAGGTCACGCTATTGCATGTGTTCAATAATGGTTTCACAAAAGGGATCCAGCAAAAGTACTTCAGACTTGGTCTCAAGTTGAGTGCTCAAGTACCCAAGTCCTTTGCTCAACACTGCTGATTTAAAGGAGGAGATTGCGTGTTTTGCTGAATTTGGATTGAAGGGACCACAGATAAGCCACTTTGTGCCTCAGAAAAATGTCAAAAGAGTAATCCTGCTGGAAGTAATGACATTTAGGGTTCACAGTGCTTTCCACTCGCGTATCTCAAAGGGCTAATGCTGAGACAGAGAAAACTGAGCCACAAAGAGGTTACAAGGTTAAGGGGCCTGTTGAAGCTCATGTGAAGAACAGAAGAGAACTAGGATCTCGATTTCCCATGCAGTGCCTAGTTCCCATACTGTCCTTCTCTCTCTCAACTTTCAAACTGTGGGCCTTCTCAAAGGACTCATGCACACAAGCATAAACACTTTGAAATGCACTGTTCGGTGTGGATGGCAGGCAACAACTTAAAACTGAAGGAATAACTCAAGATTAAAATTAAAGTTTACCCTTCTGCATAGGAAGTCCTTCCTGTGTGGATACTGTTGATAGTAATGACAGTTAATGGGCATCCTATCCTCCTTTATCTCAAATGTCAGAGCTGCTACTTTAAGAGGAGTCTTCCACTCAATCCCAGATGCCTTAAAGAGCAGGCTGTGCAGTCAGTTATGCACACAAAGGCTTTTCAGATGAACAAAAACAAACAACAACTCCATAGAAGTCGAAAGCGAGGGATAAAGCAATTAATCTCTTATACCCTAATACACTCATTCCCAACACAAGGAAAAGGGGGATAAGCAGGGAAAACTCCACCGAGTTTTCCCTTCTTGCCAGCAGATCAAGACCTTTGGCTAGGGAAAGCGCTTGTAGCTGAAGGCTACATACAGAGCAGTGGCAGTAGATAAGCGGATGCTACTGCCCACTTCCACTGGCCTTGGGTCCACCCACAGACCTGTTCCTCTCCTTAGCTCCTACTCAAACCTCTTCTCTCCCCTTCCTTCCCATGCACACACAGCTTTTTAGTAGGCATGGACTGGGGTGGATCTGGGGAGTGTACTGGTGTACTCGCACTCTCCAGTCCTGGTCCACCCAAAGTTTCAAAGCAGCTACTTGGCACTGGCAGCAGAATTTCTAGTCAGCCAGTCCTGAGGGAGTCACTTGACTCCATGGCTCATTATAATCTACCTGATCCCTACTAAACGCTTCATTCCACAGGTGCTAATGACCCTCTCTTTTTAATGGTCTTAATGTTCCGCGCAACAAGCTATCCTTTCTCCTGCAATTCTGCAGTCCATTAGCTGCTCCTGGTAATGAAGCTCCTATTTCACAGTCCTGAAGATTGTTTTTTAACTCATTCCAATGAAGTTATATTTGTTTTTACTTCAGTCTTGAACTGAATAATACAGCCCTAGGCCCCTAGCATAATAGTATATCTTCTAGTTTATTTTTAACTGGAGAAAATGTATGTTGTTTTATATGCAATTATGTCATTGCACCTCCTTTTCAAAACTCTAGATCCACCAACAGGCATGGATGGTCCTCTCAGATATTCGCTAGGCTGAATAAAGCATGGATGATTCTACCTCCTCTCCCTAAGTGACCACAGGGCCAGTTGCAGCCCACAAAGAGACTGAATCGGGCTTGAACATCTTGGGGAATCCACAGCACACTGCTGCCAGCACTGCGGAGGAGGTGTCCCTAGAGTCCTACAGCCTTCCTCATTCCATCTATTCCCTCAACAGCATCTGCCTGCTGCTGAGGATGTGGAGATTTGCAGCATCCAACAAGGGGCTGGGTTGGAAGCAGCGGTCCCTGGTGACAAGAGGCTACCCTAGGACCAATGCTTTTTTTTAGAAAACAGATCCCCTCTACTGCCAGCTAGTGCACTGGACATCAGCAGGGGTACAGCCGGCACATATTGCTAGGGTTCTTTCCCTATATATAGACAGGTACATATACAGACTTATAAGATGACAGAGAGAATAACCAGAGAAACCACACTCAACAGTTTGCCTACCTACTGGTTTAGTATATACCCGGACCTTCCCACTTCTGTAGAATAAGGATCAGCAGAGCCAAGGTTCAAAAGTCATTCTCAAGGCATGAGAATCAACACAATTTACTTCGAATGAATAGTGGGACTTTTTCCTCAGGACAGGAGCATTAAAGCATACTATAAGCAAGCACTTAAAGAAGGCAAGAAGCAATTGGGAAAAGGGGGAGGAGGGCAAGGGACGGGAAAAAAGAATTGTTCCATTTGGACAAAGAAGCAATAACCTGGGACAATTCTGCCTGACAAGTATGTTTCCCTTTTTGTTCCCTCCACACTAGTCTGCAATAGGAATCCAAGAATTACTGGCTCTGTATGCTGCATCAGCTCATTCTATGACTTGGTTCCAAGGATCACAATGTTTGGTATCGTCATTATTATTAATGATATATAAACAATGGCAGGAAAGCAAAAGTTACGGCAACCACTAAGGAGCCCAGTTTCATAGTTTAATAGCTGCTTGGCTTCAAGAAATCAAATATTATGGGGAAAACAGAAACACAGTGGCAGAACAATCCAACCTGGAATACAGGGTTGAAGTGTATGTTGAAGTATATGTACCGTTCAGGAAAACTAGAAATAAATGTGAAGTTGCATGGTCACTACACACATTAATGACACGAGAGGATGCAAAGAAAGCAAGCTTAGTATGGATTAAAAAAAGATTCTGTTCAGGGTGCTAACTAAACAAAACAAAAAGCATATCACATACTAGCTGTCATGCAATAAAATAATGCAATAATGAAATACATAAATGTGATAATAACCACATTTTAATTCAGTAGCAGAGAATGGATCTGCTTAGAAAGGGAAGGAAAGGTTAACTCAGTTGAGAACAGAGCTGTATACCCTACCTAACTCTAAGCAGGCACTCTCTCTGCCCTCATTCCATGAATGTACCATCTCCAGTTGCAACGGCACACTTTTTAATTCTCTTCCAATTTCAAATTATGAACAAGGGTTAAACTATATCCCTCTGACAGCTCAGACTGTTTGGGGAGTACATTTCCAGCCTAGGGAAATTAGACTAGCAGCTTCCAATAATATAGGAGAATCACACTAATTCTCACTACACTAATCCAGCAACTCTGCAGTATCACAGAGAGGCTGGTATTCTCCCCCAACATTTCATAGAGATTTATTAAAGGTGACCTGCAAAACAGAAAAAAAAAGGACATAGGCCATTTAAAGCTTTTGTTTTTATTTATTATTACTATGTATAAGGAAGGCTGAAATATTTTTAAATTAAGGGTGTTGGCTTTTTCCTGCTTGCTTCTTATATTAATATCTGATTTATTTATTATTCTTATATAATAGTAGTATTTAATGACTACCCTAGACTGTGGAATGGTCTACAACAGGGGTTGTCAACTGGGGGTATGCATACCCCGGGAGTATTTTGGAAGGCCCCAGGGGGCATGCAGCAGTGCCGTGGAAAAGCTGCTGGCACTCCCTACCTCCCCCGCCCCGCCCCCTCCAGCACTCATCGACCAACCGCCGGGGTACACCAGCCAAGAGACTGAAAACCCCTGGTCTACAATTTAAATTGTGCTGGTTTAACTGAAGCAGTGCTATTAAACCCATTTCGTTAAACAAGTGCAGAAGGCTGAAGAACACTGGCTAAATCAGGCTTGTCACTGCTAAAACTGCATTGTAACAAGCCACTCCAATTGAAGAGTGTGTATTAAGGGGTTTCCACTAAACTTAAGGAAATCAGTTTAAACTATACAGGCAAAAATTTGCACTTAAAAAAGCATGTGTGGTGCACACTACAGTTTAACTCAAGTTAATTAACTGCCAATTAACCAGAGCTAGTTAACATACTTTGAACATGAGAGTACAGATAATCCAGGATGCACTTGTTAGCTTTCCACCCTAGACAGAGTTAAAAAAAAAAAAACAACAACCCACTCTCTGATACATAAACCCAAGACCTAGGGTGACTGGAGAATTAATGAAATGGCAACATTGCATGAGTTTGGAGACTTAATGCTAAACAAGTGACAGGGAAAGAAATGTTCATAGTTTGTTTAAGACATTTCATATTTGTTTTGATTTATTAACAGGCATTTCATTTCAATCCCTGATTAACATTTTAATTTTGGAAAAGGGTGCACATTTCAAAAGAGCCAACTTGTATCAATAGTGGCATGAGAAAAGAACAGTAAGCATGTCTCTGAGTCCTCCAAGAAAAAATAAATTTCACATTCTTGATATTTCTAAGAAAAAAGAAAAAAAAAAGAAAGAAATTAAGTAAAATTCAGGTTTTTAAAGGCAAAAAAAAAGAATCCCATTTAAAAAAATAGTTGTAGGTCTCTTTTAAGAGGGCAGTGTAGCAAGGACTGCCTCTAAGGCTGCCGTCCAGATGTGAGTGGTCATTTGATTCCCTGGGGACAACTAGAGGTGGTGAATCTTGTGCAGCCACTAGTTGTACCCAGGGAATGCCTGTGCCATGCGCGCTCTAGCATGTGGCAAGTTACTCCAGGTGGGGTAGAAGAGGCTGGAGCCAGTACTGACTTGGCCCCAACAGCCTTACCTGAGGTCCTGGTGACCTCCTGTGGCTGCAACACCAGCGATCCTGCCGTATGGAGCTTGGCTGGCAGCAGAGTGTGGTTCTGGGGCGGCCAGATGGCAGCACACGCTGCCACTGCGTGTGCCACTCCACTTTATTTTTCATGGGGTTTTTTTTGACTCCTGGATATCCAGGGGTCAAAAACACCCTCCATGCTGCTCCCTTGCAGCCCAGAGAACAATGGAACATGTGGTATGCTTGCGGCACCACATACCGCACACCTGCACTCGTCTGGACATGGCCTACGAGGGCACTGCATTTATAAAAGACACTACCTCAAAACTACTCTTAAACTCAAGAGATATTATAAATAACTAAAACTAAACAACACCAGCCATGAAATATATGACAATGTAATATCCTTGGCTGCCTTATTCTGCTGGTTTCTCACTAAGTCTCAGAATTTGGTAATTTGCATTGAATTTTGAAGTTATTAATATGGTTCTATATTATTAGCTCTTTTTACACAGTAGGTATGAGGGTGGTAACTTAACAACTTAAGATTTTTTTTTTAAGGTATGAAGGAAGATGGAAGTCACCAACCAAGAAAAATATCCTCTAGATCCCAGTACAAACTAAACAACCCATATGATCCCTTAGTTTAACTAGGGGTAGGCAATTATTTCGGGCAGAGGGCCGTATACTAAGTTTTGGCAAGCCATCGAAGGCTGCATGACAGGCAGCCAGGGGCAGATAAATATTAATTTTCTAAATTTTTTAGGGGCCTCGTGGGCCGGATAGAATGGGCTAGCAGGCCGCATCTGGCCCACGGGCCGCATTTTGCCCACCCCTGGTTTAGCTAGATTCAGGGGTCTGCAGATAATCAGATCTACTGAAGGTGGACGGGACTTGACTATAGTTTGACTCACTAGCTTATGACCACTACAGACTACCTCATCTTTGCCAGGATTTTACCTTGAGTTGGCTAGCTCAAGCTAAGAACACACTTTTATTTTCTAATGAGGACAGACACAGCTCTTAGGTCTCCACCACGGGAATGTGAAAGGGAGATCACAATGACTTGGAATACAATGCCAGTCACAACGTTTTCCAAAACAGCCAGGGAAAAGGAAGATTTCAGAAGCACTAAATGCAGACAGATTGACAGACAAATGTATAAATCACCCGTGCAGTGGATCCCTCTGGAATTTTTTGGTGATTTATTATGCTCTGCAAATTCTAAGCTTTTATTTTAAAATAATTACCAGTCAATTTTCATCTTTGTTCCTTGACCACGGTAAGATTGGCCCTGCGAATAGGTAGGCAGCAGCTAGCCTAGGCTAGTCTTACACACATTCCCCAGACAAAAAGCAAAGGCAGAAATTCACCCCTTGTTTCTTCCTCTCTTTCTCCTCTCCCCCTCCTCTGTCCCACCCCCCACTTCCCACCAGGAGATGAGAATCTCAAAGCACAACTGGGACAATTTAAATGGTGACATTAGGATTTATTTTATAGACAACAACAAAACAAAGGTTCAAATAATCTCTTTTGCCTTTGTGGGGAGAGGGATGAGAATGTCAGATGCATAGCCAGAAGGCTATGGGTGTCATGCCTCAGCACATCACATATATAATTCCCTACCTCCCAAGAAACCAGCAGGCAATTTGCATAAGAGTTATTAGAGCCTGTAGCTGTATTAAATTTTACAAGCCTCTTTTTGTGCTGTGAGCCACTAGAGTTCTTTGGGCAGCTGCTAGCCTGGGAACCCCACGTCACTTGGATGAAGAGCCAAAGGAGTTGCAGTGTGGTCATATGACCTATCAACACACATCCCTAACTGTGGACAAACATTCCAAGACTCAATGGATCCATGGGAGATAGACATGCCTATTGATGTTTGTTTTGTATTTAAATGCGTCTGAAGCACATGATGCATCAAAGGCGGCGAGGCGATCCTAGCATGGCAGGAGATGGAGGCCACAGAAGAGGAATAAAGCCAAAAGGAAGGAAAGCAGTGATTGGACAGGAAGGGACAAAAAGAGGGACACAGATGTGACAAACCGAGACTGAGGGGTAATGGTGGAGAGGTAAGGCTGCCACGTGGGCTCAGACAGCACAGCAGTGGAAATGAAAGGTGGCCAAAGGAATACCAACATTAAACCATGACTATGAAGAGTAAAATGGACAGGACACTGTTGTATTCTGTCGTGTTAACAGACACCTGGCCAAGCTATCCATAATCACTCTTTCCTGGGCACAAGACTCACTGCCTGTCTGCTCCCAGTAATGCGCAGTCAAGAATACAGAAATGACTGAACTGAGCAGGGACTTGAAGGAAACTTCCCACCCCTCTTCTTCCATCCTATTACTCTGAATAGTTTCAGGAAGCCCACAATCACTCACTCACGCTGGTCAGGATACCACCCATGTCATCGGATGTTTGTATTCAGACTCTAGTACAGAGAGTAAATGCATATGGTGCAATCCAAAATGAGTTATCAGGGATTACCAATGACTTTGCAGACTGATATAAAAATGGCAGGAAGACTACATTTTTAAGAAAGCTTAATTGCAAAGAATTAGTGTTTGTACAGTGAAAAACTGGCTCACAAAAGAGATCCTGAGGAACTACTCACTCATTTAAAACATTTCCACCACTGTGTCAAAAGTGAACTCTCCCTAGCAACTGCCAGAATATTCTGCTTTTTATAACGATACAGCTGCCAGTGAAAGAGAATTTTTCATTTCTTTTAGAAATGTGCTAGAAGTACTTTCAGGTACTGCCCCTCTCAGTATTTGCGGTTTCATAAATACCACTTCGTTTGCTGTCTCCCTCTCTCTCAAGTGTTTTCCCCTGCTCTCTCACATGAGAGATCTACATCAAGGAAACCAACTATACAGGGGAAACAAAGAAACGGACAACACACAATCACTTTAGGCTAAATTTATGTAATCTCCTTCTCTGATGGCAATGTGAAATGTTACTTGTACAACACTAGGTTCAGTCCACAATGGGATTTTTTTTAATTTCTGGTATTGCTTTTACTAATTGTCAGAGGAAGAGGCTCCAAAACTAAGCACAGTTTTGCATACTCAAAACTCAGGCTTGCAAACAACTTACTGAGTATGTAAATAAGCGGCTGTGCACTCAGGCAGCTATTTACACAACTTGCAGACTCAAAGGTGGAGAACTCAAAAGTGGATGCAATAGAACAAATGATGCTCTTTATGCACTTTTAGAAGACAAGTGAGGCCATTAAAATGTTTAAATTTGTGAAATGTGCAATTTTACCTCCTAAATTAAAAGGAATTATGTTTCCTATGAAATTACAGGCACTTCTGTCTCAGATTATTTAAAGGCATTAAAATATCTGGAAAAAAAAAAAATCTGATTTTGGATTAGAACAGTAGACTTGGGAACAGGGAAAGCGTCTGTGTTTTGCCAAAAGCAGTATTTCATTACTCTTCAGAATTAGCTGGCAGCATTTTGCAATATTTACTAAAGTGCAAACCAAATGTTTTCATCTGGACAGAAATCAAACTGTGGTATGTTACAACCACAACAGAAATCATTTCAATCCAACAGCCTTCTCTCTAATTTGGGCTGTGGTTTCTGCAAAATTGGATTCTTCTTTGTGAATTATTTACACAGACCCCCACCCCCCTCCCTCTTAAGCCCCTTCTCTTCTTTCTTTTAACAATTAAACGTAGCCCAGCTGTGCTTTTGGGAAAAAACACTAAAACAATTTAAGGCGTCACAGTGATTTAAGAATAAGGCAGGTCAAGATATGTGGGTCTTACATCTCCTCCAATAAATAAATGGCATGCCAAGTACTACATTGCTGCCCCGTTCCAAAGGTTTGGTTTCTCCCTGACTCTGACACAGGCCCCATTTTAAGGCTAACACAGGTGGAAAAATTTTGCTTCCTTTTGGTGCTAAAAACACAGGGCCAGATCCTTGTGTACAGTGGGGCCACTATGCTGCTCAAGTACTCCAGCTGGGAATGAATGCAGTTCATCTCCACACTTGAAGGTCTTTTTACATAGCAAGGATGGTGTTACCAATTAACGCATCAAACACCTAAGTGCTTCATCTATCTAACTCCATGTACAGGGGTAGATGCATGACCTAGAGGGTTCTCTGGTGCTCGAATAGTGGGAGAAGTCTCCCTCCAAAGTGTAGAAGCAAAGCAAGCAACACACAAACTGTCCTTCAAATGAAGTACTCCCCATCACCTCAGGATGAACTGCTTGATATTACAGCTACGCCATACAGCCCAATTTCTTCTTTTTTCCCTTTGAAAGCCGCTTGTGAAAGCAGTGGAGCATGGGACAATTGTTCATCCTTTGCAATTCACACAGAGAACAGGCAGCTGGACAGCAGATATTAAAATGATAAATTGAGGTTTATGGGACTTCTATATACACTGCTCATGTGAAGACCTCAAAAGAAAATTTGAGCCACTTAGTTTCAACATCCAGGTCTGCCCTTAACAAGCTACCCGAAGTCTGGAGTGAGTCCACCTGCAACCCCAAACTTTATACTCCTTTGCCACATAAACAGACTGCTATGATTTGGACATGAGCTGAAAGGCTCTAAAGAATAATCTTCCTGATGCTACCAGAAAGCCTAATTGGTTAGCTTGTATGGAAGTAATCTGTGGTCCATCATCAGCCTCCTCCATCACAGAGGTGGTATCTGCTGGCTACTCGTCTTCAATTCTGGGTGCACTGACCAGCATTTTCTTTTCCTCCAGTCCAGTTTTACAAAGGGATCTGGGATTCTGAAGATCTGTTCCATTTCCCAGGAGCCAAAGAGCTGTGCATTCTCACAGATGATAAATTATAAGTCTTCCTTCTCTCCGTCTATTTAAGCAGTAATTCCAGAGTAGCCAGAATCACTGAAGGTAACTTTTGTTTCTCTGCAAGGTTAAACTTACCCTTTTTCACTTCACTGTGACATGTGAAGAAAGGTCCCATTTTTTGCACTTATTAGGCTCTTGTCTAGCCTGGAAGAGTTTCAACCCAGCTACAGTAGGCTTTTTCCTAAAACTTCACTATTGCTTCCATTGTTTCAGCACCAGAGAACAGCACCTTCAAATCATTGTAGATAATTATCTAGAAACATCAACTCAATGTACAGCAGCAACTAAAAAAAACAGCCAATAAAAAGCTGGGCATCATTAAGAAGGTAATTGAAAACAAAACGAAAACCATCATCATGTCACTATACAAATTCATGGTGTGCCTATATCTTGAATACTGTGTGCAGTTCTGGTCTCCACATTTCAAAAAGAATGTAATAGAATTTAAAAAGGTACAGAGAAGGTCAATTAAGATGCTCAAGGTAAAGAGCAGCTGCCATAACAGGAGAGAATAAAAAGACTGTGACTTCAGTTTGGAATGGAGAAGGCTGAGCAAGGCACCCGATAAAATTGGCAGGAGACAGGTTTAAAACTAACAACAGAAAGTACTTTTTTGAAGCAGTGCATAGTTAACTTGTGGAACTCATAACCACAAGACAGGCAGTACAGCCAAGTTCAAAAAAGGGACTAGACAGAGTCATAGATGACAGATTTATTAACAGCTATTAAATAAAACAGGGATATATTCTCCGGCATTTCTAAACCAATGATGGAGGATGGCAAGGAGGGTAATGAACAGAGGACAGATCACTCTAGATCATGGGTGGGCAAAATACAACCCTCAGGCCAGACTGCACCCAACAGAGGGACTTTGTCTGGTCTGTGGTGGGTCCCTTGGTCCCACCTGGCCCAGGTGCCGTTCCTCCTGGGATGTGTCCTGCCACTCCCTGGGCATCCATCAGGGTTGAGGCAGCTCTGCAGCTGGACTGTCTTTCTAGGCAGCCCAGGCAGCAGTGGTGACTACTTCTGGCTGCTGTCACTGGCCCCTGGCCCAAGGTACTGCCAGGGACCTATGCGCACAGCCCTGCCCCCAAACCGCCCCATGCCCGCTCTGGACTTGGCATGGCAGAGCGAAGCATCCAGAACCCATATGTAGCCGCAACCCTGGCCCACCCCACACCTGCTCTGGACTTTCCTGCCCATGCTGAACAGCAGCAGTGGCGGAAGCTGCTGCTCAGTGCAGGGGAAAAGCAGCCCTTCCCCTTCGCTGCTGCCAGGCCCTTCTTGCTGCAGTTGCCCAAAGCCTGCGTCTAGGCTGCCCTGCAGCTCCCCTGAACTGCCACTACTACCCTACTGGGTGGCCCAGAGGTGGCAGAGAAAAGCAGCAGGGCAACCCGGGTGCAGGCTCCAGGCAAGAAAGGCCTAGCAGTGGTAA
Organism: Gavialis gangeticus; assembly: GCF_001723915.1. NCBI lineage: Eukaryota > Metazoa > Chordata > Crocodylia > Gavialidae > Gavialis > Gavialis gangeticus. Next base: position 58,435,255 of record NW_017728992.1, read on the forward strand.
GGGCAGAGGAGGGATATTTTTTCCTGGGCCCAGCAGCAGCTTCTGCCCAGCCGCTGCTCCTGCTCAATGCGGATGGATGGTCCAGAGCAAGCATGGGGTGGGCCGGGGTTGGTGCTGTGCGGCGGGTTCTGGCTGGTCCGCTGCTGGTCCACTCCATTGGGCCAAGTCTGGAATGGGCACAGGGCGGGCTGGGGTTGGGGTCATGTGCGCGGGTCCTCACCAGTACCACGGGGCTGGGGCCAGCGGCAGTGGCAGCCAAAAGAAGCTCCCACTCCCTGGGCTGCCTAGAAAAGGCAGGGCGGGCTGGGGTCAGGGCTATGTGCTGTTAGTGGTGGCACATGGACACCGGGCTGTTCTGGGGGGCGAGGGGTGCTGACAGGCTCACAGCAGCTCCCCAGAACTGCCTATGTAGTCTGTGGACCCAAATAATTGCCTGCCTGTCCTCTAGATATACCCTGTTCTCTCTCTAAAGCAATAATTCTCAACCTGGTGGTGCCCTGAGATCCTTTACAGGGTGCCACACCATATTAGCAATGTTAGATAACCCCAGAGGTTTCACATACGAATTCAGTGTCAAAAACATTCAGACCTTTGTGGTCTTTCTGAGTTCTGAGTTCTTTGCAACAGAGGAACTGCTCTATTATTTTTCTGTAGTCACAAAACAAGTGAAAACTAAGACCTGGCATTTTCCAAGGGGCACCCTGAATCTAAAGATGAGTGCCCTGAGTCTAAAAAGGCTGAGAAGCACTACTGTAAAGCATCCAGTCCTGCCACTGCTGGAAACCAGATACTGGGCAAGACGGACCATTGGTCTACATTAGTATGGTACTTATGTCTACCAGCTGGCAGGGGGTAGGGGAGGGAGCACAAACCCAGTTTTTAAATTAACTCCACTGCAGTTCACCTTTACTATTACATAAGTGCTAAAACGTAAGATGTATATGGTGTTAGCCAAAGAAATTCAATAAAAATGTTGCACTACTGCAGATAAGATAAGCAGAAGTGCTTGTTTTTAGACAGCCTCACTGGTATGAGTGAGAGCAGGCTGCTGGTTGGATGCTCTTCAAAAAGGAATCACGGCTTTGAAATCCCTTCCTATCCAAATGTGCCAGCTCTGATGGCCTGCAGGCCCACTGTAAAGTCCAATCTTTATTCCTTTCAGATACTTGAAAGAGTGTGTGTGTGGGGGGGGGGGGGGGGA
>NW_017728992.1:58436520-58454376 GCF_001723915.1 Gavialis gangeticus
TCTTTGTGGCAGTTTGGAGAGTGGGTGTGGGGGGGGGGGGGGGGGAATGTTAAAAAAAAGCTGGGGAATCATTTGAGAGGGATGCGACTCAATTTCAAGCAGTTAGAAGACTCATGGAAGTCACAATGCTGCATTTTCCAATCAAATGTCCCTAAAGCTCTTTTAAGCATTTGTGGAAATGTATGCCTTTGCTTACTTGCTTCCATCTTCTATGTGTTTATATCTCCTCTTCCTTCCTTCCATTGCTAATCCTTTCTTCACACCTTCATCCCTACCATTTTCTGTCATTTCTTCTTCGCTCTCTCCTTCACTCTTTCTTATTTTTCAATGTCTTTTCTTGTCATTGTCTCTCATGGTCCCTCTGTGGGCTCTCCAATCCCCACTAGCTCTGTTGTCTCTTCCCTTTGTGCTCCACTTTTTTGCTCTAACTCTTTCACTTCCTACATTCTCATCCCTATATCCCTTGCCTTCCCATAGATCTATCGCCCCAGCTCTCTCTCTCTCATATTCAAAGCCCTTACAACTGCTCTAATTACCAAATTACCCAGGCTGGTGTTGCTTTGGTACAGCTAACAGCTTTACAGATGAAAGGTAATCTTCTAACAGAATCTAAAAGTACTTTCTTATTCAGGTTTGACATTTCCTTATGCCCCTGCATTCCAGAAACCACAGTTTAAAATGATACATGAGAAACACAGGAGATATGCCCTAATAAATACCAGTGATAGAAATAACCAGGCCACTAAGTTTTGACTCCCAAAAAAGATAACAGCTAAGTGGGAGCCACGTTCAAGAGAGTTGAGTGTCATTGGAAAACAAGGTCACTGAAATCTGCCGAAGTTACGATGCATACCATTTTTATGATAGTGACAGTGAAGTCACGCTGCTGCAAAACTGTAAACAAACAGGAAACAGGACGACACATTGTTAAATAGCACAATGTACGTGCCTGTGTGTGCGAGAGAAAGACAGAGAGATTCTGCGCTTTGCAGAAGATCTGTTAGAACAGTCTGGAAACTGTATTTTTGAGGCCTTAATAATTAAGATATTTTAATTTAGGCACCACTAAAATTTACTAGAACATAATTCCCAGGCCTCCACCTTAATTAGAAAACTTGTCCTGGGAAAATTTCCTGAAGTTGGCTACTAATCATAGCTTTTCTGCTATAACCTTCCCTGTAAGAACCATCTCCCCTGAAGGGAGGAGGATGGGAAGAGAACCAATTCTCTAACTTTTATTGCTCCACTGTAACATTTTCAACCATAAATAATTGTGGAGAGTAAAGGCAACTTAAGTACACTAAAACAGAAGCTATTAGGCATAATTTTATCTCAGTCAAAGACAATATCGTAAAAGCAGAGAGCATTGTACATGTTTCTCTCTACATGCGCTACTGAAAGATACTAATTATGCCTTTGGAAAAGGGCATATGGGCTCCTTCAAAGAAGCTATTTAAAGATAAGAACACTGCAGGCAAACACTTCAGACATATCTGCACTATTCTGCCCCTTCTTGTGTTGGAAATTCTAGGTCAGGATTTACAACTAAAAATAAAGGAAGAATAATGCTGCCAAACCTGGTCAATACTATATTTCCAAATATCTCAGAACATAGATCAGTTTTTAAAGCCTTTTCATCTTGACCAACTGGCTTTAAAAAAGGTAAATGCTACTTTACATCCTCAAGTGAAATGTTTGAAAAAAATAAATACTGATTTCCAGAACGTCCACAGCCGTTAATATTTCTGGTAATAGAGGGTGACCATACATCCCAGGCAAACCAGGACAATCCCAGCTTCCATAGCCTGGCCCTGGCCGATTGGTCAAAAGTCCTGGTGCTGAGTCCAGTGGGGCACCAAACAGGCTTGTGGGCAGGTACTGCTGCTGCTGTGCAGGAACAAGGTGGGCTAGAGCAGATGCCACCCTGCTCACAAGTGGCATGTCCTTGTTCCCACATAAGAGCAAACATGCCTGCCCAGCCACCTACCTGGCGCACCATGCTGCTCCGCGCCCCCGCTGGACTCTGCTCTGGGACTTTTGACCTACAGACCAGGACTAGACTATGGAAGCTGGAACTATCCTGGTTTGCCCTGTGCTAATGCAAACCTGCAGGTAAACTCACTCTTTCCTAAATTACAGTTTGCTTAAAAAGTAATTAGGATCAAGCTTTCAGAGGCAATGTGATCTATAACCCAAAGTGATATAGACCCCTACAAATGAATCTTTGTTCCTTTTTTGGAACCAGAGTGTTTTCCACGTAATGGTATTAGACTGAGGTTCCACAGAATTAAATCAGGATTTATCTGCTAAAACGTATAAAGAAAAAAAAATCCATCCCCAGGAGCAGTGTGCATTTCTTCTAACTGGAATTTTTAAACTACTTAAAAGGGGGAAAAAAACCATCAAGGTCCATTTACAAAGCACTGATGGGAGCTGTAAGTTTGCAAAGCTTTATGCATTTTTTGGGTAGAGATTGAGAGAGAGGAAGAACAGCATCACAGAGGAACTGAGCTAGTTCATTGGCTTGTATCGGCAGGGAAGATTTACTTCCTATAAGCATTGTTTGTTCAACACTTGAAAGAGGTTTAACGCTTTTATGAAGGGACACAAAGCAATAAGACCTTGTGGGCTGCAATATCAAGGTTTGATATTTTGCAATACTATCTGGAAAGGGAATTTTGGCAGGAAACCCAACTGCGCCTTATAAATTCTCCACTGTTCTGGTATGTTTTACAAGATGTGACTGTACACTTCATTTCAAATATGCTCCCCCACCAACCGAACTCCAAAGCATTGAGGCCCACAAGCAGCTCACAAAAGTCTACAGGTCAAAGACTGGCATAATCAGAGGAGGGGCACCCCATTCTGAGAGCTAGAGAGTGTCAGAACATGCATCACAAACATTCGTACTTTGCTGTAAGTTTATACTGTGCATTTGACAAAGCTACTTTAGGGAAAAAATATTATTGAGTAAAGTATTACATGCTAGTTTTCCCTCAGGGGATGCTCACACTCAAGCATCACAACTCATACTCTGGACTTAGCAATCAATTAGGCCCCAACCTAGCACAGTATTCTGCTGAGAGACCGTGCTGAAATCAATGCATGTGAGCAAGGGATCCATGCTAATGGGTCACACTGCAAAACTGAGACCTATGCTGAACACTTTTTAAAGAAAAAATGCTATTCAATTGCATCATGATGCTAGGTTACCATTGATCACATAATTGCTACAGGCTAAGTACAGACAGTCAAAAAGCCAGAGGCTGAATTGATTCAACCTTTACAGGTTAGTCTAAGCTGCATAGATTGAACCGATAAGAAAATGAACAGACATTCACTTTTGATTCTGGAAATGCGGCCAGATGCCTGCAGTGGCCCAGGCCAGAAGTTGCCTCCCTGCTCCACTAGAGCACACAGCTCAAATCGAGGGTCCGGGAGAGAAATTCAATAAACTAATTTAACCTAATTCAGTTAAGTCTGATACTACATCCATCTACGTTTATCTTAAAACTGGTTTTGACCATTTTGAAAGTGTTTTATGTGCACTGAACTTCTGTTTTGTTACAGATTTGAACTGGTTTCCGATCACTTATACTGGTTTATGTATAATTTTTATCTCTAGCCACAAAGATTAAAGCCTGCTAGGAGTTTTAGTATTTTGTGAGGGAGAAAGGGTAAAACACTGTATAAGGATTTACCTGTACAATTCAGCAGGAAGTTGCACAGCTGAAGCCACCAACATTTTTGAAAACTTGTCTCTCTCCATTTCTGTGTACCACTTGCAAGGAAACAACAAGTTTTCTATTACAGATTTTTCCTTTCGCTACACTTGCATGAGTGGGGAGGAGTTAAGGACAGTAGAAAAACCAAGGGCAATATCTGAAGAATGAAGGTCACAAATTATCGAAGGATAAGGTTTTTATTCACTTATGCCCCAGTGTTCTAGCCAACAGTTGAAAATCAGTACCGTCTTTCTGCTTAGCAATCACCAGATAATCTGACATTAAATATTTTATGGAATGAGAAGCAGGGATGGAGGTGTGCTGAAGGATATTTGGGTGAAGGAGATGTAAGGGACGCATGTGCTAAGCTAGATGCATCTACATTCCCATCCCACTTTCCAAATTACTTTGTTCACCCTTGCTTCCCCAAACAGCAATGTTGATTTCTTCCTCCACAAAGATATTTATAAGTTCTAGGATACAACAAAAATACACAAACTGAACATTCCTGAATCTGTATTTCAAAAGGATATATTCATTATTTTATTTAAAATAAAAGCTTTGAAGGGAAACAATGTAACACATATTTGCCACAGCCTCAGGCAGAACTGTGGAAGTTGGGGAAAAAAGGTCATATTTTTAAGTGACATGTTTTTAAAAAGGGGAAAAAAACCACAATAGAACTGTGATTTAAAGGGACTATAGCAGGTATGCTTAGCATTAACTATGAGATTCTACAGCTTGCTTTTTAAAAAGATTAGAAACTGAATTTTTTTCCATGATTCTTTTACAGAACCAATATTCTCTTACAGCAAGTCTGCCCAAGTAGAGCAAACTGGAATACATAATCATAGTGTTGATTTTGAGAGAGGTCGGGAATGGACAGTTAGTTTCAATAAGCCTCTCTTCCTTAACACAAATAAGCTAAGAGTTTTTTGTGATGTCTTTTATTGGACCAACTGTATAACTACATTATTTAATTATACCATTCGTCCAATAAAAGACATCACATCATAAAACAAATAAACACAAACAAAAAACCCAAAGCCGTGCCCCTCATACATTTCCTGGACTGTCACAGCTACAACAACCGTCTAAGCCCACTAACACAAACAATTTCGTTAAAGAAAGTAATTTCAAACCATCAGTGCTACATTTAATTAAATTTTATAAAAATAAACTTTTCTTGTAGGCACAAAGTGTGCACTTTTAATCACTTGCTAGAGTAGGGTAGTGGTTCTCAACCTTTTTACTCAGGGCACTACTCAGAAAAATGCCAGCTCCTAGCTTCTACTCATTCTTCTTAATGACAGGGGGAAAAAAAAAACAGTAATTCTTCTGTTGCAAAGAGCTCAGAAAAATCTCAACAGGTCAAAATGTTTTTCACATTATGGATTATTATTTGAAATCTCTGGGTTTAATCTTGTGAGTCACATGTAGGTGTTTGCATACATAACAGCTACATGGCACCCGGCTAAGAACCATTGGTGTAGCACCCGGTCTAAGCCTCTAAAGTTCTTCTGTCAGCTTATCCATCAGAGGTGCAATTCCTGAAGGACATGGCTGTGCCAGAGAAAGCACCTCAACACAGACACAAGCTTATCCTGCAAAAAAGTGCTGTTCCTTGTCTAGCAGGTATAAGCTGCATCCATACTAGGGATGCTGTATACCAGTACAACCATTCTACCAAGGAGTAGAGTCTGGCTATGCCTACACTAAGAATAAGAATGCCTGCATATTATATCAGCAAAATGCTGCTATTGTGGACATGCTACAGGGACACAGCTGTGTACTTGCACCAGCACAGCGTAACCACCTCCACCAAGCAATAACAAGCTTTATCAGTATAAACACAGAACTGTCTGTATAAGTGCACATAAACTTTGGGATTCTGCTGCAACAGTGACTCTGGCTAATGGTCACACCACTTCACAGCAGGGCTGACAGAAATCTGCAATGCAGATCCAGCCTAAATCTCCCAACTTCTCACTGGAAGTCAGCTAAGTATTTTTTTTGGGGGGAAGCATGGTATCTGAGGAGAACCTTTGAAGTTTTCCACCCAGCATTGATTGCACGTGTCAGGATGGAGGGACGGGGGTCACTTCCCACATTCTTTATCAATCTCAGTCGCATCTCTTGACAAGCTCGGTATCATCAACATAATAAAATTTTTATATATAATTTTTTTCTTACATGGGCGACTCTGACCTTTTAGGAAGATGAGACTAACACACACACACACACACACACACACACACACGCGCGCACGTCCCGTATTGGATCAGCATTGATACAAGGAAAATTGACTAACAGACACACACACACACACACACACACGCGCGCGTCCCCTATTGGATCAGCATTGATACAAGGAAAATTGACTAACAGACACACACACACACACACACACATACACGTCCCGTATTGGATCAGCATTGATACAAGGAAAATTGACTGAATTGGCAATCAGCTTTTTTTGGCTGATGTGGCCGACAATACCACAGATAAATGCCCGTACATATGTGCAGCCCAGCAGCACCGAGAGCAGCTGGGTCTGGCTGGTAAGTGTGTTGTGGGGAGCGGGGGAGGAAGAGGAGGGCAGATTGAGGCCCCTGTAGTGCACAAGGGAGTGGGGGATGGAGCTGCAAATGGCTCAACAGGGGGAGAGGAGGCAGCTCCCACCACTACGTACACCCCTAGAAGGGCATATGGGGGGCATGTGCTCCCGGATCTGTGCATGGGGTGAGGGCAGGTTACTGCTGCGGGCTGGGCCAGGGCAGCGCTGGGAGGGGGTGGTATGGAGAATTCTGGGGTGGCTGCAGCCCCATCCAAAGCCCCAGACTCAATGGCTAAGGATAGAGCTTACACATCAATTGGTTTAAGAGGTCAGAAACTGGTTTAAACCCGTAACAGAACAGAAGTTTAGGGCACATAAACCAGTTTCAAAATGGCTGAAACTGGTTTAAGATAAACTTGGTTGAATATAGCATCAGACTTAACTTGGTTGATGAAACTTCTGTCCCAGACCCCTTCCTGGTTCAGGTTAAATCAGAGTCCCCCAGCATCCCACCATTTTGCAGCCCTGGGCTGGGCTGTCTGCTCCAGAGAACAGGGCTGGCCCCACCCCTCTGCTCCCTATTCAGAGCAGAGGGCTGGCTCACTACCCTGCTTCCTCCCCCCCCGGCAAACCCCTGCTAGAGTTTGAGGCCAGGGAGGGGAGTTAAATATCCCTTCTGCCGAGTGCAGAGCTGCCCTGGCCTGCTTACTTAGTACTGACTGCAACTGTGGACTACAAATCTTAGAGGCATCTGGAAGCAGGAAGAAGAAGTGATGAGCAACCCCACATAGTCCAGCTGCTGTGAATGTGGAATGAAAATCCCAGAGACCTCACGGGCAGCAGGAAGAGGAAATGAATGCACAACCCATGCTGGCTACATGCCAGTAACCCATGCTGTAGCACCCCCTGGCTTCTAGCTTGAACCACTCCAGGCATGTGGCTGCATTTCCTGAATCAGAAGTGAATGTCTGTTCATCTGCTTATTGATTCAAATTTTGCAGCTTAAACTAACCTGCAAAGACTGAATCAATTCAGCTTCAGGCTTTTTGACCATCTGTACTTAACCTATAAGGTAATGACAGAAGCATGCACAGGGGATGGATCAGGGGGCAGAAAGCCTCTCTGATTCCACTATCAGTCTTTTAAAGGGGCTTGATTAAAACACCCAAGTTCAGCTCTCCCACTGCTTTTCCCCTCTAGCATTTAGGTGGGGGGAAGAGAGAAAAATCAATCTTTTTTTTTTTTTTTTTTTTTAAATGTGCAAGCACTGTGTGAAAGAAACCAACACTTTTGCATTTTGAAGAAGTTAAGAACGGATTGCAAATCTTCAACCACACTATAAAACATGTATTTCTTTACAGCTGAACATCTGCTAGAAGAAATTACAGGTATGAGATCCAAATGTTCATTACTGAGAGAAAATATTTCAGACTATAGTAGTGGATTAGGACAAGATATCCATGTCTCATTATTGCATTATTAAAATCAGAACGTTAAGGGAGGAAAAAAGTGTGTCTCCCTCTCCCATTCAAGTGATTTTTCAAAGCTCCCACATCTGAGGAAAGCTATAACAATATATGTTTAATAAGTAAGCCGCAGAAAAAAAAAAATCTGTGTGAATGTGCCCATGTGCGCACACACGCCAGCTGAATTTTCCCACAAACAAACTGTGTCAATTGGCCCAGAGCACAGCAGTTGCAGGCTGCCAACAGACTGAACAACCTCACAGCAAAGTAAATTAGAAATACATTTCCATGGATTAGCTTTCAAGGGACTAGCTTGTGATTTTAGACTCCACTGGATTCAACTTCTCACAATCCATCTATTAAAAAACCCTGACCATCCTCAACCCTCTTCAGAGGAGAACTTTGCAGACTGAATGAGAGCATCAAGATAGATAATTTAGCATCCTCAGTCCAAGTTTATGAGCAGTTGAATGCATTTAAAGGCGGATATTCAACCATGCTTCACTAGGAGGAGAAAAATCAAGGGAGACAGCTCTGGGTGGTACTGATCAGTCACCTTTGAGTTGGGAGCACAGTGTTGTAACACAGGGGTGGATTAAGATTTACTGGGGCCCTGGGCAAACAGAAAATTAGAGGCCCCCCTCACACTGCATTATAAACATGAATGTTTCAAAAAGCATTAACAAATAGGCCCTTTAAATGTTTACATGGTGCATTAATAAATAAAGCACAACACGTGATGTCAAAATTAACTACTCAATTTTGCCAAACAAAACTGAATAAAACAACTGCCTTAGGAAAATGACTCAGATGCATGGGATCACCATAAATGTATAACAGCATGAAAGGAAAGATGTTTTAGTTCAGTGGTCATGTAGACTCATTTGACTACTTTTTTTTAAATACACATTTTACATTGTACCTACACTACGGTAAACTACTACAAGAAAAATACATGCCAGACCTATAGCCTCAAGTAAGAGTCTAAGAATACTGTTAAATTAGTGATTCTTGCAATTACAATAAAGCAGTAGGCCTACATAATACATCTCAATATCTTTACTGACACTTTAAACATGTGCTAAACTTTATGTCGATATATACAATAATATGCACACATGCATAATCCCTCTCTATATACATGTATCCCTCTCTATATAGCTAGCTACATAGATGTATACATACACACATGCACACTCTTTCTCTCTCTATCTAACGTACCTCTCTAGACAGACAGACCTGTATCTAATGACTCCTTGGAAGAGCTCATACTTCTCCACATGAGGTGCCATCACTTGGGAGAGCTGCAGACCCCCTGAGACCTGACCCCTGAGAGGAAGGGAGGGAGGGAGGGAGGGCAGGCAGGATCAGACTCCTTTCAGGCACAGGAATGGGAGAGAGAGAGAGAGACCAGTTGGGCAGTGAGGGGCAGGGACAGGGGGGATCCTCAGTGCTGCCTCACCCCAGTTGTCCCTATGGAGCAGTCAGACAAGTTAGCAGTCAGCCACCACCTCCCACTGGCTCTCACGCATTTAACACATGAAGGAGTTTCAGTGCTTCACAGGACTTTCGCCTGCAGGCTGGGGAGTGCAGTGGGCTCCTGCCCCCAGGGGGCCCCTGATTGGCAGAGGCCCCTGTGCCCATGCATTAATCTGCCCCTGCTGTAACAGCAGCAATAGAAATCTGTGATGTGAGAGTAGTAAATTGATATAATAGATGACAGTGGCAAACTTCAGTGGTGTCACTAGACTAGGATGGGGTAGCCAGGGCAGGAACAAGGACATTTCTTTACATCAAGGAACAGGATGGAAAGGGCAAAGGAAACAGCAATCATCCACTCTAGCACATAAAGCATAAAGCACTGAATAGCTATGCAGGAACTGGCAAGCTTGACATTGAAAGAAATATGGCTATAACTTGGGTCTAGTGCCACTATTAGGAGATAGAACATGAAAAAAATGCCCTCAGGACCCTATGCAGAGGCAGGACAAATCCTATCCTGGGAAAAACAGCATGCAACTTGGCTGAATAGCACAACACACAAACAGGATCTCTTCCTTTGATTTCACCACAAGACAAAAAGTACCTGAACATCACTCAAAGGTTTTGTCTTCATTGCTCAGAAAGGCACATTCTTACTACAAGGTCACTATCACATATTAGCCACCCTACTGTAAAACCACATCAAAGATCAGACACCAGGAATTTTTCTGTAAGGAAAGTAGGTGACCTCAACCCCCGGTGAAGGGTACAGTGTTCACCTTATCCAGGTGAGCAACAGAGAGGGTCTGGGCCCTGGGCTGAGGCTGTGCCAGCTGCACCAGTGGAAACTTGGCCAGCAGTGATGGCAACTGCTGTTCATGTGCCCTAAGTGGCAACTAGGGCTGATGCATCACTCATTATGCTACTGACCGCAACCACCTACCCCACTATAAGCCTACAGCTGCCTTCTCTCCAATAGGATTTGACAGTGAAACAGCTAATATGCATTAGTTATCATGTAGTAAACAATATTTTGGAGAGCAATGAGAAAGACAAAGTCAAGCTTTTGTTCTAATCAGACAAAGCAGGTACAGTGAGGACAGACTAAAGGGCATCTATATGTGGAGAAACAGAAGAGCTAACTAGAATTCCTCTCTTTGTGGAAATGACATACAGAGGGTTAAACAGAGCTTCGACTTATTCAAGCAGACAAAGTGAGGGAATAAAGGACAGGGAGGGAGACAAAAACCTAGTCAGGGTGACAGGGTACTATGCATGAAAAGAAATTTCTCTTTGCAAAATTATTGGCCTCATGTTATAGTCTGATAATGATGGAGTCTAACACTCCTATATACACACACAGGAGTGCTGGACACCTACTCCTTCTGCTCAGTCACATTACTGATTGGAAATGAGTGCAATAATGTGTGCAGCACGCTCAAGTGCTGCACCAGGCAGTACTCCCAGCATGGGGCACTGCATCCTGTTCTCCGGATTACTGATTATTTCCCTAGGTTGCTGCAAGATTCCTACCTCGAAGGCAGAGAAATGTAAGGAAATCTTCTGTCTTGGGCTTCCTTTTCGAGAGGTCAGATATTTGAGTAGCGGGAGGGGGTAACAATGGTTCCACTATCTTTATTGGAGTTGTGCTGGGACTGTTTGGCTGGGACTGAGCAAACTTCCTTTGTGCTTGCAGCCTCGGCCTGTGAAAACAAGAGAGAGTATCATGTTAGGCAGAACTGAAAATATACTTTCAATGTAAACAGCTCAATGTGAAAAAAGAGGGATAAAACCAGAGGGTTGTCAGTTGCATCTTCCATAATCATATCAAGTTGGCAATGAATTTTTCAAGTTAAAAGAACTTAATCATTTTTAAAATGGTTGTAAGGTGCTTATCTTAAAGTATTGGCTAATTTTTAGCTCTTCTGTGTGTTGTTTATCCAGCTGGCACCAAGCAACACATGAAGAGAATTTCTTGTCAGCTGGCTACTGTAACATAAGCTTCAAACATTTTAACATGCTAATGGACAAATCTCTGTTTCTTTCCTTCATGATACCCTCTTCTCTCCCCTCACCCCCTTTTTTTAAAGGTGTTTTGCTTCTACCTACAGTAGAACCATTTTATATCCTGGATATCTTTAGCTCCATTACAAATTTCTAAATTTGCTAGATCTTCAGTCCAAATGCCCAGATATCCTGAAACTGAACCCTGGAATGGTAGTACATTCTTCAGTTGTACTGTTATGCATCTATTAGTATACAATTTTGTAACAGCTTCAAGGAAAGTATTATTGATAGGCAAAGAAAACACCAGGGCTTTCCTTCTCACCATCAGCAGCTTGATGGAGATTTGCACTTAGGCTAGTAAAATATTCAGGTTAATCTTGCAAGCCTACATTAAAAAGAACAAAGAATGCAGAAAGGCAGCACGAAGGCCTCTCATTCCTGACACTGCAACAAGCTGGATCTCCAGCGTAAACTGTATGTTATGCATCATCATGTATGGTTCAGAGAATCAACGTGGTTTCAAGTGTTCATGGCAGAAACTAAAAAACTCACTTATTTGAAGGCTCTGAAGGTAGCAGGTAGCAATAAACACATTTTTCTTTAAAAAAAAAAACTAGAGAAGAAATATGTTTAAGGGAGAAAGACTATGGGTGGGAAGGAGGTTAATTGAAGAGGAAAAAGCTTAGCGCCTCTCCAGGAACCTAATTCTGCAAAAAACGTAAATACATACTTAAGCCTAATCATGGCCAATGACATTTTAACTTATTTTCTGGACTAAGGTATAGTCAACTGACGCTTTGAGAAGTCTGACTAACCTAACGCATTAGAAAATAAGTATTTCATAGCACTCAGAAATGCAAATGTTATTCAGAACGCCAGAAGTTAATTCACAAACTAATAATTTTATAAATGCTGGTTTAATATTTGTGTTTTTGTATCCAACACAAAATAATAAATAAATAAATAAATGAGGAAAGAAAGAGTCAGCCCAAAGGTGATTAACAGCAGGACAGAGAAAAATATACCTGGAACCCAAAACATCTATTTTTAGAGGGAAAAGGAGATGAATTTCAATTGATGATTTCTTCTATCAACAAAATATTAATCCATTGTGAAACTCAGCTGTGCGGAGCTTCAGTAGTGGATTAGATTTGGAGGAGATTCAGCCTGATTCGGTGACCGAATCTCCAAATCCAAATAAAGAAGGGAGACCAATTAAAAGCTCTGAATTGAATTGGAAGCCTCTGAACAGATTCAGAAGATTCGGCCTATTCGGAGATTTGGCCATAGACTAAACAGACAGCAGCCCTCAGCACACTGGACACAGCTGTCTCCAGCTGCTAAGTATGTTATGGTGGGCACAGCAGGGAGGGAAGGGGCATGGGAGGGGGCAGACTGATGCCCCCACAGCAAGGGAGGGATTAGGTCTGGGAGAAGCTGCCCAGCCAGGGCAGGAGGCATGGGACTTTGAGAGGGGAGAGGGGTGCAGGGGGCGTGACATGTAGGCGTGCTAGCACTCAGAGCAGGGGCTATGCCCTGTTGTCGCTTGCCCAGCTGGGGGGGGCAGGGGCTGGACGCGAACGCGGCTTGCTCCAGGTGGAAGGGGACAAGCGGCAGCAGGGCATATCCTCCATGCCCAGCAGTGCTGCACCTGCATCCTGAGCTCCCACCCTGTGCTAGCTGGACAACTGTCAGCAGCGCTCGCCCCCCTTTACACTGGCTGGGCAAACGGCGACACTGCCCAGCCCCCCACCCCAGCTGGCAAGCAGCAGCAGCGCCAGCCCCCTCCCACCCCGGCTGGCAAGCGGTGGCAGCACCCCCCCAATGCTCCCCCGTGCCAGCAGGCAAGCAGCGGCAGCACCTGCCCCCCCCACCCATGCCAGCAGGGCAAGCAGTGGCAGGGTAGAGCCCCCTCTCCCAGTGCTGATGCGGGGTGGCAGCCCAGCTGGGCTGCTTTCCCATCCCTGTTTCTAGATCATGTTGGGGCGGGAGGCAGCGGCCTAGCACTGGGGACGGAGAAGCAACCCAGCTGGGCTGCTTCCCGCCCCCGGCACAATCCCCATCCCCAGTGAAACGTCGAAACAGAAAGGCTGTTTCGACGCTGTTTCAATGGAACAGAACAGAACAGCTGTTTCAAATTGAAATTAAATTAGAAATGGAATGCTGTTCTGTTGAACTGTTGAAACCCAAGGCAAAATGGAACGGTGCCATTTCGCACAGCCCTAATGGGTATCAAGAGCAAGATAACAATTCAAGTGCTTGCCAAATACCTTCTAAAATCTTTGGAAGCTTTGTGATGGATATTATATATAAAATGCAGTTGCTCAAGACAGGGTTTTTTGTTGTCCTCGTGTTGATCTAAGGACATAAGTGCAAACTTCCACCTATTTACATTCTCACTGACATCCTGTCACTTTTAGCTTCTTTTATTCCTTGGAGATCTCAGAATAGCAGAGACACCCTATGCCTGAAGAAGGGTGCTTGTCCCCAAATGCTTTCAAAGAACTTTTTTCCAACTACTCAGCTGGTCTAATAAAAGATCTTGCTAAAGACAAGGGGGTCTAAATGCTTGCGGGGAGGGGAAGGAATAGCAGTACTTTCTACATACTCTTTAATAAAAGCAGAAAACAAAAGCAGCATTTACTTTGTTGCCCCTATAATCCGACACTAATTGTCCTTGTAGTGAATTATACTCCTTCATGACCAAAACACATCCACTAAACAGATATTCATATTTCTTGCTTATTTCCACCTCCTCAAGAGCTCATATATTGCTTATTATCTAAGGCACTTATATTCTATCTGGAAGACATTAGTTTAACATATATATTCCTTTTATTTAGGAACAATGATCTTTCAGGAAGAACTTCTCTCTACATATCAATCTATGCCTCCCCAGAAGTATTCAGTTGGTAAACCAGAGTGCTTCTACAAATTTATGCAGGCTGAAGAGCTCTTGCAGAGGATGAATGGGATTTTAACTTTAACCAACTCATTTCTATCACCAAAACCGTGCATGTGGCCACAGAAAAATGCTGTGTGTTGAATTCTATTCTACCCCAAATATGTACTTTCTAGCCAAAAAGCAGACCGGAAAGGTTAGGGGTTAAGATCTTTGCTTGCTGGTATAATACGCAAAACATTCTTACTGCCCCCAGCTGATATGCTTGATACTCTCTTCCAAAGATGCTATAAAAATGTAATTTAAGCAAGTGCTTCTTACAGGTACCTGTTCATAACCACTACAAGCAAAAAAGACAGCTAAATTGTAATATTAAGTGGGTGACATTACAAAAACTTTAGAGTTGAATATTTCACACCCGTCATAAGGTTTAATACTACCCTTTGGAAAAAGCATTAACCACATTATTTGCAGCATTTAAACCCAACATGCTCAGTTTTTTGGAGTGTTGAATGGTGAATATGGAACAACATGTATATTTATCATAAAGACTAATATTCACTTAATGAATAAATCAAAGGACATGACATTCCAAAGTTTTGATGCATACAGTGCATGCCATTCCTTCTGGTTCCACACCAGCGCTGCCCCCCATATTGCCACCACCTTTTCCAAAGCATAATCCCCAAGTCTACACGGCCCAATATGACATGAACCCACATGGTGCAACTACTTCCCTGGGTGCATCTACACATGCGAATAATGCGGGATGAAGGAGGCAGGGAGTAATCTCCTGTCTCCAGCTGCCTGGGAGCAAATGTGCTCCTGGTCAGGCATCTACACGTACGCTACTGCTCAGTAAGAAATCTAGAGAGTGAATGTGCTACTTGTCTTTACAGATAGCAAATTTACTTGAGATTAGAGCAGGTTACTGCGTAGTAAGCGTCTACATGTGTAGACAATGAAACTTAATGTGCAATAATTAGCTCTAATCTCAAATTAAGAGTCTCTTGTACAGTAAATGTGCCCTCTAGCCACTAATTTGAGTCTCAAAGGTCTTCTAGTCTAGCAATGAAATCTGGTGTAGCAGAGCTCCCTCTGGACTGACTTCAGGCCTTGTGCCATGTCAAAAAGGAGACTGAGCTGGCATGTTTGGTCTTTAACTTATTGTCTGAATTGCATTCTCTTTTTTCTCATTTCCTTCTTGCCCACAGCACAGTGTAAGTTTATACACAATTTCAATAGCTTCATTTGAGTTAATATTTCCAAGTTCTGAAGAACTCAGTCTGGTTTTGATGACCTATTAAACCTCTTCATTTAGCTATACTAGAAAAATTCTTGCTTTCCCCCTTCCTTGTTTTGTTCATTATCCCTCTAACTCTGCACGTAAGTTGCAACCAATTTAAAGAGTTACCTTTTCTCTGTCTCAAGTGAAAGGATCAGTATTCAGTTTAGTTTGGTTTTGTTTCTTTTCCTTCCTTCAAATATAGTATTATTTTCAATGCTAAACTTTTGGTTTATTCATTTTCTTTGCTTTAAAGTCACTACTGCTTAATAGCTCAAACTGCAGATACTTTAGAACCAATTGCTGCCTTGTTACTTACAATTAAGCCAAGTATAGGCTCTCTTTTTGCGTGCTCCACGATTGTTACAAGAAGCAATTGTTTAAAGGTGTCAAGAAATTGCTTCTCCACAGTGGGCTCCATTGTGATACTTGACAAGTTTATACGCGAATCATCCACATTCCTCATTATTCTTGCTTTGTTGGACTTTGCTGCCTCTCTTGATCTCTCTCAATATTGTGCACTCAATCTCTTTCTTCTCAATATGGAGGGGAGTAATTCAGATCTACTAGCATATTTGTATTCTTACAGCCATACAAAATCTAACAAGAGAACACAATTGGATCCAAGGAATCTTTTAAACAGAACACTGCTTTGACATGTTTTCATTTTAACCTGTCCTTTCTACACAATTTACAGCTTGTAGTCAGACATTACAATATCCTATGCCTATCTCCCTATGAAAAAGGGTGTTTGTGCCTGAAAGCTTGCAAAGAACAATTTTTCCAACTATTTAGTTGGTCTAATAATAGCTATGATATCTACCCAAACAGCTTTGTCTTACAATACCCTGCTAATTTTACTCATTCTACCATATCCAGGCAATGCCTACTCTCCCCTTGCTAGGCATTCTAGTTCACCTAGTTTTTGCGATGAGCTTACTATATAAAAGATGTACTATATTTCTTCCCATGTGCTTACTTGAATTTAAATTCCTTCATCTGATGCCTTGCTGATTTAGCAAAAGATTTCTCTGGTATCTTTACCTGTTCCTATTCCACGTGATGAAAGAACAATAACCTTTGTACACATCAAATTTGAAACAGAAATGACAAGCAAGTTTATTTCCCTATACATGGTGAAATTCCAAACATGATGTGCATTTATGCAGGGATTTTCTTATGTCCATAGTGTCACTTATTACAGTAAATGCATCTACAAATGAGGTTCTCCAGACACACACACTTCATTCAAAAGAATCAAAGCCTCTTTATACATGGTAAACTTTATATGTGTTTAAAAAGTTAATAACAAAGCAGCTATTGCATAAGCACTTATACTTTCAGGCACTTAAGTTCTAGCTTTAATTAAATCAAGCCTGTCAAATGTACTCATTGGAAAACAAAGTCCTTGGGAAGTATGAGACCCGTGCAGGGAACATTCTTCACAGACCAATTGGAAAATGTGCTGCAGTTCCTCGTACACAGAAGTGGCCAAATGGAATTGTATCAGATCTTCCAAGCAGACTCACTTCTGCCTAACAAGAAACATAAAGCACTCATACCAAATTGTATTATTTTTTCCTTTTACCAGCTCAAACCCAGTGGTGCAGAATGCCTTGCGTCTCTATCAAAAGACCCTCTGCCAGTTATTAAATGCACACTACACAGGTAAATTTTTTCACTCTTTTGTCTCAGAAAGTAAAGCTTATGGTTTTAAACTTATTCAGAAAGGAATGAGACAACAAAAAATTGCTTTTTTACATGTACACAGAGAGATTTGATAAATCTCCCTCTGCAGAAGCATTTTTCAGCTAATCTTCTGTCCAGCAATGCTGAACGTTGTTGCAATCTCCACAGACTTCTGGTATTTAGACATGGCTCTAATGACTGGGAGCTAAAACACAGCATCAGACACAGTCCTGGGCATGAATTGTACCCCTCGAAGAATGGCAGGTGTGAGGACTCTAAGGCATATCCAACTTATATTTCCTGTGCAGTTTCTCTCTTGCTCTAGGAGTAGTCATTTATTACTTGTCTGTATTAGCAGTAAATTACTACTCACCCTTCTTCCACCACACCAGGCTCAGAGACTCCAGCCAGCTAGTAGGTGGTGATGAACCTGAAGCTCCAACCACTCCCTCTTCCTTCCCATCTTCCTCCCTTCCCTACTTGCTCTGAGAAGGGAGGAAGAGGGCAGGGGCAGAAGCCCCACTTACACGAGACCTCAGAGTGCAGGTGGCTCATAAGCAGGGATCTTGGTTTTCTGATTTAAAAAAAAAATCCCCAATTTGAACAAAACACCACTAATTTTATTTATATCTATCAATATAGATATATTAGTGGTGTTTAATTTTAATCACAGAAAAATGTGGATTTAGGGTTACTTTTTTGTAACTAAAAATTGGGGATTTTTTTTTTTTTTTTTTTTTTTT
>NW_017728992.1:58454586-58456253 GCF_001723915.1 Gavialis gangeticus
TTTTTTTTTTTTTTTTAAATCAGAGAAAACCAGGATCCCTGCTCAAAAGTCATTTTGGAGATATTCTGCTCTTACAAGACAATCAGTAAGCAAGCCATTCAAGTCAAAATCTAGCCCTGTACTATCAAGATCAGTGATTCTTAAACAGGGTGCCAGGGCTGCCTTTAAGCTTAAGGAGATAAGCAGTTAAATGTGGTCTTGGATTTGGTCCCTTTCCCAGCCCCTCTGGAAGGACATAAGCACTGTAGTAAATACATTCGTTTTTTAAATAGGGTGCCACTCCATTCACAAAAGTAACAGAGGGGTGCCTTGAGTCTGTTGAGGGGTATCTTGAGTTTAAAAAGGTTGAGGATCACTGATTTAGATGCAGGATGATGCTGTATTCAACTGTATTAGTTATTATCTGATGACAATTTTTGTAGTATTTTAAAATATAACTTTACACTGATACAATCCATGAAGTGTTGTTTCTCAAACCTGGTGGCTTTATGCCCACATGACACTCTCATACCCTGCTACTTCAGCCACCGCAGCTGCTTTCATCACCAAAGGCCAATTCCCTTTTCAAGCAGCAATTGGTGGGGAGGGAAAGCAGTGGCAATGGCTGGAAGCAGTGGGGGGTGAGTATGGCTGGCGTAGGGATGTGCTACTGATTGCCTCCATGATTCACATGCCCCTTCCCCAGAGGGGCCCCACCCCACAGTTTAGAAAACAGTAATAGAAAGCAAGGTAAATCTAAATGAGTAACCAATTTGGGAACTCATACTTACCAAGGCTGACCTTCTATTTGCTCAGTACCCTTCACCTGTGTTGCTTAAAGCTTTTCTTTTAAAACTAACAGGTTTATACCTTTCTTTTCACAAATGAACAGATCAAAGTGACGTTAACCCAACTATCTGCCTTTAGCTCCTTTATACTGATTCTAAATCCTATCAAAAAAGGCTTTTGTTTTTCAAAAGTGAAATCAAAACATAAGTTTGTAAAAATCTCTTCAGCTACCAATTATAGAAAGGTGTTTGAAAATTAGTTCTAATGAAGGGTAATTGATCCTACTCCATCTGCTAAATGACTCTTGTTCAAACCACAGCTGACAACTTAGACATATGTACCAAACACTGAGTGCAACTCCTATCAATCCTGGAATTGAATTACAGGCTTTTCTGACCAAACGTGCTGATCGTAAAAAGATGGATGCGATGGTCTGCAAAGCGACACCATTTTTCAGTGTCTGAACTCTGTGAGAGACTGCAGAATTTTAAATTTGTTAATTTAAAATAATGGTAAATTTAAAGCTTGCGCAACAAAGGAAGCAAAGAAACCTGGACCTGCTATGTGCTACTTCTAGCTCTACTTTCAAAAAATGTTTAATAACATCTGCACAAGCTGTTTTTTGAAAGAACAGGTGACATAGCAAGGAGGGCCACAAGAGGCTCCTAGATACCGTGTCGGCCCTAATTATCTGGCAAGGACCCAGACAATTCTAGTCATCTACACAGAGACGGGGTTACAACAGAAGAAGGATTTCTTTATTCCCCTGAAACTTATATATTGTATAGCGGAGAATTTAATCCAATACTGTCTTTACCAAACTTAACTGTTCAGTAGACCAGATCTTCTTAGGGAGGGTGAGGCATAACAGAACAGGGGTGGGCAAAATACAGCCTGGG
>NW_017728992.1:58461253-58463246 GCF_001723915.1 Gavialis gangeticus
AATAACATCTGCACAAGCTGTTTTTTGAAAGAACAGGTGACATAGCAAGGAGGGCCACAAGAGGCTCCTAGATACCGTGTCGGCCCTAATTATCTGGCAAGGACCCAGACAATTCTAGTCATCTACACAGAGACGGGGTTACAACAGAAGAAGGATTTCTTTATTCCCCTGAAACTTATATATTGTATAGCGGAGAATTTAATCCAATACTGTCTTTACCAAACTTAACTGTTCAGTAGACCAGATCTTCTTAGGGAGGGTGAGGCATAACAGAACAGGGGTGGGCAAAATACAGCCTGGGGGCTGGATCCAGCTCAACGGATTGTATTCAGCTCACAGGTGGGCAGCCGTAAAATCATGCGATCTGGCCAGTGGGGAGCAGGTAGCTCTGACTGCTATGTCATGCCAGGCAGACAGACACATCCCAACTCTGACCACAGCTTATACCAGCTCCCAGCTCCTGCCCTGTGCACTGGAAGTAGCACCAGCATCAGCCGTGGACATTGCTGGCAGGTTCCTGCTAGGGATTGGGGCAACCGCCTAAGACTACAGCTAACGTGCTGATTATGCAGCATCACCTGTGGGCCTGACCAGATGCCCTGATCCCTAGCAGGAACCTGCCAGCTGGGTCCACAGTTGATGCTGGCATCCATCTGGTGCTGCTTTTAGTGTGCAGGCCAGAAGCTGGTGTAAACTGTGAGAACATGCTATAAGTGCAGAATGGTTTGGGGAGGGTGGGGAAAGGGAAGGGGACTTTTAAGCAGGCAAGTCCAGGATGGCCATGGCAATTTGCTGATGACCTAAAATAAAAGCCACATTTCTGCATGTGAGTGTATAGTTACCTCAGAATAGTGCCCAGTAGCGGGGTAAAGTAGAACCAGAAGAGAAACCTAGTAGGATGCATGAAGCTGCACTAGTCAAATCTGCAGCCCCTCTACACTAATGCAAGTGCTTTCTGCTAAAGGTCCCTGACGACATTTTTACACACGTTTCCAGTGTGGCACTGGGCACTTAATTAGTGAGCCGCACTAATTAAAAAAAGTGTCCACGTGTTGCATTCAAGGTTCGAGATATGGGGAGGCTGAGCCCCCCTATAAAAGAGACACGAGCCCCTGGCCTGTCCCAGGCCTTTCAAAGAAGCTCAGGCAACGGCGGCTCCTTCTGGCTGCCACCACCACAAATCCGCACCAAGAGTCTGAGTGTAATTTAAATGCTGGTCAAATGCATCAGGGTTGTTGTGCATCCCCACTCTGAAAAATGGCAGCAGGGTTCTTTGAATTAAAGCTCATTGGACATGTTTTATTTCAAAGCGCACTGCCATTTTGTCAGTGCAGAGACATGCGGTGACACTAATGCACGAGGCTGCCAGAGCGTGTCAATTTCCGTGCTCCAGAAGACTCGATTATCATCGAGTCTGCTCCGACGTGCTAGATTTCCAGCACGTTGGAGCAGGCTCCCCGCATGTGTGTAGGAGCCCTGAGAGTCCCTTTCCATCCATGTTTGGCTCCCATGCAGTAGTCAGTCACAGGAGTAATTCACAAATACTATTATGCATTATGCGTATTATTCAAACTTCTACATACAAGGCAACAAACTCTTCTACATGGCCTTCAGATCAAAACATGTTACCTGTCCCCTCACCCTCAATAACACAGTTGATTTCTGAGGAGTCAGATACAGGGATAGAAAACATAGAAACAAGATGGAAAACATTCAGACAAGAATAATTCTTTTTCCCTTTTTTTTTTTTTTAAAAAAAGGAAGCACACAGGAGGAACTAAAGAAAAAGACAAGAAAAAAATAAAAAGAAAAGAGCCACAACTGGAAAGAAAAAAAATATTTGGGAGACAGGTCAATAGTGTGGGGGGAATGATAACTATTGTATCAAAGCACTCTGTCAGGGTACACAAGAGGGATACACATTTGGCAGTGTTTGCCAGGAATCTTTGTCTACCAGGAAAAGATTAAGAATTCCTCATGCTGCCATGGGGAG
>NW_017728992.1:58468246-58469785 GCF_001723915.1 Gavialis gangeticus
AGGTCAATAGTGTGGGGGGAATGATAACTATTGTATCAAAGCACTCTGTCAGGGTACACAAGAGGGATACACATTTGGCAGTGTTTGCCAGGAATCTTTGTCTACCAGGAAAAGATTAAGAATTCCTCATGCTGCCATGGGGAGGGTATGACAACCAAATTAAACCTCTCTCCATGAAAATTTTCCTACAACTGTCTCTATCAGCTTAAGGCCTATGCCAAGAAGTCTTCCATAAATTACAGTCCGCAAACTTCTCTCTAAGCTCAAGACAGTGTAGGCATCTATTTCTGTAACAAGCAGGGGGCATTTAAACTTTTTCTGGTTTCCTGGGAACTGGAGTTTGATCGTAGTCCCTTCTCTGGAGGGAGGCAAGGACCTGTGATGACCTGGAAATGGCAATAGATGGCAGAAGAGATCCTTCTGAATGTCAAAAGGAAGGTCACGCAAAGCCAGCTTTGTCCTACAATAGTTCCTTGAACTCTCACTTTGAAGAAGCCTCATTCTGAGTCTTAGCATTTCAGTGCAGACAGACTGTCAAACCTAGGGATGGATTCTAAACAGAGGCCTGTACATAGGAGGATACAGAAAAGAGGAGCTGAGAGGTGGGGAGCAATCCTATCCCCTTGGGCTGTGCTGCACAAGTGCAGTGAGTTCTCTGAGTTCATAAGCTTGTCATGCCACAGCTGCTGCTTCAGCACGGTTTGGGACAGGATCTTGTGGTTGAATGCAACCACTGCTCACCCCCAGACATTCAATGAAGGGGGGAAAATATGCAGCAGTGGTGTTCACCCAGAGAGTCCTGCAGATCTGGCAGAAGATGCACTGATGGCACATGTGCAGAACAGCCAAAGGGGCTGCAACCACAACCCCCTCCCTACCCTCACCCCTCCCTGAATCACCCCTGGGCCTGCACACAAAGGAGTGACTGCAGCTTGTGCAGACATATGTGTTAACCTTCGTCTAGCCAGCTAGCACTCTAACTACATGAATGTACAAGCCTTCACTGCACAAGCCCATCCGAGATTCCAGTCATATCAGAGTTAGCTACATTAAAGCCATCTTAAGTATTTTGACATGAGCTATGATTACATCATTGGGCTTCAGTGCAGACAAACCTTCAAAGAAGAGCAGGGGAGCTGGGAGAACAGCACTGATAAGACAGAGGACAGCAGAGCAATGGATCAGGCAGGGGAGGTTGGGCCCCGCTGCCCTAAGGACCTAGCCTGTTGCTAAGGCAGTTAAACCAAAGGGTACAAAATCAAAGCACCATGACTAGGAAACAAAGGTTTTTACTTCCCTTGAAAAAACTTTTCACTCCATTCAGATAATTGTATAAATAACTTAATTTCTATTTTCTTCCTTGGTATATATGAATCTCAAAAGCCACAATCTTGTGCCACCTGCCCCCCTCCAAAACTCAAGAGCTTGGAGACTGCCAGAGGCAAGCAGCAGCAGTGCTGTATGGATATCATTTCAGCCACCCTTCATTGGGTTGAAAACTTCCTGTTCAATTGATCCTGTTCATTAATCCCTACTATT
>NW_017728992.1:58474785-58478203 GCF_001723915.1 Gavialis gangeticus
AACTTCCTGTTCAATTGATCCTGTTCATTAATCCCTACTATTTGAGTAAATTTTCCCTGTCTGCTAGCAGGAAGTGATAAAAGTCACAAGGTCAGTCTGGTTCAGGATAGATTAACCTCTTGCAAAGGTTGCCGGTTGCAGTCTAAGCATACTGGAAACCAGATATCTGCATCTCATGTTGGGTCTTTTGAGTGTTTCATTACCATCTGGTGACCAATCATTTCTTGGCATCCATTATAAAACCAAAATGGTTAAAGCTGCAGTAACAAAAAAGCTAGAGATGTACAAAAGATATTGTATCTACTGCGTAGTCTTTATACTGTTAAAGTAGGAAAATGATCTGCTTTGCATAAAGGACCCATCAATCACATTCACAATCCTGCCAACAAAGATTACAAACAAAAACACACAGATATAAGCTATGAAATGAATATCAACAAATAAGCCTATGTTATCCTTCTATAAACCTGACACCGAAAGCCAAATTATAGAAGTTGCCATCTGCTGTGGATGGCTGCCCTTCTTTTCTTGCACCGGGATAATCATTTTTATTAAAACTTCTCTTAAGGCCTCAGCCTTCTCCTCACAGCCACCCCAGGAGTCAAACAGCCCATTCTTGGAAATCAATCAGCCAGAGGCTGCCAGTTGTCAAAATAACTCCCCTCCACACCTCTGTTTAAGCAATGGCACATCCTGTCACAAGTCAACCTACCCTGGAAAGGGAAGAGACTGTTTCCCCCTGCACCTCTCCATAGAGGCACATTAAACCCTATGAGAGGGGGATGGTTTGAGCGCCAGGGTAGGTGCTCTTTTCTCTTCTCCCTGAATGAAGTGTAAAGTAGCCGGAATTAAACCTACGGGAAATATAGCCACAAAGACTACATCACCTCTGGCCAAAAATGTTTCTTCCACAGCCCACCATCCACACAGTCTGCCTTGCATGCTGAATATATTTTTTCTTTCCCCCTTCTCCCTCCCATTTCTTGGAGTAAGTCTTTATTCAGCAACAGACATAGGTGAATAAAGCATATTTTTATATGGAGAACATATTTTCTAAATGAAAATCAAACACACTTGTCAGGGAGATGGTATAAAGACTCTTTTGGTGGTCATCCTTAGGCTGAAGGGCTATGTCAACTGGATGGAAGAGTCAGCGCTCCACTTCCCCTCCCAACAACATTTATTCTTAGGATATGTTGCCACTTGACAAAGAGAGAGAGAGAGAGAGAGAGAGAGAGAGAGTGAGTGTGAGTGTGAGTGTGAGTGTGTGCGCGCGCGTTAACAGCAAGATGATAGACATACAATTAACAGAAACTAGGCACCTGCCATTTGTACAGCACAGTGGTAAAGTAATATGAAAGTGCCTCCAGAAGTTGCCCTTGCCCTGTCCCATCTCCACAAAGATAGTGTGCATGTATTACTTATCCTGAAGTTAGAAGAAATGAAAAAACAAAAATTAAAAAACACTGTTTTGGCAGTGGAAGCAAAGTCTTAATCTTTGGCCTTTTGCTCTGATGCCCCAGAAACAGAGTCTATCACCACTCTGTTCCCTTTTGTAAATCAGACACTTAACAAGCAAGAGAAACAAGGAAAAGCATGGCCTTGATCCAGGCTGTTGCCTACAGATGGTGTGGTCCATGCAGCTGAGCTGCCTATAAACTTGATATTCACTACCCTGCCAGAAACAAAGTGAGTTCTATACATCCAGCAGAAGAGAATTACTGGGTGGGAGTAGCCAGGCTACTAACATGTACAGTAACAGACTAATCTGGAGTGGTTCCAGTGGTGTACATGTGCTCAGCTAGCCTGTTATCAACTTCACCAGCTCAGTTGTCCAGCAGTACCTTCCAAGGTCCAGTCTGCATAGCTTTATACGAGCAGCAACAAGACAAACAAAAGGAACAAAACAATCTCTTAGGGCAAGGGCCTGAAAATGTGGCATTTGTAAATTTTCAGGGACACGTGATCTCCTTTACAGTTATTTACAGCAAGTGGCTCTGCTAATTTAAACATGCTATAACATTTAGAGAGAGATCCATCTTCAGCCACATCGATGTATTAGCAAACAACATTCTTTCAGTCACAGATCAGCGCAAAGGGTCACTATTGTTATTATCCCACAGACATTTATAAATCAAATCTGGCACATCAAACAAATATCCATGCTCGCGCACGCGCGCACACACTCTCTCTCTCTCTCTCTCTCCTGGGTGCTCCAGGTATCTTTTATGCTCCCCCAGAAGGTGACTATTTAAGGCCCTACGAGCATATAGTAAGCCCCTACAAACAACGTATCGACACATTATACAAGTTAAAATTTACACCCTTCCCTTATAAGTAAACAGCACCAGAATACAAAGCCCAGCCTATGATCCTGTCCCCACACCGTCTGTTCATAGAGTTTCCTTGCAAGAGCTCCCTGTTTCAACCACTAGATCTAACTGACCAGATGGTCAGGCCATCTCAAATCCTGATAGAGTTATCTGCACCTGCTATAACCAGTCAATAAAATTTACTCAGCAGCTTTATGCATGGTTCTAAATCCTCCTAAGAGGGAAAGGTCTCAACTATCAAATCCTGCTTCATCCAGTGAGGACACGTAAACTCTGTAAGGTTCAAAATCCAGTGAGTCCTTGGCATCTCCCACTGAAGTGATACTTTTTCTATGTCCCCAGTACACTGAATCTTTTCACCTGGAAAATGAAAATATTTACTAACCTCTCTAAGTGATGTTTTGAGCGGTGCAAGAGCACTTTATGTTCAAGTTGTTATGCATCTTCTAAATGCTGTTAATGTTCAGATTTATCCATCACGAAGGCAACAGCAATTACTTCTAGCAATGTAGGCTACCAGCTCGTGTTAAGTAGCTTATATCAGTAAAGTCCTCAGAAAGACATAACCTGCTCTGTAAACTATTTGTAGAAGTTACCTTGAGAGACTGTAACTTAATGTTAATCTTAGCTTAGCCAAGGTTTAAAAACCTGTGCAGCCAAAAGACAGTTTTTAAAACTGTGTGAATAGCCATATAGAAATTGCAAAATATAGGGGGAATGGAGTAGAGATCTATAAGCTATCTGCCAAAGACTGAGGGTACTGTCACAGGCTACCTTTAAAATATTTGTCATCCGTGGGATGTTATGCAGTCAAAGTTAGAACAGCCTCAGCAAAGCAGCCACAGGTTAAGGCTTAATGCAGTCTCAGACTTGCACAACTGTGACTTGCCACAAGAGGGCCTGGTGAGCAGAGTATGGACAGGGGCCAGGATTCTCTTCCTCCTCTCGGGTGGAAGGGAACGTGGGTGTCGTCACATGTTGCTCCCAGATAGAGAAACTACCATGTGGCTTCCCTCACTCCATAGCCAACGGGAGCCAGCTGGAGCCGTGTGTAGGAGGGGAAAAGTCTTGGGGGGGGGGGGGGG
>NW_017728992.1:58478313-58483953 GCF_001723915.1 Gavialis gangeticus
GGGGGGGGGCACAGCACGGGGAACAACTTCTGAAGCAAAGTCCCCACTGGATATGCATGACGTGCCACACCAGGCCAGAGCTGAGACCCAGCAGGCTTGCGGCATGGGTTGGGTAAGGGGGATGCTGACAGAGTCATGTCAAATGAATAGCAGTTCAGTTCAAATGAACACTGTGGGGAAGGGGAAGCTGAGTCATGGTGCAGTGGTCAGCAGCAGTGGACAGTGGCACCGTGGGTGGGGAGGGAGATGATTGTCCAACACTAAAAGCCAATTGCCCGTACCTGTTAGTGGTTAACTGGCCTTTTAACCACTTCCCTTGCACCAACGGCCAGCCTGTTGAACGCATGCACAGGGTTTGCAAGCAGCTAACCGATGAACTGCACCTGGGTGCTCAGAGAGGGTCAGGGTGTGCTGGGCCTGCACCCAGTGAGGACAGGAGGGGATGTTGGCTTGGGGCCAGCAAACCACCACCTGGGAAACAGAATTCAGGACAATTGTAAGTTTGCCTACAGAGCATAGGAATGGGAATAGTGCATCTTGGGATGCTGGGGGAAAGAAAATAGATTGTTTTATCTTCCCAGAGCAGACTAACAATACCTTGGACCAACCTGGATAAAACAGATCAAGATAACCCCCACCTGAACTGACAAAATTTTAAAACAGAGGGTATTTAGCACAAGTTAACACACTTTAATGGGTGAATGCTCCCATTTTAAGTGCCTATATGATTGTTTAAAGGTAACACCACCCTAGGGCAAAAGATAAAGTAATGCTGGGGGGGAGGGAAGAAAGCAAAGAAAGTGAAAAGTTCTATAGGAACACTCAGGAAAACAGAAGAGGATAGATACATGAATAAATAAACAAATAAAAGGCTTTACCAGAATCAGCATAGTGAGCTTTTTAACTGAGAAGTCCAAAATAGCTCGCCATTTTACCCAGCTTTCTAAGTGATGAAAGACAATGTGGAAAATGTGCTTTCTGAAAGTACAGAAATTAGCCAACCACTGGAGACAACCTGAGCAACAGGTAAACCAAGCATTTCATCCATTATAAAACCCCCCTCCCTCAACTAAGTCCTGGCTACACTGTAAATTCTATAAGTTACATATATTATTAAGGATCCTGTACAAAAATACAGAGTAAGCTAGAAATTTAATCAGAGTGGTTACATAAATGACAGGGTTTAACACCAAGGAGTTATTAATAGCTAGAAGGTAGGGATTTACTCAATAAAGGCCAAAAAATTAATAAATGCATCTTCCATCCTTCCAAGGAAAAGAAATGAAAAAAAGCCAAGCTTTTTTGAGGCCTCGCTGCACATAAATTTGAACCAAACTTGGGGAAATGAGTGCAAGCCTATGTCTGGATACTTATTTGGGAGTAAGAGTGGTTTGTTCTGAGTTAATTTAGAGTCTGTTTCTTGCCTATTAAACTGCAGCAAAAAAGAGAAACTGCCTACACAGCTTTAACATGGTTTTAATTAATGGGACCTTCAGTTAAACAGTCCATCTATCTTGATATGCCCTCCCACCTGGGATTCTAGATCATTAAATCAGAAATAAACAGCAAAACATGTTTCTGTGAACCTTACCAAAGCCCTTACCACATGCTTTCTTGGACAAGTATTCTTTTCATGCAGAGACTTCAGCACAGATTTAATGTTAGATACAGGCCTGAGACAGGATCTCAAAACCGGCTGGCCTCATACTTTGAGAAAGGTGTTGATTCAGAGTTCAAACCTAGATCTGAATATCATCATCACTGGCCCTAGTTCTGTAATGGACAATATTCATACTTGAATTGAGATGCCCCAATTTTTGTGAGGGATTCAAAATATAGACCTGGGATTTTTCAGGTTACACTCATGGATTGTTTTCAGTACTCATTATGGCTCTCTCTGCTCAAGAAGATTCCAAAATGCCTGACAGGTTTGCACGGTTTCCCAGCTGGAGTCTGCATCCATAAGATGGTCTGGTTACATAAATCTGCAAACCTGAACAAGATGAACTGGAAAGAAAGAAGGGCCGTAGCAGTTATACTTCTCATAGCCAGACTGTGACAACAGACAGAATGACAGACCGTTCTGGGCAACAAGGATTAAATGGTTCACAAAAAAAAGGGCAATCCATAAAGAAGAGAATAAGTTAAAAGAAAGCAAAAACCAGAGCTTCACACTGCAGATACAGGGAAGTGGCTAATTTGTACACAAATATGAGCAACTACAGAATTTATTTGGGCACAAAATATAGTCATGACAATTTGCATTTTGTGATCCTTCCAGGCAGTGAGGTCAAAGCTAAAATATCCACTCACCCAGGGTTACTGCAAAACTTAACCTTGCTAAGGGAGAGGATCAGACACTAATCACATCTGCACTACGAGAAGCTTTTATAATTTTTTTTAATTGAGTTTCTAGCTCTTACACTGTGCAACAAACTTTCCAACTATGAGTTAAGGTAAACTAATGCCATGTCATTATTGCACGACTGCAGACAAGCAGTAACAATGCGCCTGCTCCTGCTCATAGCTTTGCCAGGTAGCAGAGAGTGAAAGTAGAAAGAGCTGACCACTTCCCCCGCAGATAGCAGTACAACAGAACATTTCCGTATCCCTCCAGAAACACAGCAAGAGCAACAGGAATGCACATCACAGTTATTTTCCTTAGGGAAGTAGGACCTAAAAAAAGTGGAGGCCATTGCACAGGTGTGGGGTGGGGGTGGGGGGATAATGACAAAGGTCTCGTACAGATGTTCAGTTTTTCCTGGGAGAGTTGCTGCTCTCCCAGGAGAAAGCATGAGTATACAGATAGTCAAGCTTTTTCTCCCAGAGAAAGAGACTGTGTCACTGGCTGGACTCTCTTACTCCAGTGGGGATCAGGAGACACTCCCTTCATAATCTCCACGTTGTGCTACAGGGAAACATAGGCTGGGTCAGTCAATAAGGGCTGCCCTATGCACTGTTGCCATCTGTCACCAGACAGACTAAGGGAATCTGCAGTCTACTTTGAGATGTGTATTGCAAACTCTCCACTTGAAGGCCTCAGTGTTTGAATGTCTATACGTGCAGTTCTGGGTAAGTGTTCCTACCACAGGAACAAACCTGGTAGATTTTTCCCAGATTACTGGAAAGTGTATATGTGGCAAGCAAGAGATCAGCGAAATACCGTCTTCCTCACAACAGTCCAAGTGTCAGCTTCACCTTGGCTAAAAATACTGGCTAGCAGATATGAAAGCTAGAGTCCCCCACTAGAGAAACTTGCAAAGTCCAGGGACCACATGCTAGTAGAAATCCAAACCACTTCCTGCTATCAGCACTTACAGATGTTGAGTGAGGAAAGCAATGGATCCAGTCTAGGCTCCTCACCAAACCATCATGCCTCAACCACACCAGTGCAAGCCAGCCCCTGCCTGCACACTCCAGAATTCACCTCTAAGCTATGAGGTGTCAATATTTTTCAAGAGCTGTGGTAAGGCATGCAGCTGCAGGCAACCTGTCAACATCCTGCATCCTTTCCACAGTTGAAAACAGGGGATTCTTCAGACTCTTGGCCACAGTACAGCCCTACTAGGCTCTCCTCTCCCTCCGACATACGCAAACCAAGCTCTTTGGATCGGCACTAAGGTGGAGCCTCAACCTGTTCCTACATCAGATGGGTCTTGTAGGAAACTGCCAGGATGTGAAAAACTAATCCAGCAATTAAAATGTGTTGAAACAAATCCTATTGATCATTCAGCAAATCCTGGAAGAAAAATCTATTATTCAGGTAAAAACAGTACCATTCTTTTCTCCACCCCCGCCAATTGTATTATATTCCTAGATTATACATGTAAATAGAAATTAAGGGAAATAAAGCAATAGAATCAAAAATGGAAGGTATCAACAGTCTATAAACACTTTCTAGATAACATTAACAAAACAAAACAAGGAAAGGGAAATACTGAAACACAGGGCACTGGTACACACACTAGATAAGGAAATCTGTAGTCTGGATATAAGGTACATTTTCATAACCCTAAGAACAACTGAGCAATGGAACAGACCAGGTTCTTCTATCCCTACTCACCACCACCAAGAGCATGAAATGTGACATTCCAGAGGACTGCAAATACCTCACCAGATAAAACTAAATTATTCTGCATTTGCAAGCAAGAGTCAGAGGACTTAAGGAAAAAAGCAACTCCACTCCCTCCTTCCCCACACTTTCCAGGATGAAGAGCATAGCGAGGGGTGTAAATTCTTCACAGTACATGGGGAATCCATGCTAAAACATGGTGCAAAGTCATTGTTACAAGAAATAACAAGGCCCCAAGTGCTAAACCAAACAGAACCCTTCACTTACACTGCAAAAGTGACCATCTACTAGCAACACCCAACTACTGGAAAAGGACACTCATTCCATTATTTCTTTTAAAGAAGCTCTACCTTCATAAACTAAAGTGCTTTGCTATAAAAGCAAAAAGAACAACGATCCACAGAAGTTTAACAGTGAGGGTGCCAAAACATGCTGCCTGATCTATAGGGGTTGAATGGCTACGAGGCCACTGATAAACTGGTTTAGCAAGGGCACAGGAATTAGTAGGAATTTATTTCCTTTAATGCTGCAAGATGATAGAAGCAATACTATTTTTTTAACTCTATTTCCTGCAATAGGCAAAAAATCTTAACTTTTACCAGATGACATTTCTTTCTGTACCCTTTTCTTATATGTTTATTGCTGCAAAGGATACAGAGCTTTGAAAAAGTGGAGTTCATGCCCTGACAAGTTCAGTGTCAGAGGCCAGAAAAGTTAAGCAGAGAAAGTGATGAAAGGCAACACACTGAACTGATCATGTATCATTAAGTAATGTAGAGTTTATTTTAAAATACCAAGATGGTACTTCATACCCTTCCTAACAGAGGGATGCCACCTGCACAGATGTTGGGATGTGCCACATTGCATTATATAATGACATTTTCCAGAGCAATAAGCAAAGTCCATTTCTGCAATGCAAGGAAAGCATGCAAGCTGTCATGGTGCACCCAACAGAATTATTCAAAGAGATTGTACAATAAAGCCCACTTCTCTGTGTGTATATTAGAAGAAGAATGAACTCTGTACATATATATTCTGAAACATTGCTGCTCAGTGCCACAGTACCTGCTAAATAAAATTCACATGAGACCAATGCATAATCCACTCCCTAGATAAGTTACCTATGCTGACCCATAACATGCAGCTCAAGCATCAGCTACATCAACCTGTCAAGTTCATGGGATGCTGCTGAAAACTGTAGTCACAGTCTTCATTGCATCAGCACGATGCAGCTGATTTAGATCTCTTAGTAGTAGCAACTGGCAATAAAAAAGCCATCTCTCCCCAGTGAAGAATTCCCCAAAGAGGTTCAGACATTACAGCTGATGAGATTTGTTATTGTTGTTGAATATCAACCAGTTCTCAGGACTCTTGTTCTCTGTCTCATCAACCTTGCTAATTTATTTGAAATATTCTCATAAATCCCTCTTTTATTCAGTTTGAAGAGTAACTACTGTGACATAATGCTTTTCTCAGCAGCATTTGGAGCTTTGTATTTCCACACATTAAAATAATGAGGGGACTCATGTTAACACAATTTTTTGGGGGGGGGGGGGGGGGGGGGGGGA
>NW_017728992.1:58484079-58485030 GCF_001723915.1 Gavialis gangeticus
CCCCCCCCCCCTGCACCTATCTTGTTCTCTGGCATATACGATTCAGTAATTTACATTTAAATACAGAACCTTATAAACCAGGGGCAGGAACAACCCAGCTCCAGTCCAACATGGGCAGGTTGGCTTCAGCAGTGCATCAGTAACAGGGTGCTCCATGTCCATGCTAGGGCCAGACAGCTGAGAGCTGTGCCCAGGCCATGACCGTTTCTCCCAGTCAACTACTCCCTGTCTGTGGTGTAGGAGCAGGTACCAGCTGGTAAGGAGCTGCGCTCAGACAACTGTTTCTCCCTGCTTCCCCTCTCCCCAACTGGTGTGGGCACAGCTGGAAGCTGCCCGGCCCTAGCACAGCTCCCCACCAGGTGGAAACTGCATCAGCATCACAGCTGGGAGGAAGGAAAGAGGGGGTTGGCAGCAGCATGGACACAGTTTGCAGATGCCTGGCCCTACAGCAACTCCCTACCAACTGGAAACTGTACCTGTGCCACAGCCAGGGAGTAGGGGGAGATGCAGCCTCATGGGCACAGCTAGAAGCTGCCAGGCTCCAGCACAGCTCCTCACTGCCCAGCCTTGTTATGGCCACAGGCGTGGATACAACCAAAGTCATCCAGCTCTCCAAGATGGATTCAGGTACTCCATGGGCCAGATCATCCCATGGACTGTATGTTCAAAACAGATATTCTGTATGTAAGCTCAGTAGATATTCATCAGGCAGTCTGAGCAAACATTTTTTTAATTGATGGAATAAACAGTATCATTTGAATGATAAATTCCCATATTAATGTGGAACACCACATTTATCAAGTAAACTGGTTTTAGAATCCTTTGTGGCCACAGAATCATCATATAGTCATATCCGTAGACTCAAAGCTGTCCTAATTAAATGGAAGAGCTGATATAGTGCCTCAGAACTATATATCCTTATAAGGAAGTAAGTGTGGTGACACTCATGTA
>NW_017728992.1:58490030-58503631 GCF_001723915.1 Gavialis gangeticus
ATATCCGTAGACTCAAAGCTGTCCTAATTAAATGGAAGAGCTGATATAGTGCCTCAGAACTATATATCCTTATAAGGAAGTAAGTGTGGTGACACTCATGTATAATTTTCCAAAATCTGTTCTTAACCTCTGGTCAGACTTGTTTGTCCAGTTACATGAACCAAAACAGTCAACAATACCCCCAAATTATTATTTTTTAAAGTAGCATTTAGAAGCTTGAAATTGTAACTGCCATAAGTGCTTGCCTTCATTTGATGAATGAAGGCCAATACTGGGAAACCAAATGAGTTATGCTCAAGTGAAATCATAAGGGTGGGGGATGGACAGGGGTCCTTAAGTGGACAGGACTGGACAGTCTAAAGTAGAACAGAGAGAGGAAAAACTAGCAGGCGGGAGGAGAGGAGTGAGCCCTGTTTAGTAAAGCAAACTAACTCTCTGACCCTGTGGTGTGTACTCATGGCCAATGCAAAAACACCTGGAAGTCACGAGAGAGAGAAGCAAATTATTCAAAGAGAGGTTTACATTTTCTTAGGGCTGAGTTCAGACTTTTCAATTAAATCAGAAGCCAAAATAAACCTCATCACTAAGAAAGTGAAACATCAGAAGGTGCAATCCAAGGCAGCACGTTTCTCCCCTCATTCCTGCAAATGCTAAACATGGAGCCTGCCTTTAACTTAGTGGCATGCCACATAACCCCAAAGGGCTACAAAACCCTTTCAAGTGTGCTGTGGCACCAGCATTGCTATTGCCGCTGCTACAACCAGGTGAAACTAGCTCGTGCTTCCGTTTCAAGGAGGCACCTACTGCACGCAGAAGCACCCTGGTCCAACTCTGCAGGCACCTCCTGGAAAATTTGTCCCACTTCCTATAGTAAATGTCTGTGAAGCTGGTACCTTTCTAGAGCATAAAATCATCTCAACAACTTTACGACAGCTTAGATGTTCGGTCATTCCCTAGAACTGCCACTGGTTGAGCAGAGGAAAGGCTTTTTCATCTGACAACAGGACCGAGAGAAACACTTTCTATAAATTCCTGCCCAGAAGATAAGCTCAGTGAAAGGCCTCACTTCATGAAGAGAAAGGTTCTTGAACCAGGTACATGTCCCCTCCAGTCACCATTTCAAGAAGAATTCTATTGATCCAAAAGTCCATCAGACAAATCTCTGATGTGGCACTGAGCATGTACATAAGAATCCTCTACAACGACACAGGGCAGAGGAAATCAGAATATGAAGGAACTGAGTTCCTGAAACTCATCCAAAGCCTTAAATGCCCAACTCTGGTTTCAGGCTCTGCCTACAATCTTCTGATGTCAGCACATGAAGATACAGTTTATAAAGAAGGAATGCACTGTATACATTAACACCTTTTAGCAAGCTACCGAACTAGCAGTGCACAACAAATCCAGCCACAAACTTACATTTGGAAAGTTAAATATCGGAGACAGTGAATGTTCCTGCAGAGCAGCACTTACAAAACGTGACAGCTCCATCCTGGGGTGAAGCCAGAGGGGCGCTGCTCCCAAACTTTAAAAACAACTACTTGAGAGGGGCTGAAGCATTTCTATTTTATTCAGGCTGATGAAGACTTCATGGCTCATTATCATCTCCCTGACTTCTGCTAATCTCTCCCCACTCCAATTTTGCTGTCAGTTAGCAAACCCTGGTAATGTCTCTTTTCTATTTCACAGCCCTGCAGACTGTTTTTAGCTCTACCTAAAATGTTAACTTGGGTATAGTAATATTAAACTCGGGTGCAGAAGGACTGATACAGGCTTCCCTTGCTTTATGTGGGTTCTATATGTTCAAATTCGCTCTTATGCAATCACACTTTTTATACCAAAAATTCTTATATGCGAGGTAAATTCACTCTTATGCAATCGATGTGGTGAAAACCCACAGTCAGGTGCTTTGCGTGGTATATTGTGGGGGTGATGTGCACAAAAATAAAGTCTCCTGTGTGGGTCTGTGCTCCTCGCTCGTTGTCTGCGACACACGTTTCTGTAGTTGCCATTCCCATTATGGGAACATTCACCACCACCCTGTGCTTGTGTGTACTGTCTGCTGTTGGTGAGTACCAAAATTGTCTTGTAAAAGTGGTAGAAATGGGTTTGGAGGTCAGTCAAGTCCATCCTGGAACGTCTCCCTATTTATTACATTGCAAAGTGGGTTCCCTTTATGCAAATTCGAGTTATGCACTGTTTTCCAGGAATGCATGTACAGCATAAAGTGAGGGAAACCCTTATTGGAGGTACTTTCAAGATGCTCAAGCAGCCTCAATTTTGTTTTATAAATCTGAATAAGATATGTATGTTTAATTATAATGACTACAGGATTAATGGCACAATGCCTTTTGATTATTTTTGCTCAGTTGTGTTCTTTTAAATATAATCTATAATCTAGCAAAGCAGTGCACATTCCAATCATTTTTGCTTTGATCCCAAACTGAGTAATGTAGCAGTAGGACCTACCACATTAGTACATCTTTGTGTTCCACTTTAACTGGAGAAATATGTGTGGTTTTATATGTGCACCACAACATCTGCACCCCCTTTTCAAAATCCTAAATCTGCCTATGGTTCCACTTTAGGAAGGGAGTAGGGAAGAACCTCTCTCTTGAAGGACTTGGGAGAACTACAACAGCAAGCCAACCATCATCAAGCCATCCACTCCCTAAACTGGAACATTCCTTCTCTTGTGGCAAGTAGAATGAATCGTCTGGTTAGGGACCAGTGAATGTTTTGTGGAAATTGGGTAATTAGCATACAGCTGCATCCCTAAGCAGGCAGAGGGCCCTGAAACAACCTTTAAAAACCCAACAGAGAAGAACATCGATCTGTAGATCTGAACTGAAAACACTGTGTAAAACCAGAAAATGAAAGAGTGCACCAAGCTACAAATAGCCTCAAGACAATTAACATTTCTTAGGACTGGCAGTTAAAGGGGGGGAAAAATAAGGCAACACACAGAGCCATGAGTAAAAAGCAGAAAGAAATGAACTGAAGATGAAGAGGCTCCACACTCAAGTTCTGGTAATGGAAACAGAGAAAGGTGATGCAGTTCAGGAAAACCATGTACTTGCAACTGAGCATAGGACCTGGTATTACCCATTCAGAGAACTACCATATAGCACTGACTGGCGGGGGGAGGAGTATGGGGAGAGAAGAAGAGAGAGATTCTACCGTCCTTACTCACTGATATCCTCTCTACTTGCACACCCACTGAGATCACGGTGGCTACAGATGGAGTAAGATATAGCCTTCAGTAAAAGTTAACACCTTTTGCAAATACAAACTGTTTTGGATAAGCAGTTCTGCATCTGAGGAAGAAGTCTTTCCCAGAAACTAAAATTATAATGAAAGAGTTACCAAGAATCATGAGACTGACTGGTAGCCAGGCACTTGAAAACTATTTGGTTTCTTACAATGCCAGAAGCCACCATCAATGAAGATGAAAAGCAGACATGAAACAAATGAAGACTCATGAACTGAGGTCACTTCATTGTGGCTTTGGGTGGACAAACGTTCCGGCTCACAGTGAGAACACACATACTTATAATGCAACTAGAAGGGAGAACACGATGCTAACGAGAAACTAAACATGAATGCATCTTTGCTAGAGAATCTGGAATTGAAGAGGATTGAGTACTACCCCCAGATGTGGCTTTCTTGTGCCAAGATGCAAGGCATTTCATTTGGTGCATGAAAATAGTGGGAAATATTTGACTCCCTAAAGCCAACGGAAGTTTAAACAGTTCATTTCAGTGAATCCAGATTTAAATCCTACTGTTTAAGCATAGCCTTGAATGTGGCTTTACAGATAAAGCAAATATTTTTATACCACTGTGTGAGGGAGAGGTTTTTATTTGGTTTAAATGTGAATGCCCATTCATTTTATGGAAGGAAAAGGACCTGGGGGGAAATTTTGAATGCTAAATAAATAAAACAGACACTGTTTCATAGCACTTTATATTTTCAAAAGTGAGAGGTAGGTACCACCTAAATTTAAAAAAGCAGCCTGCAAGTATAATTAATTTCCCCATTTTACGGACGGGAATGGGGAAAGAGACATGGAGGTTAACAAGACATATAGCCAAAGCCAAACAGGATCAGCAATTGAAAATGCACAGCTTCCAGCTTTACACCTAAAGCACTAAGGTACATGAGAATATTGTATTTTTATTGTACAAACAAAATGAAATATTCAGATGAATGCTGTAATTATGGTCTTGAAAAACCTGAAGTTGGTGGAAGAATTGACTTTTTTTCTACACAGTTCACAATCTGAATTATTCCAGTTCTGCTGATAAGAATGTGACCTATATTCCAGTGTTATGTTTCCTATATTCCATTTCTCATTTGATTTACCTTTAACATTTATTTTGCTGTCTATCTGAAAACTGGAACCAATTAAGTAAGGTTAATTGGTGTAGCATGTACCACAGTCCTAAGAATGAACTTGATTCTGAGATTTCTGGTCTAACAGAAGTAAAATAAAACTAATACATCTCACAAAACTACTAAAAGACTCAGTGAGGATCACACTTAACATTTAACCAGTAGCATAACTAGGGGTGGGCAGGAGGCGCCAATTTAGGAGAGGTGCCAAAAAAAGCAGCCCTACAGCATAGATCTTGCAGCAACAGCTACGTCCCAGACACCATACTACTGCTGTAAAAGGAGTATCTGGGGTGGATAATCCATGTGGTGGTGGCAGCAGCAACTCAACTATTTTTGGGTCCCTGACATGGGTACGGCTCTTGTGCCCCCTGCCTCAGAACCCATGCCCCTCCAGCTCTCTCCCACAGGCTTTGCTCATGGCATCAACCCCGTTTGTCATGCCTCTGAATTTGCCTAAACTTGCTCAGTAACTATTCTGACTCCATGAGTTTGTGGGGCTACCTGTTTTAAAACTGCAGTTTCCTTAAATTGTATAGAACATGTTTTGCCTAGCTCTTCACTTTCTGTTTACCTGTAGAATGAGCCAGATTTCAGTAAATGGTAAAATAACTGCTAATTTTTCTGAGATGGACAGGGCATGTACAACCTGACCATCCTGAGACAGCAGAGCAGCTTATCTTCACGGTTCGAATCTGAATTCAGATTTTGGCAAGATTTCTCAAGGCTAATTCCAAAATCTTAGGCCTGCCAATGTAAAGGTGTAAATATGACACTAACTAAAAAAGGATTACCCTGATGAGTCTCATCTAGTAAGGCTGAAGAGAAGACTAGAGACATGGATTTCTAGGAGTGATATCTTTTTTTGGACCAACTATGTAGTTGGTATAAAGTTAGACAAGATTTCGAATACAAGATATTCTTTATTAGGTCCCTAATCACAGGCAAGACTAGATACTACAAACATTTCAAAGAAAAGCTTTAGACACCCACTTAAATTGCAAAGGAATTTAAAACTGGGAAATAATTATTTTTAAGTATATTTTGTTGGACAATTTAAAAGGATATCTGAAGAGCAGCCAAGGATTTTTAATTTCCCACGTAGGAAGGAATGGCGGTCAAACATACGAGGTAACTATCTGTTCTGCAGTAATACAAAAACACATGGTGCTTGCAAGAACAGAGAAAATAATTTGCATTATCTGACAACTCCAGCAGTTCTGCTTCAACTAGCAGATTGTTCTAATCTAAACTATCTCTTCTGATGGAATAGCTTTCTCTTGGACAGCAACAAACAGCCCTAAATCAAACATTCATGCAGTGATACTCCATGCACCTTATTCACAAGCAAAATAACTATATTTTACTGGGGGAAGGGGGAGGTAGGGAGGGAAGCAAAGGAGGAAGGGGCTGAGAACATTTTTTAGTAATTCTCATCCATGTCCACTCATGTCTCACCATAACCGTAATTTCTGGTTTCATTTAGGTAACCTCTCCCATCTTAGTTTCCTTTTACTGCAGAATAGAAAGAGACACACATAAGTTGCTGTGGGACAGGTGATGCCTACTATGTCCCCCCGCCTCCTCCCTTCTCCTTTAATTCAGTATAATTTGTTAATCTGAGTACTGGAGGGGGTGAGAGGGAGGGGCTTCTTTTGAATCTGTATAGCTAAGCTGCTACACAAGTCCCAGCATCCATGTGTTTTCAGAGCTCCCACATCATCTACACTCATTTTTGCAGTGGTAGGACTCTCTCATGGGAGAAGGCTACTGTAGATGCTATGAATGAGCTTCTAAAGTCTGCTCTTGGAATTTCAGAATCAGTTGATGCCGTGGCATCGTCAAGTGGACAACTCGTACCTAGGACAGTCAATTTGGAAATAAAATAGACACACAGCACCTGTACACATATACACACAAAATAAAGGGTCCAATTCAGGACAAGATTGCTGGCAACTAAAACACA
Source organism: Gavialis gangeticus (assembly GCF_001723915.1). Classification (NCBI taxonomy): domain Eukaryota; kingdom Metazoa; phylum Chordata; order Crocodylia; family Gavialidae; genus Gavialis; species Gavialis gangeticus. The sequence goes on from NW_017728992.1 coordinate 58,496,392, forward strand.
TCCCACAGTTAAAACCTGACAATACAGAGCTAGTTACAAGGCAGTATGTAAACTGAGAGCAATGCTCTAAGAAGGCTTCTCAGATTAAAGGATAAAACAGAGCTGGCTCTACTTTTACTCCCTCATATGAAATGTTTAATATGCATTTTAAACCAAAGCAAATTCTCCAAATTGCTATTTTAAAGAAAAGTCCACACTGGGAACTAGCTCATGCTGTGGAAACGCTGGTATTTTTATTATTTTTTGGCCAAAATAAAAACTGCCAGCATTGATTTCAATCAGCATATCATTAACATAAATCCAAACCAGGCAAAAAGTTAAAAAAGCATTTTTCTTTCCAGCTGACAGATGGGACTGGAAGGGACATCCTGGGCTTCTGAATTCATTCGAAGAGCCCCCCAAAATGGCCACTTTGAACTCCTATACACAAAGACGAGGCACAGTGCCCCAAACCAGGAACAATGCTTTGTAGTGGGGGGAGCAGGGGTGTCAAACTCATCTGGACCTGTGGACCAGATAAGTGGCAGGACAGATCAGGCCTGCGGACCCCCACCTCTCTTGCCTGGAAGCCTGATCCAGCACAGGTAGCACTCACCCAGGCTGACTGAGGGGTAAAATTCCAATGTGACCACAATTCATGCAGCTTGTATCATCCTGAACAGAAAAGTAAGACCCTCTAGAAACTTCTGGGTTTTCTCACAACAAATCAGGAGAATCAGCACAGTGCAGTCTTAGATCCCAGTGAACCTCCATCCCGCAACTTTGGAAAAGAACAATTCTGAGTCCTGAAAAATGTGTGTGTAGAGTGTAGAAGGAACAAAGCTATTAATCAAACTATAACCATATCTACCCAAATCCAAGATATTTTGAATTTAAGACAAGCATCCAATAATTAGATGATAATTAGTATTAGATGGTAATAATTAGATAATAATTAAACAAGTTTCCACATATAGAATATACTTATTGGAGGTCTGCCTTTCCAACTCATGTCCCCCTACCCCTGCAGCAAGGAAGGCAGCAGTAGGATTTCAGATAGAAGGGAAGCAGGTATGGGGAGGCGAGCAGCCAGAGGTAAAAGGAAGGGGCTGGCAGCCTGACCCCCAAATCTTACCACTTACTCTTCCCTGGCGCCTGCACCCTAGCCACTTAACATCCCCCCCAACCCCACCCTGCAATGGCTCCAGTCCTGGCCAAGCAGCAGCAACAACTCTGCCACAGTTCAGTCTCAATCCCAGCTAGCAGTAGTGGCAGTAGCTGTCCCCAGGCTGCCCAATCCTCAGACCTGTGCCACCTCCAGGCAACAGCAGTGGTGACAGGTCCAGTCCCAGCCCTGGTCCAGGGCAGGCAGTGGCTCTGGTTCCAGGCCTGACCCTGGGTAAGGGTCAGAGCCAGAGCCAGAGTCAGTCAGAGCCAGAGCCACTGCCTGCCCTCAGCTAATATGGAAATCCAAGATGATCCTATTTCCTCTCACTGTGTTGAATGGGGAAAAGCCTCATCTTGGATCGGAGTAAATACCGTAATAAAAATAACAATTTACAACATAATGATACTAACAAAACAGGACCTGGACAAAGACTAGGGATAACAGCAAAAGAGGAAAACTACTGAAAGAGCTATGGGTCAAGAAGCAGGAAGCAAAGGAGGACCAAGAGGGGTGGGCAGCAGTTTCCATGGTAACAGCAAAGTGAGAAGTAAGGGTGCTATCAGTAGACATTCACTGTAACATGTCAAATATCAAGAGAGGGTGGGGAACAAGCGGACACATGGTCCAAACTTATTTAATCAAAGGAAAAAACAAATGGTGAGAGATGAAGACAGGGAAAATACAGTTGCTTGAAGTAAAACAACAAACTTCTTTGAGCGTCTATCAGGAAACACCATGTTCCCAGACATAAACAATTAGCCAGATACTCTCCACAGTACTGTAAACTGAAGCATTACACCAGGAGAAGCTGAGAGATTTATTTTAAAAGCCAACATGATTTTTATGTTAATACCAGATACCTGAGATTTAATAACTGGAGGATCCCCAGACAGACATCAACATTATTATTCTGGCTCTGGATCAGTCTTCAAAAGACAAATAACTCTTTCCACTTAAATGCTGTAAGTTATGGTATGGATGGAAGATGGATGCAAAAGACCCCAATTTGGACAGTGCTCCCCTCCCCACCATCTCCATTATGTAGCCAGCTGAAAACCCCTCCAGAACTGCAACCTCCTCAGCACTGAATTGTTGTTTTATGATAGGCCTAGGTAACTAAAGTGATTTTTTGTGACACTAACAATTCATGGCTCCACTTTCTTTTGGAAAGTACATGCCAAAAAACATATTGCCCCTCCAAACACTGAGAAGCTTTCCAACCTGTTATCAAAGATAAAAATCCTTCAAATGTTCCTACTGTTCTAGTGTTAGTTGGACATACATATTGCATCTTCAAATATTAAAAAAAAAGATACAGTGCAGCTTTAGAATTTCTGTAGACTGTAAGCTTGGTGCATTTTTCTGTTGTACATATATGCACACAGCATCTGGCACGCTCAAGCTCCTAAACTCTCTCTCCATACAAATAAATAAGACTTCAGAATAAACATGGAAAATGACAATAGATACAGCTGCCGAGAGGAATGCCATTCTAAAACACTCATAGAAAGTGCACTCAAGACTTCCAGCTCCATTTCTTTATTTTTAAAGACACCTTCTATTGCAGTTTTTCTTTTCTTTTTTGAATGAGAGCTTTTGTGGCCCATAAAGATTTAAAAAAATGAACCCTAACCCCCACTCTGTTTTTGTGTTTCTCCATAAAATATGAAGTAGATATACAGGACCTCTTTTGGAGGAAGGAACACGGAGACAGGGGAGAATCTTTAAAAAAAAAAAATCATTTTCTGTTTTAACGTTAGAAATGCCAATCTTCTAGGCTCTGTGAAAGATTGGAGAACTAATAGGTTTATTATACCTGCAGACATTGATAACTTGGTAATTAGGGCTTACCAGTCACATCAGTTTAATTTATATTAGTTTTTAATCATTTATATTGGTTTTTAATCATTTAGTTGAAATGAATTAACACACTGATTTCCATTTGAAAATGGCATTTATAGATTATAGATAAATGTTTGTTTCAAGAAAGCATTGCTCAAAGGGGGTGGGGAATAAAGGTGACTATGATGCTTGACCCACCGGACTGTCGCTAGGCAAGGTAATTAACAGACACCCTAAGCCTTCTGAGGGACCCCTTTGCTTGATTTCTCTCACTTGATTAAACAGTGGAACCATGTGCTCCGGGGCATTTCTTCTCAAACTAGATTTAGAAAACTCTGTCTCACTTGCCATAATGCTTACTGTCCAAGACAGCTGGAGTAAAAAATATGGGTGCGGTCGCGGGGTTTTGATAACATGAGGATTAAAGAACCATCTAGATATGGGGTTGATGTTGCTATAATCTTCTAAGTAGCAACTCAGAAGTAGTGGGGATTTGGAGGGGAGAGGGGTGAGCAAACGAACTATACTGGTAAGAAGAGGAATGGCCTAAAACCAGTGTTATTTTAAACATGAAAATAAACACTACCGAGGTCTGTTATGAAGTTTTTGGAATTAATGAACAGGATTGCAGATTTTGCTGACTCCAATTGGAAGAGAATTTCAATGAAAAGACTCAGCCAGTCAAGGTCAAGGTCAAGGATAGGGGGAGCACCTTCTCCACCTCTCTTAGCTTTTTTGGAACTAGCAAGGAAAAAAAAAAAAGCTCATCTGCTTTGACACTGAAACCAAAAGACAAGACAGCTTCAGGATTCCAGGGCTTGGAAAGGAGGAGCTGGTTTGTTGCAAGCGTCTCATGGGCTACCTTTTTATGGCTTATTGCTCTCTACTCCCACAGCCAGGTAAAGAAGCTTCTCTCAAGATTTAGCTACATCAAGAAAAGAGACTGACAGCTAAATGAAAGGATAAAGTGCTAATGTATGTCTACACTAGGGAGAAGATAAGGATTAAGCTAACACAGCAGTTAAACCCAAATTAACTTGGACATTTTTTCTTAAATCTAGACAAACTGTGAGCAAAGCAGGAACATTACATCTAAAGGTGCATTATCCTATAACAAAATCTTCATTAAGGCATGGAATTTAAGGGTGTAGATCAGCAAACCAAATTACAGCAAGTTAAAGGGAGGGCAACAGACAGTTGTTGTCTGTGGCCTAACTCAAACTGAGGGAAGAGCAAGACCTCAGTGAAACAGCATTAAGTTGCTGTCATTCGGTTTTCACTTCCTGTGGGAAAAGAGTATACATGTGGACAGTTATTGTAGAACAGGTGACACATGGTATACTCCCCAGCCCCTCTCAATTTGCTAGAATTTGTTCATTTGCCTGTCAACCAAATATGACCAGAATTCTTTTTACATTCAGACTTCATCCAGCAACCAAAATCCCCTCACAGCTAAACCTTGTGCTCCACCTAACAAATCTGTCTCCCTTCTTTCATTAAAACTTCCCACATTTCTCTGCATTACAATTTCTCCTCCCCCGCCGCTTTCCCAGTCTTGTACTATATAAAATTTAACCCACCTACTGTACACACTTGCATCTGTGAACCCACAAAAATTAATACTGCATTGGGGAATTGGCTTAATGTTTTGCCTTCAAATTAGTAGTATTTAACAAATCACCACAATATTTTACTTTGCCTTCTAGGTACTCTATTCAAGTCCTGACCAGTTCTTACCTTCTTTAGCTATATGTAGGATTGGCAGGATTTGATTTTTAATCGGTAAATGCTGATAAACAGATTTCACCTCATGCTCACAGACAAACAGAAAAAAAATATTTCCATTGTTAATAAACTAAATTTACAGAAAGGGAACGTAAGAAAAATTATGGCTAATGTGACAACAGGGGAGGAGCGATCTGAACTGTGCTGACTGTAGTTTGAACTGCAACTCCAAGAAACCCCAGGGGACTGGGAACAAAGGAAGAGGAAGTGACAAAGCAGGCAAGCAGAGCCAGGAATGATGACAGCTCTGCCATTCAGCTGGCGGCAATCCTACAGTAGTTACATTTGTCATGGCAGGCAATTAAACAGTACTATAATAATAGCATACTGCCATTAATAAATTGTCTGTCCCCCATACCTCTTATTTCATGCAATTCTGAAAATCTAAATTGCTAAAAAGCTAAATAAATGTTTAAAAATAAAAATTGGTATTATCCTTTAAAATTATTAAAAAATAAAAACAACAAATTCTGTCAAGCCTAGATATTAGATCTTCAAAGACAGGGTAAGGAAGTGTGCGTGTTATAAATATAGTCAGTGAGATGCAGCCTATCAAAATGTACGTGTGCTGTTTTGTTTTGGTTTGTCAAATTTACCTCCCAATTGCTAGATTTGAGTTAAAGAAGCCAGTTCTACCATGGAGAAGAAAAATTATCCTATCTCCTCTTTTTCTTGTTCTTCAGATTATTGTTAATGCCTAGCATTGTTTGATTATTAAGTAAAATATGCAAATAAAATTAACCCAAGGCAAACTGCAAGTAGGTATAGCTTGAGTTAAGTGCCTGGTCAGTTACTGTAGCTTTGGGTTTCAATTCTTTTGATAATCTGGAAGTTTGTTTCTCTACTTTCACCAGTTCATTCAATTATTTTTATCTGTAGAAGTGAACTTTTTTGGTGTGGGTTTGATTAATACCAGATGTCAGGAGCTGAATTTATCTGGGCTAATTATGAAAACAGGACAGTCAATGATTCATTCCTCATGTAACCTCTTGTTCCTCCTAAGCAAGAAGATGACAATATATTAATGAAAAGGTTTTTCCAGGCTTGTGTTTAACTGCTTGTTTGCAGAAATTAATCTCCCCCCACCTTTTTAATTTAACAGAAACATGCATGTTTTGCATCATAAAGTTTCCATGGAAATTTTCTTCTATTTTTTCTTTTGGACTCGTCAAGGATGGAGCAAAATGAGAAAAGGCCACATAATCTGTAATTATTTTGTGCTGCTTTGCGGTAGAATGGCTGATTGTGAACTACAGTTACCTACAACCATGCTGTTATGTGTAAGTTTCCCCTGCTCCCCATGTTAATATACCAGGTCAAAAAGTTTCTTTTGACCAAAAAGCAGGGTTTGGGGTTTTTTTTCTTTTTTGTTTCCCCCTCTGATGGTATTTCCCAAACTTCTGCTTTTAGTTTGGTCTTATTAGCACTTCGCTATAGCTCTTAAGAATGAAGCTCTCAACCTGAAAGATAACCCTTTAAGTAGCATATGGAACAGATGTGAGAGCAGGGGAAGAATAAAACTGAAAAGCCCCTGGTTAATGAGCAAAGTTCATTAAGAAGCCTTAAAGAAGGGTTACTTACTTTGCAGTAACCATAGGTTTCCAAGATGTCATAGTCAGCATGAACACCACAATAAGTGAACACACTCCCAATGCATACGGGATCGGACTCTTTAAATAGTTTCTATGGAGGCTATGCTTATTCATAGATGTTAGGGCTGGAAGGGACCTCAAAAGATCTTCAGGTCCGGCCCCCACTGCGCTTGGGTAGGAAAGACTGCTGGGGTCAAATGTCCCTAGCGAAGTGAGCATCGTTTTTTTAAGATTTCCAAAGTAGGTGCTTGTACCACCTCTGGAGTAAGTCTGCTCTAGACCCTGGACACTCAAACCGTAAAGAAATTTTTCCTTATGTCCAGTAAGGAACACTGCTCCTGAGCTCTCTTCATGCTCCCACGCAAGGGGACAAAGGGTGGAAGAGGCTTGACTCTTCCCCTGTTCTATCCAAAAGTAAAACCTGCAGTAGCTCGGGACTCTTTAAAAAAAAAAAGAGGGGTGGATAGCAGGGCATGAAACCCTTACTGGCAGTAGCATCTTGAAAAACCCATTATTGTAGGGAAAATTAACCATTTTCCTTCTTTGAGCAGATATCGTTGCTGATGCCATTATAAGTGCATGTCAAATACTCCCTCTACCAGAGTGTGGGATCAAACTGCTCTCTTGTATCTAGCATCTGACCTGGCAGCTAAGTTCAATGCTTGATACCTGATGAAAGTCAGTGAAAGGCTCCCACACTGACACATACTCATAAAGTCACCTCTGGTTCCCTTTCTCCCCTCCAAAATCTGTCCAGACACTGACACTGCAAGTCCACACTGCTGCCTAATAGAGCACAAAAAGTAGTACATTTTTGCAGCAGACAGTGTTGCTTGAGGTCCGGTATCGTGAACCCTGTTGTTCACTGGCATGG
>NW_017728992.1:58503671-58518291 GCF_001723915.1 Gavialis gangeticus
AGAGATATAACAGGTTGTCCATTCAAAGATTCCTTGTGCTAGGATGGCCTGACTTTGGGAATGGCTGCCCAAAATAAGCACCTCCTCCAGTTTGGCAAATCAGTGTTCCCAGGGGATGTTCCCCTATTCTGTATCAGGATATGGGGTGAGAAGAGTGGTTGATGTTTGACACAGGTCCTTTACCAGCTCAAGTATGTTCTCTTTACAGGGCCCATGTGATCCCAGCTGGGTTTACTAGGTTGGTATATTAAAAAGCTTATGAGGTCCCTCTTAGATTACTTTGGTTATAATGTCTAGGGTTCCCGTGATTTGAAATGGGAGGCCCTGGGAAGCCTTGAAGTAGCTGGCTGCCAGTGACAAAAGCAATGCTTCTTGTGACAATACCAAGGAATCTAGGTAGGAAGAGGTTCTTTCTGTCCTTTTGATGTCCTCTTTTGCTGAAGGTTTAAGTTATAGGATTCTGACTGATTTTGTATATAAATCCTTGCATCTCCACCCTCCTCTTTCTTATGAATTTATGTAGTGTTTTCCTGATTCAGTAAAATGACTAATGCACATTTGCATAAGTTGATCAAAGTTAGATATATCGAAAGCACTTTGTTACAGCATATGAAAGCAAGCAACAGGCAAAGAAAATTACTGCACTTTGACTGTTACAAACATTCCCTTGCTTCTATAACTGCACTGTTACTGTATCTATCATTCTCAGCATTTCAAGTCAATATTCTCCCTCACACATGCACACGAGCGTGCACACACAATTATCCCTCTTTTACAGCTTATGTGCAAAATGTCAATAGCCAAGTATTAAAGAGGCTATTCATCATTAGCTAGAAAAACAGTTCATGACAAAAATCTCACGCTTCTGCCAGCTTTATTACAAGAAACACTTTTCAGTTCAAGTACTTAAGGAACAAAACAATCAGGTGTTAAAAGAATCACCTTCTAAATTAGAAGAGCAACTTATATATACTTGCCTAACCTCACAGAATACTTGCAGGCTCAGCTGACTGTAAATTGCTAGGCTAGGGACAGACATTACACATAAACGTGTTTAAGAGATCAGAAACTGGTTTAAATCTGTAACAGAACAGATGTTCAGTGCACATGAACCAGTTTGAAAATGACTGAAACCAGTTTGAGATAAACCTGGTTGAATGTAGTATCAGACTTAACTGATTTGGGTCAAACTGGCTTATGCAATGTCCATCCCAGACCCCTTGCTGATTTAAGATAAACCAGATACCCCCAGTATCTCAGCATCCTCTCTGGGTTGGGCAGGGCTCTCTGCTCCACACAGCAGGGCTGGCCCCTCCCCTTTGCTCCCTGGCTGCAACTCCAGCACAGACTTTGGACTGCTCCCCCCTCACCCTCACCACTCCCTGCTAGGCAGGACTTCCTCCTTCCCCTCTGCTTTGCTGAGGAGGTGCCTGTGTATTAGCTAGCAGACCACATGTTGGCTATGGTCCGTGCAGAATCAACAGACAGAATCAGCAGGTAGCTGGTAATGTCCCTCTGCTGTTTTCTTAATGGGGTGATAAACACTGTTATCAATTCCTGGCTGGGCTAATCAGAGCATCCTGCTGGGGTCCGGCCAAGCCCCGACTCAACTCAGTGCTGTGGAAGGGATTGGAGTGCTGCTCTAGCACCCCCTAACTTCTAGCCTGAGCCACTGCAGGCATGTACCCGAATGTCTGGTGTGTAGTTAGAAAACAGCCAGGTTAGATTAACCTGCAAAGATTGAATCAATTCAGGCTCAGGTCTTTTGAATGTCTGTCCCTAGCCCTAGAGACTACCAGAGGACAAGAGAAAACCTCTCAGAAATAATGCAGAAAACCAGAGGACTGCTTGCATGTCTTTGTAACACACATTTCCCCTACTCAACCACCTCCCAAACCATAATTTTACTTCATTTCTCCAATGAAGCCAGATCTGGAGCATGCACCTAGAACACTAATGACAAGTGAGTGTAACGAGATCGTATCAATACACAGATCAATACCATAACTCCACCAGAGTGCAGGGCACTAGCTACGCTACTTTTCAAGCGATTCATTTTGAATATATATGATGGCTTTGAATAAATATGATGGCTAACCAGGCCACATACACTGGTTTACAAGACAATTATCTCTGCAAGATCAACCAACTGAAATTACAGGTGGTGACTAGAGTAAGCAACCCGCAGGGCTTAATATGCAAAAGTGTACTTGCTACCAGAAATGCAACAAGAAAAGGAATTTAGTGAGGGCTAAACACCTTTAGCTCTCTTTCCTAGTTCTTCTGGTTGAAGTGCCACAAATCATGTTTCTCACTCTTCCTTCTCCCACACAAAAATTATTGACTTGTTTAAAGTGATGGAAAGGAATGGGAGAATCTAAATGATGCAAGTATTCATGGAAAAATAAAAATCTTTAAAACTTCTACTAAAAAGGTGGATTAATTTTGTTTCAAGACAATTTGTGAAGGAATAAAAATAGACAGTATGGCTTCTTGCAAACATGGAAGAAAAAACAAAAACAAAAACAAAAACAAAAACAAAAACTGCACTTTAAATTCAGTGCACTCAGTGACATCAAGGCTTAGCCCAGCACATGCCCAGAAGAGGCAGTGTGTTACTTTCACCCGGCTGTCCAGTATTTGTATAGATCAGGTGTTTTAGTGGGGCTTTTTTGGCACTTTTAACTAATAGCTGATTGAATCGGCTATTAGATAAAAGCGCCAAAAAAGCCTCGCTAAATCACCCAATATACACAAATGCTGCAGAGCCGAGTTGAACTAAGATGCTGCTTCTTCCAGTAAAGCGCCGTTTGTTTGTTTTTCATGTCTGCAAGCACCCTATTTGACTAACAGGCTAGACCAGCAGTGCTCAGCCTTTTTGGCCAAGTGGTCTGGTGGGCAACACCCGGCTAGTCTGCAAGCCAGATTCAACTGGTGGTCCTGATCTGGCACCTGAGGCAGTTGCAGTGGGACCCCATCCAGCTGTGCGGAGAAGGGCAGACTGGTGGGGGAAGTCCAGTCACAACCCAGCCTCACCTTGCAGGGGGAAAGAGGGCTTGAGGCTGCCCGAACACAACCCCATGGGTGGGGGGAAGGGGGAGGGGATGGGAGACGGCATGATCTGGCTATAACCCAGCCCCAGGGGAGGGAGGGAGAGGAGGTGTTTGGCCCAACCCCAACCTGTTGCGTAGAGCTTTGTGTTTGGAACCGGGCTGGGGGGGGGGCAGGTGGCAGCTGTATTAATGTCCACCCCTCCCTTGCTGCCAAATTTCCCAAAACATGGGGAGCCCTGTGGGCCAGATACTATAAACTCCATGGGCTGCATTTGGCCCACAGGCCAGAGGTTGAGCACACCTGGACTAGACCAAAAACAAAACAAAAAAAAAAGACAGCATTTCTAGATTTGACAATTCTCCCTATATATATATTTTTTTTTAAGTCAAGAAAGCAAATACCCATCTGGATACTGGAATAAAACAAACAGTGTCCCAACTCCAAAGATCAGGTGGTTAATATACTATTTGTATCGACCTGGCTCTGCATGTGTCCTTTCTGGATAAAGTAGCATTACTGTACGTAGCCATCACTATACTGCTGTTCATTGCCAACAAACAGTACCAAAAGGTACCATTATAAATTCTGAAGGCAGCCAGCATGTTGGTTCACACTGCTTTGAACTGTAATCTGTTAACTTCCTTGACTGCATGCCACAGCCCACAACTGGAGACTCATCTGTGCAGGGAACATTTACAACTTGATACATGCTATAGATTTTCTTCTTTGGAGATGCAGTAGAGCAATTCCTCCCTCTTCCCCCTACCTTTAAAAAAAAGAGTAACTTTTTGAAACTTAAAAGTCACTCTGTGAAGATTGTCCAGCACAGGAGATGGACAAGTCCTGTGGCCAATTTGTCAGGTTCCCAACCATGTACCCCAACTGAATTAAGTAGGTTAAATTTGCATTTTAGCTGCTACTCAAGTAGAAGAAACCCAGTAAAAATGAACTTTATGTTCTTAATTAAGCTTTTAAAAATGTTTAGCAAATTCCTAACACATGCAAAACCAAAAGGGATATTTTTCCTTCATATTTTGCTGCAAAAATATTAGAATAATGCAGGTACCTATTTATTAATATGCATTTGGAAAGCGACTCGTATAATCCAGGGCCCCTTTAATACCAGTCACCTGGTCCTTTTAACTCCACACACAACCATGTGTTGGCAAAACCAACAAAAGTTAGATGAATTAGTTAGGTGCCACAATTATGAAGACCAGAAGGATTTCAGTACTTTGAAATAATTTTAAAAGTGATATAATATAGATCAAATTTTCAAAATGGCCTCAACCCAGCTTTTGTTGACATACATAATTCACTTGCTTGTACACCTAAGAAAAACAGTTAATGTGCTTTTTTAAGCATACCAAATTTAACATCCGAGGGGAAAAAAAAATCAGCATTCTGTAGTAACTGTCCCCATGCACACTCCTATCCCACCGGAAGTGAAAACTGAATGACAGCAACTTAATGCTGTTTCACTGAGGTCTCACTCTTCCCTTAGTTAAAGAGTTAGTCCACAGACAACAACTGTCTGTTGTCCTCCCTTAAACTCTCTGTAATTTGGTTTGCTGATCTACACCCTTAAATTTCATGCCTTAATGAAGATTTTGTTATAGAATAATGCACCTTTAGGTATAATGTTCCTGTTTTGCCTACAGTTTGTCTAGATTTAAGAAAAAATGTTGAAGTTAATCAGTACTTTCCACCCTAGAAAAAATTACCATATGTGAAAATGGCATTACTTTGAAAAAGTGACTCCATGCATTTCTTATTCTGTAAAATGGTTTTCCAGTGCTTTGACTTATCCAAAGACTTTATAGGTAAAATTTATGCATTCTTCCTTCCTTACCTACCATCATGCTAAGACAGCATACCATAGCACAAGAAAATTGCAAGTTGTGCATTTTGAGAATATCCTCAGAATGTCTATGGGGTTCTACAATAATCTATACTCAAAGTATGGCTGAGACTAGTTTATTGTGAAGACAACTTTCTCCATTTCCCCCTTGACTGCAAATTTAGCTTTGCCCAAAAACAGCCTCCAGCCAAACTGAAGGAAAGGCCTTAAACCAGTTTAGCAGATTCAGTGACATCAAAGCTAGGTACAGACATTCAAAAAGCCCAAGTAGGAAGCAAACTAAGTTGCACAGTTTCCTGTAAGCAGAATAGTTTAGATCCATAGCAAACAGAATGCACATATTTTGGGAAGGGGGGGGGATCTTATGCTGGGCTCTGCCATTTTTAAATCAGTCGGTGTGTGCCAAACTTCTGTTCTGTTGCAGGTAAAGACCAGCTTTCGATCACTTATACTGGCAAAGTGTAAAGTCTGTACCTGGCCTAAAAGCTTGTGCAGACCACGTACATGCTGCTCTTGCTAAGAAACAGCAGTGTACGCAAAAACGTTTCTTTCAGTGTAATTTAGTGTAAAGTTACTCTAGCCTAAACCTCCCTTCCTTTCCCCCATCTCACCACCGTGTATGCACTTATTACAGTGTAAAAGTAGCTTTTGGTTCAGCTTGTCACTCGGGAAGGGGTTTAAACTAAAACAAAAAGAAGTCACTTCTATGCTCAAATAAATGTCCAGAAGAGAAAGGAGATGGGGGGAGGAGGGGGAGGGAGTCTACAGGCACAGCCTTTAAAACTCCTGTGTAGGCATGGTCTAAGAAATAGGCAGAGCAACTTTGCTGTTTTATAAGGTAGCCTTTATAATTTCCCTCCTCCATTTTTGCCCTAGGTGGAGTTGTGCTCCGATTCCTTAAAAGACAATTTTTACATAGTTTCAACAAGTACACGATTGGAGTTCTCTGCCCAGCCACTCTCACAGGAAAAGTCCAGTCTCTTATCTTTCCCAAGAAATTTCAGAACAATAAAATCTTTCTTCTTCTTCTTGTGTATGACTTCAGAAAGTTGACTCCTCCAACCATTTAAGAATAGATCCATCAATATTACTGCAGTCTTTCAGACTGTTCACTCCCTCTGGTGGACCATATAGAAAGCAGTGAGGTAATGTATGCTGGGCTGTCTGATCTCCTTTGCCACAGGGGCATGATAGTGAGTTTGTAAGGCTCATTTTGTTTTATTTTGTTGGAAGCTCCATAGCCTGATCACAGCTGATTCAGGTTTACCTATGCCTTACGTGGGAGTTTAGGACCAGGAGGGTTTGAAGATGGTAGTTGTATGTAGTTATGTAGTAGGGTGCGATTGTTATTCCATTGCTCGTCCCACCTTCTCTGGGGCCATGATGACAGTATGGTGTGTCCTGCTTCCTCTAATGTTTCTGGCAGATATTGGTAAGGGCTTTATGCTTTTTACATGTTTCTGCATTGGGTATTTTTCAATCATCTCATGTAGTGGATGGTCTTCCTGCTGGGCTTTGATTGCTAGGTCATGCAGTATTCCAGACCTCTTGGTGTTATGAGGGGGGGCTCCTGCCAAGATGAACATGTTTTCTCGTTGCATATATACTGGGTAGCCATTTATTGTTTGTAATGCAGAGTTCAGGGCACTGTTCAGTTTGCAGGTGTGGGCACTATTTGTAAGATGTATACCTTCCCATGGTGCATTCTGCGAGTAGCCAAGGCCTCTGTTCCACAGCTAAATTAAATATGTCATTGAGACAATTTCAGAATGTTTCAGAACAATCAAATCATTGGCATGGTATGAAGAGAGTGAAATTCCAACTGCTGCTGAAGACTCACGCCCGTGTAACAGCTGGATATTAAAAAGCAGCCCTTGCACACTCACAGACATTCCCTCTGTAGTCTGGATCAAAGACATGCACAGCATAGCATATAAACATCAGACAAGCAGTCATCTCCTTAACTGCCTCCTTTATAACCTTAAAGGATCAGCACTTCTCTCTCCCATCATGCCATTTCAAGGTTGCAGACCCCACAGAATCAAGACTTCCATGTAGCTCAGAGCTTGTCATTTTTGTGGAAGTCTCAGGAGTCAAGACATTTCCCCAAAAGCCCATATTTTTAAACAGTTACTCTCCCTTTTATCTTACACATAAACAATGCCTGCACATTAACGTATACAGCAGCACCATCAGTAAGCCCAGTTCACTTTAGGTAACACCAAAGTTGATTGGAACTTCAAGAAGAAATAAAGACTAAACAACAATGCAATTTGTAAAAAGGCTTTGAAGAAGGGGAGCGTGTGATGAGTAAAGAGGAATCTTTTGAAACGAATCTGAATTGAAATTCAATTAGAATGATTATTTTAGATTCCTAGGCTATGACCAACAAGTCTTACACCAGAGGTCTCCACTTCTTGCCATGATTGTCATCAGCAAATAACACAAAGCTAATGCTATAGGATACAGGTAACCTCTCCACCTGTATAAAAGACAGTCATATTTCACAAGAGACCTCTCTCCCCTGCGAAAAACAACAACCTGAAAAGAAGGTTTGCATACATCCCCAGTTCAAACAGACAGTGCTACAGGACCTTAAGCCTGCTTTATTAAACAGCGTGACTCCCGAAGCTGTACACTTCACTGTCTCTGCAAACCAGTAAAATTGGTCTCTTCTATGTGCTTGCAGCTGGAAGACATGGCATTTCTAGAATACTAAGGACAATGCACATTTTAGTTACGGGAGTGAGAAAATTGTGGCTAGTCTGGTATTGGCACGTCCCTCGTTTAAATGCAAATTTCAGATAGCAGCAGGACATCCATCTTGCTACAGTAAGCTGTAAAGGAAGGAACACTGAGAAGTTTGACCATAGGGTATAATTTCCTAAAATGTCTTCAGCTCAGAGGCACGAAAACAAAATGGTACCAGATACAATGCTGAGAGAAGAGGAGTTAGAGAAACTGTCAAGATGGGTCTCAAAGGTGGTAGGTGGGGAAGAGAGTATTCTGAAAGAAGCAGAATGCAGAACAGAAGGCAGGTTGTGCATGAATGCCAAGAAGTGAATAGGGGAGGAAGAAAATAGGCGAGTTCTGTATAATTGTGGCCTGCAAGGGCAAAAATAAATAAATAAATACATTTATGGTACTTCATGAGTAATGAAAGAAGAACTTAAATGTTTCCCCCACTTCCACAAAAACCTGCAGAATTCTGGGGGGGTTTCAGTTATGTTTTGTGTTTTTTTTTTTTTTAAAGAAAAAAAATCCTTTTAAAGTATCAAAGGTATCAAGTTCCACGATTTCAATCCTTGGAGACCAAGAAAATTGGAGTAAGGACTTCCACATACCTAAACTGAAACAGTCATGGTGTTCAACTAGTCACAAGGGCCTTCTCTCGGGTGTTAGAAGTAAACAAGAGCTAACAAAATGTTTGTACCAACATTTCTAAAACCAACCAAATAAAAAGACCTTTCTTCTTGATTGCTCAAATTCACTTCATTAGAATGTGTGATGTCAGAAGCTGACTCATTCCTAAATCAAATACTGAGTCTCTCAAGTACTGCACACACAACACTTAAATTTCAAAGCAGAAAAATCTTTCAAGCCTGACTTATGCCTGATAAAAAGCTGAAAGTTCCCCACGAGCAATGCTGTACTGTACAGGTACTCCTCACTTAACGTCATCCCAGTTAACGTTGTTTCATTATTACGTTGCTGATCCATTAGAGAACATACTCGTTTAAAGTTGCGCAATGTTCGGTGATAATGTTGTTTGGCTGCCACCTGCTAGTACGTAACTACTGTGACGTAACTGGCTTCATTTAACATTGTTCTGCTTAAAGTCACGTTTCAAGAACATAACTACAATGTTAAGTGAGGAGTAGCTGTATTAAGTCCTTGCAAAGTTTCTATCAATACAGAGCAACCAGTGCATATCCTGTCCTGAAATACACGCATCAGCCAGGCAAACATTCGAAAGCAGAATCTTTTCATTTAATTTGAGGGGGCCGTTCTCTTCCTCCACATCAGATCTCCCAAAGAACTGTTTAAAGTTACCTAGGAAATAGGAATGTGGAAGAAGGCGGTTTCAGGAGGAACCCCACTTTAAACCTATTTCAGTTTGTGAGGGGGGTGGTAAGTTCGGATTTTGGGGACGGGTGTGGGTTTGCCTTTTGGTAAATTGCATTTTTTCAGGGAACCAGTTTTTGTTCTCATTTTATGAGACAAAATTCCAGACTTCTGCTTGCACTTGCAGCATATTTTCTACATGAAATTGGCTCTAATCCTGCAATTTTAACCCACATTTTGCACATGAGGAAATTGGCCAAGATTGTAGCATAATGAGAGTTCAATAAGGATTTCATAACTGACTTCTAGGAAATAGAGGCCAGCTTGCCACATCATTATCTCAAAGTAGTCCTTACAGACAATAACCCACATCCTCATAGTGAAGCTTACTGTACAACTACTATTTTCAGAGGATCTATGTATTTTAAACCATTTGAACATGTCTTCAATCAAAGTAAACTAACGGCAAATCTAATGTAATGACACCAATGTAGCCTGTCCAAAAAATTACATTTGTATGTACTGAACAGTGACACTTACACTACAAGGTACCTAAAAAGACTATGACTAGACATTTCATTTAATAGTCACTCACTGCAAAATGACAACAGCCTTTCCATGTTTTCCATAGCAAAACTACAGATTATTCACTTTAAAAAAGAAGCCAGAAAGATGGATCCAACATGTAACCTATCTTTGTAGTTACTTTAAACTCTCAGCTTCTGAACTGTGGTAGCGTAATGTTGCACCTGTGCTGCTCCAGGAAAAATGCTAGATGCAAGGATTTTTTACATCTTTTAAATCAGACCAAATGTACAGTTGGGAGGAATATGGACAAGCTTTTGGGTACCACAGTATCCTTCCTCAGGTCTCACTAGAGCCTTGCCCATCCCAACTATACAGATGGTCCAATAAAAGATAGCACCCACAAAAAGCTTTATCTCTGTTTCTGAAAATATTTCAATATCTACTCATGGTAAAATGGGAGAAAACCAAGGCAAGCAGTAGTGGGAACATAAGTATGGCCTTATATCTGCCTGATATGTAGCTCATAAAAAGATTATTTGAACTGTAAAAACACCACTGACCTTTTCCTTGATGGCCCTTCTTCAAAATCTGAAGAACTAACATCGTTGCTAGTGGAGGACACTTGTGATGCATCGTCTTTCTCATTCTCCAACTGTTCCGATCCTGGTCCTAATCCCTTAGATTGGCCATTAGTGAGGAGTCCTGCAGAGGCAACACAAAAAGGGTACAAAATGTTCAAGTCATGTATCACCAATGCCAAATGGGCCAAGATAGTATTCACACTGATAGCCAAATAGAGTTCACAAAAGATAGCAGACTTTGTAAAAGTGGGTGAGGTTGTTTTATACAGGGAATCTCCATTTAGAAATGGATGAGTTTACAATTTTTTTTTTTTTTTTTACCTTGCAGCAGAGAACTGCAAACCGCCCATTCCAAATGAGAATGTGGAAAACTGTTCAAAGTTGCAAAGAAAATCGTTTCATGGGCTTTACAAAAAGGGCATTATTTTAGTCGTATAAATGCATCTCTGCATTAGAGACTTTATTCAAGGCACAGTAGCTCACACTGATGAGAGTCATTTGCATAAATCTCTACATCAATTTAAAATTAGGTTGCCATGTGGGCGGTTTGTTTTCTTCCTCTTCTTCCTTCTGCTGCTTCTAACCATTTTAAATTTAGGAAGCTTTCAAATTGTGACCCTTAAAGGTGCAGTGAGAAAAAGGCTTTTTCCCCTGACTCTGCTCCAAGCCTCTGGCTAAGCCTTACCCAGCCACAATAGCTGAAGGCTAACAAGGGAAAGCTGCACTAGGCCCATCTTTCTATCCGTTCCTCAAAGAGCCACAGACGGACAGGAGAACCACTGATAACAAGAGAAGCATTTTGCCTTGCCTAACTGCACTGACTGCCAAATGCTGTTTATCTTACTCACGTGAGCAAGTACAGCATGATTTGACCCATGACTTTAGCAGCTTGCCAAAAGACACTGAAACCACTCACCCTTCTGGTGGTATTAAAATAGTGATAGGTATTTCTCGATTGATCACAGGAGAGAAAAAAATATCACTCTATTACCTGGTCAATATTTATCTAAGGTTTTAAGAATTGATCACCGCAGGAATTCCAATTCTTTCTGGCAGATTACAGCCCTTCACTGCAAGCTACAAAAATATTCTTGCAAGTGTCATGTGTGGGATTACTGCAGAGGTTTCAGCCCACCCAACTGGGAGTAGCACTTTCTTCTTTGAATCTTTTGAGCACCCCTTTCCCCATTTCACCTTAGCTGCCTCCAAACACCAGCGGCATGAGCAGCATACTGACGCTTTGCAGAAGCACAAATGTAATAGCACCTAAGTAACAGTTCAGCCCTAATATCTATGAAATCTATGGAAAGTAAATCACGAGTGCTGCACAATCACAGTCCATTTCAAACCACAATTTGCCATGAAAACAGTGTGCACTCTATCAATACAATCATCGCACAACATACTGTTCAACTTCATACATCTTCAAAGATGCTTCCAGATGTAAATAGACCCATCTTTAAAAAGCCTGCAGTCTGGCATTAAGTAAGCAATATAGCATTAAGAAGAGGAAAAGGACAAAGACTCCCTCCCCTCTTGCACCCGCTTCTTCAGGACAGACTTTGACGTTGTGGGCCGGTGTGATGACCCATCTCTTATTTAAATCTAACATTTTTGAACTTCCAATTCCAGTGCAGTTTCTGTATTTCCAAAATTGCCTAATTCAAAGACTTCATCCTACCTACATTTTCTTTTTTTTGTCAAAGTCTGTATTTATGCACTTTGGATTGTGTTACACGTCTCGAAGTGGAGTTAAAAGCAGACACATGGCCTACACCACCATGGCGCAGGAATGTGCAGTTTGTAGCACCTCAAAGCCTTTTGAGGCACTGCAAAATGCAGGCAGCACATTAATCCATTTGCCATGCTTCAAATGCTGGCATCTAAAAAACCACACCAAAAAACAAACAAACAAAAACAGTGTGCTACATGTGACAGCAGCATGCACCGCCTGAAACTGGAGCCTGGTCAGCCAGAGCCATGCAGGCCAGGCTCCACACACCTGGATCACCACCAGTGCAGCCCCAGGAGGCCCCCAGGATGCTGGGTAAGGCTGCTGGGACCAGCCCAGGTGCTGGCTGCACCCAGGGCAATTGACAGTGCACCAAAGTGCACACACAGGGGTGTGCCTAGGGACAAGTAGCAGTGGTATGAATATGTGCTGCTGCTGTTTGTCCCCAGGGAAATGCACATTCCCACTTGTGGGGATGTGCCCATGATGACTACAGTTGCAGGGCTGCAGTTGTGCACATTATTTTTAAATGCTGCTTTTTTAAAACACCCCATACAAAAAGAGAATGCTGAAATTCATTGTGGGAGGAAAATAAAATAAGATTAATTCTCTGAAATTTTTTCTTAAAGGGAAACCACAAAGCAAAAGTGGAAACTGAATTAAGCACAAATTTCTGTGCAAAATACCCATGCTATCTTGGCTATGAAGCTGACAGCACAGAAATACGTTAAACAACCAGCTTTAAATTCTTACTTACCTTTTAGTAAGCCAAGAAATAAAGAGATTGAACAAAAGGGATTTCTCAAATGATGACATGAAAAATGCCAGATATTAATTTCATTGCAGCTTATGAAACCAATGGTATTTTTAATGTCACAGAATGATATATTCTGGATTTCCTTCAGTCATCCTGAAAGTTTCAAGAGATTTCATAGAGAGGAAAATTAAAAAGCAAAAGAAACATTAACCAGATTCCTTCTGCACTGAAAGTCTCCTTACTGGAAATATGTACTTAGCAGTGTTTTAATTTTTTGCTTTGCATTTTATTTTTAAAACTCTGCTGATAAAATGTATGGTCTGCAAACTCTAGCAAAGTCTAAATCAAGCATATCATTTTGAGGCTTCACATTCAGTAAGTTAACCAGTATGACAGAATTTGGCTATGTATTCCAAAAGTAATATTTGTTCTGGAAAGATGCCATATGTAAAAAATCGAGCAACCTGAAGTATGAGTCAAGAAAACTACCTCTTGGGCTGACAGCTCTCATGCATGTGGAAGTTTCTTGCCATATATCCTCTAAACCTGCCAAACCTATCCTTACATATGGAAGTCAAGTGTGATGCGTGCCCTTCTTTGGAAGGGTGAAAAAAAAAAAACATTCCCTCCTCTTCCTGACAACTCCATTTATGTAATGTTCTGTATTGCTAGAAAACATCCAACAAAATATCAGATAACAGATGTTAGCTAATGTAAACAAAGTACCTTCAAGTTAAACTCAAAGTGAATCAAAGTCAGCGTACTTTCTGCAACTCAGATCTAAAACTCTAGGCAAAAGGCATTTGGTCAGTGCAGTGAACTAACAATCAGTCTTCCTCTCCTCAAGTATAGCTTATTGAAAAATTCCATTTGGAAGCCCACGCATGGCCCGTACATGTCTAAAAGGCTAGGGACAGACATTACACATAAACCAGTTTAAGTGATCAGAAACTGATTTAAACCTGGAACAGAACAGATGTTCAGTGCACATAAACCAGTCTGAAAAAGGCTGAAACCAGTTTGAGATAAACCTGGTTGAATACAGTATCAGACTTAACTGATTTGGGTCAAACCGGTCTATGCAATGTCTGTCCCAGACCCCTTTTTAGTTTAAGTTAAATCAGAGTCCTCCAGCACCCCAGATGCTTTGCAACTCTGGGTGAGGCTCTGCTCTAGCCCTGCCCCTCTGCTCCCTGGCTGCAGCTCTGGCAGAGACTGTACGTACAGCAGGCTTCCTCCCTTTCTGCCCCTCCTCCCCCAACCCCTCCCTGCTCAAACAGGGATTCTCCCGTCCCCTCTGCCTTACACAGACACCTCTCAGCATTAGCTAGCAGACCACATGCTGGCTATGGTCCATGCTACAGGAGACAAGGCAAAGGCAGACACAACAGTACCTGCTTAGGGCTTTTTGAAGCTAATAAACAGGTAGCTGGTAACGTTCCTCCATTCCTTCCTTAGAAAAAATTGTTTAAGAAGAGCTTGAAGGCTCTTGTTTTGCTGATGGGCTGATAAAAGCTAACAACTCCCTGTGCAGCTCCCTGCTGTGTCTCTCAATAATCAGTTATCAACAGCAAATGGGGGGGGATCCCCTCCCTAACAAGAGCACCCTGCTGGGGCCTGGTCATGCCCCACTCAGCTCAGCACTCTGGAAGAGAAGGGAAAGCTCCTCTAGCACCCTCTGGCTTCTAGCCTGTGCCACTGCAGGCATGTGCCAGCATTTCTTCAGTCCAGTCTGTGCAGTTATAAACCAGTTCAGCCTAGCCAGGTTGGACTAACCTGAAAAGGTTGAATCAATTCAGGCTCAGGGTTTTTGAATATCTGTCCCTAGCCACAAAGGTTACAAACACCTTGCCAAGTACAGGAGAAAAAAATCCAAAACCTTGACTCCTAACTGTGGTAATATCTCAAGTGACCCATTGCCTCCAGTAACACCAGTGCAATCCCACTGCTTTTGCACAGGGGTAAATACTGGAATTAAGTCAATAATTTTGCTGACACAGAGGTACAGAATCCAATCCCCATGTGCTCACTGTTGGGGTTTA
>NW_017728992.1:58523291-58545683 GCF_001723915.1 Gavialis gangeticus
CTGGGTGAGGCTCTGCTCTAGCCCTGCCCCTCTGCTCCCTGGCTGCAGCTCTGGCAGAGACTGTACGTACAGCAGGCTTCCTCCCTTTCTGCCCCTCCTCCCCCAACCCCTCCCTGCTCAAACAGGGATTCTCCCGTCCCCTCTGCCTTACACAGACACCTCTCAGCATTAGCTAGCAGACCACATGCTGGCTATGGTCCATGCTACAGGAGACAAGGCAAAGGCAGACACAACAGTACCTGCTTAGGGCTTTTTGAAGCTAATAAACAGGTAGCTGGTAACGTTCCTCCATTCCTTCCTTAGAAAAAATTGTTTAAGAAGAGCTTGAAGGCTCTTGTTTTGCTGATGGGCTGATAAAAGCTAACAACTCCCTGTGCAGCTCCCTGCTGTGTCTCTCAATAATCAGTTATCAACAGCAAATGGGGGGGGATCCCCTCCCTAACAAGAGCACCCTGCTGGGGCCTGGTCATGCCCCACTCAGCTCAGCACTCTGGAAGAGAAGGGAAAGCTCCTCTAGCACCCTCTGGCTTCTAGCCTGTGCCACTGCAGGCATGTGCCAGCATTTCTTCAGTCCAGTCTGTGCAGTTATAAACCAGTTCAGCCTAGCCAGGTTGGACTAACCTGAAAAGGTTGAATCAATTCAGGCTCAGGGTTTTTGAATATCTGTCCCTAGCCACAAAGGTTACAAACACCTTGCCAAGTACAGGAGAAAAAAATCCAAAACCTTGACTCCTAACTGTGGTAATATCTCAAGTGACCCATTGCCTCCAGTAACACCAGTGCAATCCCACTGCTTTTGCACAGGGGTAAATACTGGAATTAAGTCAATAATTTTGCTGACACAGAGGTACAGAATCCAATCCCCATGTGCTCACTGTTGGGGTTTACAAAGCTACCAAGTGCAAAAAGCAAAACATTTGAGTTATACATTGTTCAAGGTAGCAGGTATGACTGAATACACAGAGGGAAAGAGCAGTGAAGTAAGAAAATGCCCTTTTGCAAGTCTGCTCCCCTCCCCTACATGCTTTCTGAGCATTCAGGCCCCTGATGCACATTACAGTCAAGATGGGATTAACTCATTAAGCAGTGACCTGGCCACATGTTTATTCAAATTAAAGGGATGATAAAACCAGGAATAAGGGACAAAGTTATTATGTAAAATGCATAATAACTTGGTTGCTGTTCCTAGCTTGACTTTAACTGAATGTATGGCCAGAGCTCCTAGCCTCTGGAACATACTCCCTGAAGACTGGGAGCCCTGGTCATCTGATCAGGGGTCCCAGCTGGGGGAGTACAGTGAGCTCCCCCACTGAGAGCCCTGATCCGCTGATAAGGATCACAGCTGCAGGAGTACACGGTGGCCCCTGCAGCTGGGAACTCCATCAGATGATGGAGCTCCAGACACACTAGACACAGACCAGCCTCCCCCTGCACCGGCAGTAAGGCATGATGGGATCTGATGACCAATCCCCACAATCACACCTCCTGCCACACATGTGTGGCATGACAGGAGGTGCGATTGTTGGGATCGTGCATCAGATTCCATCAAGCCTTCCTTTTCATATCCATCATCAGAAGCAGTCAAGGGTCTGACAAAGCACCCAATGTGTAAACGGAACTGGTGAAATGACAGCACAGATAATCAAAGGAACCAATATTACCCCTGCCATTCCCTATAGATCAAGGGCGGGCCACTTACTGAGGGCCAATTCCCTATAGATTTTGGGCAGAGGGCCACTTACTGAGTTCTGGCAAGCCATCAATGGCCACATGACAGGCAGCCTAGTGCACATAAATATTTATTTTCTAAATTTTTTAGGGGCCCCACAGGCCGGATAGAAGGGCCTGGTGGGCCACATCCAGCTCCTGGGCCACATTTTGCCCACCCCTGCTATAGATGCTAAAACCTGTTAGCACAACTGGCTCTGATCTGGTTTGAGCACCAGCCAGCTAGTTCTCACTCAAGCCCCAATCTTGAGCAGAAGCCTATCTACCACAATGTTTGTGCCTATAGAAACAGGCATGGATTAAATGTCAATAGTATACTGGTTCCACTAAAACTCCAAATTATCTCACTTTCTCCTCTAGCAGCATGTACCAAGAGGACTAAGAGACTAGAAAGAATTAATCAGGGTGGGGAAAAAAAATTAATTATTTTACAATGGAAAAACTGAAATTACTTAATGTACTGAAATTTCGTAGGGTATCAAATCAGGAGCGAGGCATAGGGATGGAAGTGATGAGGGAAAGGCTGCAATAAAACAATGGAAGATGGGGAAAGGTCAACAGTGTGTACCTATGTAAGTGCATACACATTCAGTATTCATATACATGATGAATGCTTCTCCCTCTAGAGCTCAGCAATAAATACGACAGCTTCATACATATGTACATTAATATGTTGGGGGGGGGGGGGTATGTATACTTGGAAAAAAAGGGTTTGAAGACAGATTGTTATAAAATTTGCAAAACTTTCAATATGTATTTCTTATGCTCCTACAAATAAGGCCCATAGAATTAAAGGTTTCCATTTTCTCCAGAAGCAGGAATGCAATACAGTAACTGTTTCTGCACATTACTATTAATTTTGCCAAGAAAATTTAGATGTTCAAAATAGATGCTTTGTTTCCAGCCCCTTGCCTGCAGTCAGAAGCAACTGACAAGAGTTGTTCCAGTATAACATTAATAACAGTCAACAAGGTACAGCACAAGCCAAGTGTATTTAAGAGCATAAACTGACCTAATTAATTATGACACAGGAAATTTTTGCCACGATCATGTTCCTAATTTTCCATATGGGGTCAACAGTTAGCACAGGGTTTGTTTAACTCTGGAGAAGATGAGCCCATCGTATTTCTGCTATTCAGCTCTGCACTAGAAAGTGAAAAATACAATTTTTTCCCTATTTTTTGATTACCCAAATATGTGATTTTTGCTACAGAGAGATCTGGATCTGCATTCATCATAGACTGTTTTCAACTGAATGCTATCCATGTTGGTAGGACAGCCTAGTTTCCAAGACAATTTGAAAGATAACTAAATCAATAGAATGGAAAATGGATAAACAGAGTTCAAAGTATGTGATAAAACAGGTTAGACGTATGCACCACATACCATTTAATGGTGTTATAATGACAATGCTATTTACAAGACCATGGAACAAAAGTAAATGAATTGCAGATTTTGGTTACATATACAAACACAGCTTAGGGCTTCTATTTACTTGCAAAGTATCATGACACTCCAAATTTTAGTTATGCAGTTATGGAAATGTAGAATAAGTTTTTGGAGAGACGAGTTACTTAATCTCATCCTGTTTCATTTTTGCTTATAGGAAAATTGCACACAAACGCAGTAACACATCAGTAATGTTACAAATGTAAACTTTCAAGCCAGGACATTTTCAAATTCATGTTCTTTTGTAACCATGTCCATTTGGACATAGGATACATTTGCTTACACTGTTAAAATGTACTACATAGGATATTTCTGACTGACAAATACCATAGATATGCACAACTGTACTTGGCTGACATAAGAACTGCACTGTATCAGAGGACACGTATGAATCCAGCTAAACACTGTGGAGAAATAAAATTACAGTAAAAGATCATCTTCTGTATTTAACTTTAAGAATAGTTTAACATAACTTTCACTGTATTTTCAATTGGTACGATTTTCCCCCCAAATAAGAGAGACAAGTACAAAGTGTGTAATGACTAAACTGCTTAACTTTCTTTTATGTTTATTATGAACTACAGCTTCAGCTACAAGTTTACTTCATCTAACAGACCTCTTATTTTGCCATTAATAACAGACAAGCAGATGCAGTTGAAATGTAATCACAATAGGCATCTCTTTCTCTGTTACTCTAATCATATAAAGCTACCAAAAATCAAAAAACCAGATGTGATGTTTCAAGGTTATGTACCCAATTATTACCAGTGACCTGGAAAGTGAGTTTAAAAAAAAAAAACATGAACCTTTTAATGCCAAGTTAAAATATCCCAGAACCTCAAAAACATCTGCAATAGTAGGCACTAATCAGCATATTGTAGAGCTACTGTATTTAGCTGTTGTACAGCTATACACAAAAGATAATTTAGTTTTATAGTGCAAATACCATCTGTCACCTTGTCACAGCATGACAAGGGATCACATTATATATTAAAAAGAAACAAGTTTAGGAAATAAGGCCCATTTTCATGCTTATCTTTGAAGAACTGGGAGTTCAAAAAGTATAATAATATATTAAAAAAAAAATTCTCTCAGAGATAAAAAGCCTGCCATTGTTTCTAGTGCATCATTGATTTTATTGTGAAGAAAATGCCTGAGCTGATATTCTCAAGCTACAACATATACATCTCATTCTGAATGCTTTTAAGTCAATACCAATGCCACCCCAGGCTCCATGTTGCCACCCTAACAGTAACTAATAGTGCCTAGCCTTTGCAGATGACAAGACACTGGACATTAAGTTGATTGTGGTACATAACGCAGCATATGTACTCAGTAGTAATGTTATGCCAAGAACTATTAGCAAATAGCTTTTTTACAGTCTTGGTAAATGACTACAACAGTGCTTTTATATGTAGATATACATCATTACTATGGGAGCCAAGCATGAATAACATTACAGCACAAGATGTTTTTGTCAGCTTGTCAAAAGAAGAGATCACCAAAAGAGAATCGGTTTAATAATGCCAGTTGAAGGAAGCTCTTAACCCCTACCAAACCTCCCATCCAAAACTGCTATTGAGCAACCAAAGATATTTATGCAATTTCCTTATACATGATATTATGCTTAGTGCTGTGCATATAGAAGTCTAGATGCTGCCAGTAAATGTCCGATAAACTTACATTAAAAAGCTGCTGTGTTTCAACAGAATGACCAAACTCTGGTTTAGTATTTTTTGGTGTTAAGCTGACAGGTGCCTTAGAAGGACTAGTACCTGTCAAACATGGCCTTCTGCTTCCTCTGCCTGGAAAATCTCTTCCTGACCCACAGAAAGCATCTTGTAGACCTGGGCCTTACTGGGGGAAAATACTTAGCATTTGGGGGAGGGGGGAGAAAGACAACAACTGTATCTCTGTTACTTGCTACTGGGACAGTATGACAAGAAGGGAGGGACAGCTTTTCTAATGAGACTGTACCAGGTTGTTCCAAGGTCAAAGTGTCTGAATGAGCTCAGAGGCCCAGAGAAACCACCTTTCATGTCTATAGTGCCATAAACTGTTAAGCACTGACTTTTGTTACTGATTGGTAAAAATGGGTCTTGATTGTCCCTACCCTTCTTATAGCCAAATAGCAAGTGTTGTAGTTAGTCTTCATCCATATGCCATCATGAAATGGCCCCTGTCTCCAGTCCCCATTTGAAACTAGGCCCAAAAGGCTCCAAGCAGGAAGCTTCAGGAAGGAATAACAGGCCTTTAGATGCAAGGCAGCAGCCACCCATCACAGGCAAGAGGAACTTTGAATAAGCAATGCAACAAGTCTAGCAGATTTGAATACTGCATGGGGACTGGGGACACTGGGGCTCATTCCTGAGACTTGCACTAGTCTGCTCTGAGATGCTGTGTGTGTTAATCTGAAGTCTGGAAGAAAGCAGGGCAGAGTGGCACATTAGGCCACATCCAGACATGCGTGGAAGTTTGGTTCCCCGGGGACAAGTAGCAGAGGTGCAGCTTGTGCCGCTGTTAGTTGTCCCCAGGGAATGCCCACGCCACACGCATTTTGACCCACAGCAAATTACCCCGGGTGGTAATTACCTGGTGTCCCATGGCTGCAATAGCAGCGATCCTGCCACATGGAGCCTGGCCAGCAGTGGAGCGTGGTTCTGGCCGTCCAGGCTCTGGCTGGCTGCCACTGCATGTACCACTCTGGGTTTGGTTTTGCTTTTTTACAGGTTTTTTGACCCCTCAAAAAACCCTTCTGTACTGCTCCCTTAAAGCATGGAGACCAACTGAATGTGCTTTATGTGGCACTGCAGATGTGTCTGTGGAGCCACACGCTGCACAACCACGCTTGTCTTGACACGGCCTTAGAAACCAAACGGCTCAGGGAAGCATGAGCTTTCATAGGCAACAACCTACTTCAGCATCTGATAAAGTAACTTCCTGCCTAGGAAAGCTCATGTCTCTCTGAACCAGTTAGTCTCTAAGGTGTCATCCTGTCCTACCTTCTGCCTAGTCTGCCGAGTGAGTTGCTTCCCCTTTCTGCAGTTGTGAAATGGGGACAAATGATACTGACCTCCCCTGGAAAGCACCTGGAGATCTTCAGATGAGAAGCACCCCTGGTACCATCATAAAAATAACAAAATGCTTTTTACCTCACATTGGTTTTCGTGCCGGACAGAATGGCTTTATTGTGCCTGGGGAAAACAACTGCCTTGGTAATGTGTAGCTGCGCCTGAGGACCTCTCTCCTCCAAAAGAGACTGACCTTGCTACTTTTCTCCTATTTAGTAACATGCACATTGGAAATAGAGTTACAAGCATATTTTATAACAAACTACAAATATACTCCCACACGCATGCAGCCACAGTTGCCATCACTGCAGTTTTATCCCTTGCACTTAAAAGGTACCTCAGGATTTTTTTTTTAAAAAGCCATGCTTTTCATTTTATAGCTGATAAAGAACAAAGTCTGAATAAGATTCTCTGTTAATAAAATAATTTATATCAATATGTTTATTACATACAGCTATTCTTTTCCTCTCAAAATCTCATCTATTTTATGGATGACTAGAGAACTAGTGAGATATCACAAATGACAGGGGTATAAAAAAAAACAACTGGAGAGAAGGCATTTTTAGCTTGACTATTTATAGATGTGGGGTTTTTTCTTCAGCAGCTTTGTTTTGTTTAACTCAGAATCTGGATGAACATTTGGAAGAAAAGATATCTATTTAAAGATGGAATCCCAGACCCTTGAGTCAACAGCTCCCCAGCACGCTTCTATCATGACAGGGGAGAAAGGATCTAATGTTTTATGATACCTAAAGTAAAAGTTAAAAAATTTGGATGATAAATACAAAGGCAAAAAAAGAGAAGATATTCCCCCTCTCCATTTCCATGCCAAATTTACAGTTTCATTCCATTTGTAATACAGTATTTATCCATATCTAAGATGACCCGGAATTTAAGACAACCCCCAAATAATTATTCTATGCGTGTAAAATTTAGAAATACATTATAATTTTCCAGATACACAATCTCAGTATCAGATGGCAGTCTTAAATTTGTCCATCCATTCCTCCCCACCACTGCCACAGGGAAAACAGTAGCTATCGCAGTTGTGTGGCTGGGGGGCAGGGAAATCCCTTGCCTTCTGTCCCCCTCCCAGACTTTCCCTTGCAACCTTCCTGCCCTACCCTGCCACCTGCACCCACCACCTCAGCTTCCCCCCACCCTCGCCCCCAACTCCCCAGTCTCTACATCTTCCCCACAGCCTCCACTGCTGTCACACACTGCTCAGACTCTATTCCCTTACTGGAGCACAGCACGTAGAAGTGCAGCCCATACTGCTAACTGGTCGGGCAGAGGCCAGAGTCAAAGGTGCGGGGAAAGGGGACAGAGCGGGAAACAGAAGCTGCAGATGGCGGCAGGTGGCTGCTGTGGGTCTGACTCTGACCCCAGCCCAGGCTCATGGACAGAGCCAGTACTGCAGCAGCTGCCTGCCCCAACCCTCTCCACTCCATACCTGAATTTAAGACAAAGGTGTTTCCCCCAGTGCTGACTGGAGAAAAAAACCCTTGCCTTAGATTTAAGTAAATATGGAACATATTTGCCAACTAATTCTTAGTTATTACCAGACTTCAAAGTTTGAGTCTGTTGGCTGCCACTCAATGGTTCCCAGACACACGCTTTTAACCCCAGTAGCTTAACAGCAGCAGACTAAAATACCATTAGGAACTGATGGGCAATGGAGAAAAACATCAATACTTCACGAAGGAGGGACTAAGCAGGTCAACAAAGATGAAGACATGGCATGCGTTTTTAGGCCAATGTGGACAAGTTACATGTATACAGCATCCCTCCGGAAAATAACTTTTCTATGAGGCAGAAGGACAAATTAAATGCTTTTCCATAAAAAGAGTGTTAGGAGAAGAAGCAATTACAGACTATCAAGAATCTGTTGCCTGGAGAAGTAACAACATAATGAGTGACCCACTATCACAAGAAGCAAGCAGGCACACAGTACTAAGGATGAATATTTGACAACTTTGTGAAGGAAAAACCATGAGCAGCAAAACCCTCGAGCTGAAACTAAAACCAGAAGTGCAGAGCAGTGCTGGGCTGCATTTGTTTGTAGTGGTTTTTAAGTCTCACAACCAGTGCACGTACACTAAACTGGAAAGCAACAACCTAATTAACATTTTTTACAGACTTTTCCTCTAAAAAACGCACATTGTCAGCAGATCATGGTGGATGAGGTTATAACAGGCTTATTTCTTCAACAAGAACCATGCTCGTGGTCTGAAACCATGTGTCCTTGCCACCTCCAAGAAAACCACCAGCATTAAATGAAGGACACTGGGATAATGCTTCCCAGAGCTGCAGTCTGTAAAGCTATTTGACCTGCTCTAGCTACGTACCACTAGCACCCAGAACTGTACACTTAGCACAGTGAGAAGACTGCACCAGCTCCGTTCAGCTTTAAAGAGGTGAAGACACCATGGACTGGAATCATCTGTAGCAAAAGGAGGTGTCCCAAATTACCTGTTTAAAAAAAAGTATGTCTAGTTAAACTAATGACAGAAGGACTGAGTGTGTAAGAGGCCTGGAAACAGAAGGCCTAGTAAAGGACCAGACACAGCAGAAAAATGGCAGCAATAGCACGCACCTGAAAGAGGAAGGTGTCAAAAAGTCCTTTGGAGAAGATTATTCTCCCTCTAATTATCTGCAATTGTACCTGGGTATGTGGCAAAAAGCCATGGAAAGGCAAATGCTGAATGACATATTTCCAACTGTATAGCCTCATTTGAGATTGTAATGCATGTCATTCAGGACTTGCCTTTCATGTTTTTTTGCCAAGAGCCTGGGCAGCCCTCCAGACAGACTGAAGAAATATTTTTCCAGTGTGACACCCGTTATGAAGATCCGTCTTACTGCAGTAACACGTGACCAGGTAATGTCATGCTGACCCTCCTACACCATGAATGCATGAATGCTGATTTAATCCTCTGTTAATTGAGACAGTTTTCTGCTTTAGGCTTTCAGTTGGAGGAGGAGGCAGGAAGTCTCTCACAGAAATTTTGCTCTGTGCTAGACACTCTGCTTGGTTAAATGCTCCACACACAGCTCTGCACTGAAAAACAGCTGTAATTTGAGGACAGCGGGGCTAATCAGTGTCTCTCGTTTTAGTGAGCTACTTCCTCACAAAGGGAGCTATACTCCATTGACAAGGGTCAGAATTTATCCACCACACATTTTATTGGTTTAGCTCTCAAATTTAGTAGAAAAATAAAATGTGTTGTTTTTCTTGAGGTCTTGCCTTCTACTAAAAACTCTGAATACTATCCCCAGGAGGCTGATACTCTTTGACTTTAGAGCCACAAATGTATTTTTCATTATATTTCTTACTAACCTTAGAGATCAGGCTACATTTATGTCTCAATAAATACCTCCAAAACAAGTGGTAAAAAGGAGAGAAAACAGAGCAGAAAAAAAAAAAGACTACTTTTTTTTTAAAAAGCATTTCCCCAACTGGAAAAGGCTATGAACCTCATTAACTGCCTTTCCAAAAAACACTTTGGGCTCCACAATGAAATGACCCCACCCTCTGTATGGGAAGCCACAGGTGCTGCTCCCTCTGGAACTTGCTAATAAATACAATTGCTTGTACTAGCTTGGAATAAGGAAGGCGCACTGCCAGGCGCATCGCTCCCTCCTCCGCACACGAGATGAGCATGCATTGCCTGCTGCAAAGTTTCCAACTCCTTGCCAGCCTGAGCGCCGAGACATCACTTCGGAGCCCCCAGTGTGGTGTTGCTGCTTGACAACCAAGCCAGCCTGAGGCCTCAACATTCCTGACAAACAGGAGAAGAGAAAAGAAGGAAGCCTTTCACAAACGTTTCTCAACCAATTTTAAGCCAACTGATTTCCTGAAGTATACGTCGGTCTTTTGCCTATAATACTGCATTTATTTTGTTTTCCTTGTCCCCGCTGGCATATAAAAAGCAGCTTTCTGCAGAGCAAATTACAGACACTCCTTTGCAAAGAGTGAACGTTTTCACTTGGCAGAAACAAAGTATCCGGCATGGAGTCATTAATTCCCCTCTTTTGCAGGAAACAACTGCAGAAGGACTCCTTTTTAGGTGGTGACAGCAATGGAAATTATTTAACTGAGTCACCTGCGACTGCATTATTTGCAGCTTGCTCCTCTGCTCCAAAATAGCATCTTTTGTGAAAAATGCCATAGGTAAAAGAACCAACGGCACACTGAGTTACGGAAAGTGACATTTATAAAAGTTGGGTTTACTGTGGCAATGCACATATATCCTGACTTATTTCCTCTTCTTACCTAAACTTCCTGTCTTCCAACTCCCCCAGAACCACTGCGGAGAAGCAGCAGAGGAGCAGCGGTGCCTGCCCGGCACACCATGCCACTCCACCTCCCTGCTGGACTTCGGCCTGGAACTAGTGACCAACCAGCCAGGACAAGGCTATGGAATCCTGGATCGTCCTGGTCAAACTGCGACATGTGCAGTGTGGTCACCCTACCTGTGACTAATCTTCTGCCCAATCCTGCAAATCCATTACATTATCTGGACTTTTCCCTTCTTCATAAATCCGTTTCATACTACTTTGTGTAGAATTCTTTTCTTCTATGCTCCTCAGAAACCCAGTATTGCCAACCCTGCAGCATCAAAAATCATGCAACCAACTTAAAAATTAAGAGATTTGGTATGTAAATCATGAGATGCTATGTTTGAAGTGGGGGTGTGGGGGTGTGTGTGTGGGGGGGGGTTATTTGTAAAGTTGGGGGGGCTGTGGGTGTGTGGTGGGGGGTTGGAGCCTGGGGGCAGGGTTCCCCACACACCCTGGCAGGATGCAAGGTGCTGTGGGTTAGGAGTGAGGGGCATCAGCAGGGCTGGGGAGGGGCGGAGGTATGTGGCATGGGAGTGAGGGGCAGACACAGAGATAAGTCAGGTCACTGGTCACGTGAATGTCTCCCCACCATTGGACACACCCCCAGAGGAAGCATGGGAGGCACGTGCTCCCCAGATTTGTGTATGGGGCAGAAGCAAGCTGCCCGCTGTGGGCTGGGGCTCTGTGTCCTGCTGCTTTTGCACCATGAGCCATGTAATCCCATGTGTGCCTCCTGCCACCCACCAGGCAGGTAGGGAACATGCAGCATGGCTAGCATGTGGCTCCTGGGACAAAGTTTGTCCCGGGAGCCTCAAACTGGCCATGCCATGTGTCCCCTGCTTGCCTGACGGGCAGCAGGAGACACACTGGCATTGCGTGGCTCCCCAGGCAAAGGCAGCGGGGCTCAGAGCCCCAGCCCACAGCCTGCCTCTGCCCTGCGCACAAATCCAGGGGTCACATGCCTGCCATGCCTCCCTGGGGGTGCAGAGTGGCAAGGAGCTGCCCCTCCCCTCTGTGCCTCTGGATGAATTGCCCACAACTATATCCCATGACCCGCCCCAGCGCCAGGGCCCCATTCACCCCAGCCCCTGCCCTACTCCCTCCCTCACTGTGGGGGCCTCAATCTGCCTCTCCCCCCTTCCCCTCCACAGACTTACCAGCTGAGCATTCTCTACATGGGCCAGAAAAAAAAGTCCAGAGATTTGAGGGTGCTATCCCTAGATCATGAGTCAGAGTTAATTTGACTTGGAAATCACGAGTCTCAGGATTTTTTCACAAAAGTTGGTATTACTGGAAACCCAGGATGTCTTCTTACTTTCTGCTAAGCAAAATCATTTCTTTATGTTACCTTGCCTAAAGCACTGTCCTATTTCTGATCTTCACCTAGCCAAAGTTTCCCAGAAGGCAACAGAAGAGAAGAAACAGCTACAGCCTATCAAAAAGGGTGGTTAGAGGCAATATAACCATACAAAATTTGGATGAGCATCCTGAATTTCACCCAACTCCAAACTTTTGGGGTCCCCTTCTCCCTTTCTTACCAGCAGCTTTTATGCACCTAATGCGATAGTGAAGCTTTGCACATATTTTTTTCTTCTGCATCATAAATAATGATGCCAGTATAGGTTTTAGTGTATTTTTGATATGGTAACAGAATACATCTTCAAGAACAGCCTGAAAAAAAAAAATCTTCCTGTAGTCTAACCTTGAAAACTATATTCAATCTCTTCTTTGGAGTGAATAAATGCTTGAGTAAAATATCTCATCACCACCATAAAGGTCAGATAAATAGATTTCATGCCTAAGCTGGCAAGTTGTCATGCCAGTTTTGACTGACCCTCCCTACCCTCGCAATTTATTTGGAAAATTAATCTTGGAATAACTGAAACTATACAACATGCAACTATGACATTAAAGTATTTAGGCCCAATCACCAAGTACTGAAATTGCAAGTGCAATATGAAAAGCCGACGTGAATGAATGAATGAATAAACGTTGTCATACATGCATGCAAAGGGTGTAACACATTGCCTCTGTTTAGTTTTAAAGCCTTACCTAAGGTAAGAATTACCTAGCACCTCTCACACTTGGTTCTGACAGAAATGGGAAGGGACTGTCTGATGTCTTGCACAGCAGTTGTCTACCTGCTGGGCACGTGCACTTCAGAGAAAACACCAGGAAATAAAATTTACAGCTGCGAAGAACACACTTAGAAGAAACCAGCATTTGCCTAGATTGGCTCTGTCACTGCAGTGTCATTTGATAATAATGTGATCAGTGACTTGAGAGAAAACGAGGAAACAAAGCAAGAGAAGCCATGCTCAGTGGTCACTTAATCTTTGAGAATCTCGTCATGGGAACTAGGCATAGGTCGAATCCAGAGTGACACAAGCTTACAGGCAAAGGCTTTGGATAATACAGACTGCAATAGATTGCCAAAGATTTGGATAAGTGTGTGCAGTGTCCTGATTTTACTTATGAAATCTACCTTGTTCTTATAAAGATTAATAAAATCTTCTGAAGTACAAGTATATGCATTGCCATTGATGTTACAGCTTTTAAGAAACATTCCTCATATGCAAAGCAATTTTCATTTCTATTTGTGGTACTTGCAGCCAACTGCTTAACCTTACCCTCACCTCTCCTTTAGTAAGATCTCTACAGATGAACCGCAGGGGGAGCAGATTAGGGTGGAGGGCAGGGGGCCAGCCATTTGAAAATCTGGCACTGGAGAAAGTAGTTCTGAAGTGTTAAGGAGATTTTTTTTCCTAAGGATTTAAAGAAATCCCACTGCCCTTAAATATTGCACTAACATGAAAAAGCTTTTTTGCTCACATTTCAAGAGAGCAGTAGAGGTAAAAAACACACCAAATTAGAAGACTTGCTACTCAGTAAGAGTGATGGGGATGGTTTGTCAATAGAAACAGGACCCTGACTTTCTGAGTAAACAGTTTAGATAAAATACTACTAAGTTTAAGTCTAATTTTTAAAGGACTGTGTTTATTTTCTTAAAACTGGGCAAAGATGGCAAGATTTATGTAGACGGAGCTTCCACAGAATTAATTTCTTATTCGTGTTCCTCACTGTAATTTACAATTGGTAGCATGTGACTTGCTTCTTGTTTAGATACAAACAGCAGTACAATACACAGGGGCTTTTGGGAGGCAGGGGGGGAAATAGGGGCACATGTGGGAGAAGGCAGGAAGCAAATAATGCATAAAACCAAACACACACTCAAAAGCTTTTACATGCATATTCAAATGTTGTCACATCACTGTGACTGAAAAAAAATGGATTTAGGCTTGGATTTATGCAACTAAACCTCAAATAAACCCTGACAACCTCATTTTTCTATGAAGTTACATGACACTGAAATAAAAGCACTAAAGCAAATACCTTGGGGCCCTCTGTACATTTTATGACACCAAGTACAGTAAAAGATGCATACTAACTGTGGAAAAAAAACCCACACAAAATAAACCAGTTAAGGCAAGCACCTTTGGCTCTCCACACCCATTTTTCTCTCTTAGAGAATCTCAAGACATCTATGGGCAGCCTCAAAGTACTACCACCCTGACCAAACAAGTTACAAAGACAGGTATACACTGCTGTTATTGTTGCATGCATACATAGCACTTCATGTTTTCAATGCGTTATAAAAACGGGCTGATCTGGTCCGTCTAGTAGGACAGAAACTGGGTGTGCATCCTTAGAGGATTAAAGGCCACTGAGGAATTTGCATCAAGCAGGAACCACACTTGGTACAAACTGGAGCCAGAGGTGGTTGGATGAAGATAAAAAATGGTGCCAGCCACATAGAAGTTAAATCAGCACCACCCTTTTGGTGTAGATGATGAATCAGGCAGGGAGGCCTAGATGCTAACAAGTCAACCTAATGCCAGGGAGAGAGGCACTGGTGACTTTTGGCATGGGCATGCGACTGCAGTGGCAGCTGCTATTTTTTCACCCTTCACCCTAAAGTCAGTGCCCAAAGCTACTGCCCTGGCCACCCCAAGCCATGCCAGGTAAAGACCTCACAAAGTTTGGAGAAACAGAA
Source organism: Gavialis gangeticus (assembly GCF_001723915.1). NCBI lineage: Eukaryota > Metazoa > Chordata > Crocodylia > Gavialidae > Gavialis > Gavialis gangeticus. The sequence continues at coordinate 58,537,938 of NW_017728992.1, forward strand.
TATATGGCCAAGAACTGTCTTTGCCTGTAAAGGGATGTCTTATTTAAGGTGCTCCTGCCCATCTTGGCTTTTAATCAAAATGGGAGCGCTGCAGCCATTATACACGTAGCTCTTTCAAGCTGCATTGCTGCCCCTCTTCCAGTAGGTGGCCAGCAGGAGCATACAGGCTGACAGACCTGTCCCCGGAATCATGTGCAATTAAGTTAATTGTGGGCCATTCAAGTTAATGGGAAGGCAAAAGGGGCAAAGAGAAAAGAAGGTGTTAGCACATTTCATCTTCTCACATACTTCATAGACACTTAAAAACAGGGCAAGGCACTTCTACATCTGTTAGAACCCCCAAAAAAGGCTTTCTCCTGGAAAAATTACATTTGTTTACCATCGTTTCGTTCTCTGTTTGTACAGCACCCTGACTAGGGCTGCTAGGTGCTGCTATAATGTCAAGTAAAATCATTTCTATGACTGTCATGAGCTTGGTGTGAGTAATACATCACTCAGCATGGCAAACCAATATCCTTTTTCTCCAGGCCTCTTGGGTGCCCAGTTGAGATGCTGCCTTCCTTCTGTGGAAAACATCTCTCCACCTTCAGTCAGACACCACGTAAAATGAGCAGTCAAAAGTAAGCTACAGGCTGGGGAACTCCCTTCTCGTCGATGCAGAGGCAGAAAAGGATCTTGGAGTCATTACTGATGCCAAAATGAACATGGGCCAACAGTGTGGGGACACAGTCAGGAAGGCCAACCGTACCTTGTCATGTATCCACAGATGCATCTCGTGCAGGTCCAAGGAGGTGATACTCCCCCTCTATGCGGCACTGGTCAGGCTGCAGCTGGAGTACTGCATCCAGTTCTGGGCACCGCACTTCAAGAGGGATGTGGACAACATGGAGAGGGTCTGGTCCAGAGGAGGGCCACTCGCATGATCAGGGGGCAGCAGGGCAGGCCCTATGAGGAGAGGCTATGGGACCTAAACCTGTTCAGCCTCCACAAGAAGAGGCTGAGGGGGGGATCTAGTGGCCTGTTACAAACTAGTCAGGGGGGACCAGCAGGCATTGGGGGAGTCCCTGTTCCCCCGAGCACTCCCAGGAGTGACTAGAAATCACGGTCACAAGCTGGCAGAGGTAGATTCAGGCTAGATATCAGGAGACGCTACTTCACTGTCAGGGCGGCTAGGATCTGGAACCAACTTCCAAAAGAAGTGGTGCTGGCTTCTACCCTGGGGGTCTTTAAGAGGAGGCTAGATGAACACCTTGCTGGGGTTGTTTGACCCCAGTACTCTTTCCTGCCATGGCAGGGGGTCGGACTTGATGATCTGCTCAGGTCCCTTCCGACCCTACCAACTATGAAACATACTGAAACCTATTTTAAAGGATGTTTTCTCCCTTTGGCCATTAAATAAACCCAAGTGTACCTGTTTGCTTAAGTGTAATCACTAAGTCTACCACGTGCAATTATAAGGAATCCGCACCCGAGTCACCAGCTTGGTCTGAGTCTTGAACCTTTAGCTCCCTAGCCTGGGTTTTGGTTCCTCAGATCTAAGTATTGTACACTGGGCTACAGGGCACCTCGCTGAGAAGTCAGTCTTCCTCTCCATTTGCCCACTTAAAAGCTCTGGTAGCAGGGGCTAGGAAGGGAGAGGGGGAGAGAGGATATTGTCTACAACCTCTCTCCCTGTCCCAGCACACCCATGCAGCAAAGGACAAGATTTAACTCCACATAGGCAAGGGAGCTTATAGACTTGTTTTTAAATGAACGTTTATTAGGGAAAAAAGGAGTAACAGTACAAAGGACAGCCCGCAGATGGCCCAGGTACAAACGACAGAGCCTGGGGCCATAGGGGATGTATGTGCCACTGGCACTTTCACTAGCATCAGCGATCGGCCACCGGGGGACCCCTCACCTGTCAGTGATCAGCAGCTGGTGCCCCTCCAGAGCCAGGAGGCAACAGTCGCCCATGCCCACAAGGCCGTCTAAATGCAAAAACATTCTGGGACGACATTAACCTGCTACAACCTATGCTGCTACCCCAGGAAGGGGCAAACAGTATCACAGTGAGAGGGGCAAGAGACTTTTAGAAAACAGTTATGAAAAGTGCAATGGTGAATGTAAGCATAAACACTGAGTTAAAGCACACGCATAAAAGCAAATATTTAAAGTGCTGAAACCCTGCCTTAAAAAGAGAGAGAGAGCATTACCGGATACCAGCTCGAAAGCAGGATAACAGCAAGGAAATTCAGGAGGGACTATTATGTTTTTCCTTTTTCTGAAATGTAGAGCCAGGAATGGATTTTGGCAGTAGCTAGACACATGAAAGTAGTATGTACACAGAGGAATGGAGGGGTACACTTTTTAATTCCCCCCCACCTAATCTTAACTCTGCCTTACAGATAGTGAGGGAACACTTTAAAGAAATAAAGTATTTAAAAGAACGAGGACATGTAGGCCACATTGCCTTTACCCCAAACTGTGTGTTAATGCGCACAAAAAATCTTTACCTCCCTTCTGAGACTTTAAATCCACACGGTGTCTCTTGGAGAGGGTAAAAAGAAAATGTAGGTCAAGATGTTGAGATACGGATTGCTTCTGAAAGATGAAAGCATAATAGGCACTAAGCTTTCATTCCTTATGTGTCTTTGAGATTTCAAACAGATGGAGTGTTATTTGATAATAGTTCCTTTCAGAAAATTGAAATTTAATATGGCTAATTATAAGTTAAAGAATTAACATACAGTCAGGGCTCCAACTGAGCTGGTATGCTACGCTGATGCCTCTTGCCAGCACGTCACCAGGGCATATTAGAATTCAGAGAACCTATTTGTAAAACCAATGTGCTCTCACAGTCAGGATGGTCCATAAATATGCAACAAGGCTGCAGCAAGGTGCCACAACTAACAAAGTCCACCCAATCCCACAAAATCTGCTTTAAAAAAAAAAACCAACAGGCAGAAGGGAGCACACAATGCAGGAAGAAAGGAACATTTGCAAAACTTAGAAAGAACTAAGAAGGCTGGGACTGAGATAAGACAACAAGAAAAATGGAAGTGAGAAAAAATTCCCCCAGTTATGGTGGGAGAGATGAGGAACAGAAGAAAGAGAAGGGAGAAATTCCTTATGAAATAAAAGACAAAGAACACAAGAAGAAATGGACACATTCATCATTTTATAGTGTGGAAACAGAATTTTTCTGAGAGCTATTTTACAGATCAATCTTGTAGTGAATTACGAAGTAGAAATTCCATAATACATTTCATAAGAGAACCAGCACTATAGAATATAAAAATACAGCTGATAAATGGCCATCAACAATGGGTGTAGCTAAACTGATAGAGAGCAGAGTTTTTTCTACAATACAGAACACAGCCAGGCTTGTTTCAGAAATCTATAACTAGGTTTTCATTGCTTTTCTTGAAATGGCACTGAACATGTTCAGCACTGATTCATCAACACCTCTTGAACATTAACATCAGGTGCTATTCCTAGCCGTTAAAACATAGGCCTTGTTTGCCTTACTAACATTTAGGAAACAGATTCTCATGGTTACCTAACATGTTCAGCTCACTATGACCACACTGTGGAAGCCATAGTATAGGCAGGACTCCAAGAGTTTCCAGTATCTGGACCACCATCCATGCTATGTCTGCATGTTATTTCCTAAAATTCTCTAACATATACAGTATTTAACCAAATCCAAGACAACTTTGAATTTAAGATGATCCCCTCACCCCCCCCAAAAAAATGATCCTATACATGGAAAATTTATAAATTTGTTATAATTTTCCATGTATAGAATCAAAATTATCAGAGGGTCGTCTTAAAGTCACCTCTGCCACCAATGCAGTGGGAAAACCAATGACAGGATGGCAAGTAGCCCCTACTACTTGGCCCCCCTGCAACCTGCCCACTCCCCAGTGGGTCCTGTGCCCCTCTTGCCTGACAGGAGACCTGCCTGACAGTAGGCAAAGTGCACAGGCAGCTGCTCGAGTTCTCTAGTTCTGACTCTGCCCCTGGCCTGGGGCCAGAGATGGAGACCCAGCAGCCACCTGCACCCCACCTCCACTGTATCTGAATCCAAGACAAGGACTCCCCCCTCTCCCCCCGAATAGGGAAAATAACTTCATCTTGGATTCAAGTAAACATGGTACATAGAAGATGATAGCTATATCGATGCAAAACAAGATACAATAACTCTGTTGTTTAATATCTCAAGCAGAAAGCCCCTGAATTGACTAACTGCATGAGACTCTGTTTACCTTCTTCAGTAGGAGAGAAGGCTGCAAACCAACGAAAAAGGGGTGGGGGAATGATATCTCATTTCAGTAATTTTTTAACTGCATTTCTCAAGTAGAAAAGATGGTTGAAAGGAAAGTGACAGAATGGAAAATTTTCAGAGCAGATGCAGTGCTGGGCTGAAGGAGTAATGTACCTACTTTTAATATCTAATTCTAGTAGAATACACAAATCTGTTTTCAGTTAATATAGAGTCAGAAATAGTGTGGTTTGTGATATTCATACCTAGAAAGGGATACATGATTCCATCAATGCATTATACACAGTGGTGGTACCAAAACCTGTCAGTTTTACCTAAAACCCCAGTAAAATAATTAGAGCTTGGAGACCTATACAAACTAGAGACAATGACTTGATACTCCTGTTTTTCCAATTATTTAAGTTGGGCTAATAAAAGATATCAGATTCACCCAAAGAACCTTCTCTAACTGATACTCCTAAACATTTAACCCTTGGGGGTTTTCAAAACCCAGCTAGATAAAGCCTTGGCTGGGATGATCTAGTTGGGGATGGTCCAGCCCCCCCTGCACCAGGCAGGAAAGACAACTGGGGTCAGGTGACCCCAGCAAGCTGACCGTTCAGTCTCCTCTTGAAGATTTCCAGGGTAGGCAATTGCACCACCTCTGGAGGGAGTTTATTCCAGAGTCTGGACGTAAAAGTATGAAGGCAAATGTAGTGTATAAAAACAAAGAATCAAAACGCGCCTTTGATATCAACAATGGGGTGAAAGAGAGGCGTGCCCTAGCTCCCATGCTTTTTAACATTTACTTTTCATTCCTGCTTCATCTATTCAAGAAAGGCAATGATGGCATTATATTTAAACCAGACTAGGTGTAGATTTGTTCAACACTGCAAGGTTTAGAATGAAAGCCAAAGTGAAAGAACTAGTTCTGAGAAATTTCTTGTTTGCAGATGACATGGCCTTAGTTGCCCACAGTGAAATCTTACCTACATAATCTCTTGGGCAGATTTTCTGAATCAAGCAAGAGCTTCAGCATGGCAATTAGGTCTCAAGAAAAGTGATTATGTATCAAGGGGTGAAAGAACCTGACATCACTCTGGAGGCTAAATCTCTTGGTGTCACTGACAGTTTTTGCTACTTGGGTTGTACAATCAGCAGGAATCTTGACCTCTAGTATTAACTAGCCTGTTTTTTGTGTCATCTTGAAGTTTTGCCATCTCACCCCTCATCATCTTTTCCAAAATCAACACAAATAACACCATAGGCTCTAGTGAGAGAGCTGCAGACTTGGAAGTTCAGACTCAGCATTTAGACTGTATAAAATTCAACAGTAAGCTCTTTTAGTTTCAACATGTCCCAAGAGGGCTTTAGTTTACTATTCTCCCCTAAAAGAATAATGTTGGGTTTTCTTTTAAAAAAGGATGCAATGTACAGTAGAGTCAGTTTCCTGTTTACTAGCCACCTACGTCTCACACAATGCTAAATCAGAATTCAAGGTTAAAACCCACCCCTTATCAAAACAAAAGTCTACCCTGCACCCAATTAGTAAAACTTCTTCCTGTCTTAACACACGAGATAAACAAAGTTGAGGTAAACTCTCTTGTCTATTCTATCTAGCAGTTCAAGAGGGCTTGAGACCCTCTATATAGAAATTCAGCTGGCAGTCATTCCTAGCCAGAAAGATTCAGTGTTATCCAGATATCCAATAATGGCAAGGACAGCAGGAACTACAAAACTGAAAATTTGCAGGCAATGCCCTGAATTTTCCCTATTCATCTATGGATTATCTAACATGAGGGAAATACAAAGGTGATAAAAATAAACAACGACATCTTTGTTATACCCAAGCCAAAGGGTCGCTTATGTTTAATTAATCTAAAAAATAAGTGTCTAACACAGGACAGAACTTCAGTTCAGCGTTCTGCATGGTTAAGTTCCTATTAAGAAACCTTGTTTTAGGACATTAGCGGCAGATCTCTTATATCAGTTACTTGGAGATAAAGAATTCTGTGTGGTAGGCAATGCTTCCATCACTGGTCCATTTCTACTTACATCAGAAGGAGTACCTCGGCAGGCGCGTGTTATGCTTTGGACAGCAGCTGACCTTCAAAACCTTATACACCAGCTTGATTGGTTTGCTTTCCAGGATGGCAAAAAGTGAACTTTTATCGAGCATTCATTGAATTATGAACATATCTAGATTATGCTAAAAGGAAGAATGTATTGGATTACAGTTCTTCCTTTGATTAACAAGCTATGAGGATCACACTTTAAATGGGGAAAGATACTAGCTTATGTAAACACAGGGAATATGCATTTAAATCTAAAGTTGCAATTTGCCATGCCAGTTCACCCACCCTAACAACAGACTGACCACTTCAACTGTCAAAGGTCATTTCTGACCAAAGCTAAAAACAGCATTTGGGATTTCTCTCTTCAGACCTCTTAGGCTTGGGAACTGAGCTCTCTCTAAAGCAAACTTGGACCCTCTCAACAGAATCAATTCAGTTGCATAAAAGTCAGTCTTCAACTGATACTTGAGAAGATATAAAGAAGAAGTGGCAACATATTTCAATCCTGGCTTGTTCCCTGGATATCAGAAAAGCAGTAAAAGTACAAACAGCATCAGAAAAGTAGAAGTTTCCTTCCTGTACTTCCCATACTACCCTGAAAACCCATTATGTTAAAACAAACTGGCACGATTCTTATTTTTGGAGAAGTACCATGCTGCCAGGCCCCCAACCAGAAGACTGAGCTCAACTTTAGACTTTGCTTTTAGTGTTTCTAAAGAGATCATTCTATAAAGAAGATTGGGAAACCAAACTAAAGGGATAAATATTGCACACAGATATGCACTTTTTTTTCTAAACCATGTTTTAGGCTTTGTTCAACCTCCACACCCAGTACAGGCAGAATACAAAAATGCTGGGCTGCTTAGCAACCGCAACAAATAGCAGTAGTTTTAATAATTAGCCAAGAACATTGTAGAGGTCTCCCTATTTACAAAATCCAGAAGACACCATTGTCTGACTCCAAAGTGCTCTAGGAAAAAATCTGCTTTTGAGGGGACCTTCACAGAATCATAGAAGTCGGGTTGGAAGGGACATTGTAGATCTTCGAGTCCAACCCCCCGCCTGGGCAGGAGAAAAAACTGGGCTCAAATGATCCCAGCTAGGTAGGCATCAAGCCTCCTCTTAAAGACCCCCAGGGCAGGAGCCAGCACCACTTCCCTTGGAAGTGGGTTCCAGATCATAGCCGCCCTAACCGTGAAGTAGTTCTTACGGATGTCTAATCTAAACCTACTCTCCAACAACTTGTGGCCATTATTCCTTGTTATGCCGGGGGCGTTAGGGGAAACAAGGTCTCTCCCAAACCCTTCTGGTCCCCCCTAGTGAGTTTATAGACGGTCACCAGGTCCCCCCTCAGCCTTCTCTTGTGAAGGCTGAACAGGTTCAGGTCCCGCAGTCTCTCATTGTAGGGTCTGCCCTGTTGTCCCC
>NW_017728992.1:58546189-58556929 GCF_001723915.1 Gavialis gangeticus
CCCCTAACGAAACCATGCTGGTTGCCCCTGAGCATCATCCCTGAGGCTGGCCCATCACAGGTGTGCTCCATGATGATCTTCTCAAAGAGTTTCCCTAGGATTGAGGTAAGACTGATGGGCCTATAGTTGCCCAGGTCCTCCCCTCCTCCCTTTCTTAAAGATGGGGACCATGTTGGCTATCTTCCAATCATCTGGGACCTGGCCCGAGCACCACAAGCACTCATAAAGCCATGCCAAGGGCCCTGTAATAACCCCTGCTAGCTCCCTCAACACTCTGGGGTGGAGAGCATCTGGACTCGCTGATTTGAACAGGTCCAGCCCCTCCAGAAGCTCTCTAACCCGGTCCTCCCCAACCTGAGGTCTGGAGGCGTTCCCCTCGAGTCTGTGCTGCATCACGGGGGGGAAGTCCCGGTCCCTGCACAAGAAAACGGAGGTGAAGAATTGGTTAAAGAATGAACTGGAGCAAGTCATAGTTTGAGTAATCTCTCTGACGTCTGTTTGCAAGATCTCACGGGACAGACAGATACTGAATTTTAAAAAAAAAATCATTAGATCAACTGCTGCTAAAGCCAATGATGGAAGAAAGCAAAGGAGTAAATGAAAGGGAGTGGGCAGTGTGGTCCTGGCTTCAGAGAAAGCATTAGGCAGAATGGATCACAGAGGTGAATCCTTGGGGAGAAAACTAGCACCTGCCTGATTGGGAAGCCAAGAGCTAAAAGCTAACTGATAACAGAGGTCAGTCAGATGCAGAAGGTCCGAGTTTGCCAGCTCTTTCCTCTGTTGGATTCTAAAAGAAATGTTCCAGCTGAGCTCCTTTCACTCCTTTCAGCTTCTCCACCCCCAGCACCCCACCACACACACTGTAGCATAGAGCCTAAATAAAGAAAATAAGATGAATCCTATCAAAGATGCATAGTCTTCAAAACAGATGCAGAACAAAGCACAGGAAATTCCGAGCAAATTCAAAAAAGAGAGAGAGAGAAAAAGAAAAAAAAAGCCTTGCATGTTCAGTAGCTTATCTAGAATGAGCTTGCCGCTTAGTGGACAGGTCTTGACATCACACAGTCCTAAATGTAGCTGAAACTTTTGCCAGTAATCTTGCCTGTGCCACAAGAGAATTGATAATCGTGCAAATTCAGCTGCTCTTAACTTGGGAGATGGCCACTTCAGGTACGATTTGACACAATGGCAAAGGGGGACTTTACACTGTCATGCCACTGCTATATCCTGTTGGGTGCTTACATGAAGGCCTCTGTAACACTATGATTCAAACAACGTTCACCGATACTAACATTCATTTAAAATGGGGCAAGAGAAAGGAACTCATTAAAAAATGACCAGAATGATACCCTGATCAACTCATCCTGGAAGCAAACTCCTCCTTTGTCTCCAATACTGGATCCCAGCTAGCCATAATAAAGATAAAAATGATTAACTGTTAATATTGTACTGGAGTAGTTCGTGCCTACATGGCTAATCAAATGGCCTATATTTTGTTCATTTCCAAGGGCTTAAAAACTTGGCTGTAAAATAAATGTTTTAAAACATGGATTGGGTCACAACTGCAATTCAGCAGTAGGAACTTACGGTAGTATTCAGACTGTTTTCATGTCACGTAAAAGATTCACAACCTGTGCTGACTGGCAACCTGGTTACTAAAAAAGGCCCAATCATAAGGACACAGGTAGTGCAGGGTACTTCAAGGTCAGGAATAAGGTATCTTGGCAGTTGTGTCAGGAAATTTACAGTAGTACTCACTGTGTTCCTCTGTGGTTATAGCCATCTGTCACTAAACTTTACTTTTTAAAGCCACTTTACTGCCTGTGTTGACATGAGAAGGTTTTATAGCATACATGACATCTGCACTGATTAAACACAGCTTAATGGATTTAAAAACATTCTGTTGGGTCAACAACAAAACTAGTTTCACTGTTTTAGAAGGTAAAACATTTCTAAAATGCCCCCTTTATTGAGGAAACAAAAAAAGCAATAGGGGCTAAGAATAAAAACACTAATCTAAGAGCTCTGGAGGTTGAAAAAATGTTTTTCCTCCCTGAACTTTTTGGAAATATTCCAAAAAGTATAGTTTACAACACTAGTAAAAAAACCAGAGGGAAAAAACAACCCTAAAATGAAAACGTTTACTCATGGGTAAGCACAGATGATTGTGTATGCATATGGTTTCACAAAATACATTTCCCTTTGTACTTGACGGGACAAAATGAAGTTCCCTGTGGTTTACATAAAGTCCTTCCTAAAACAATAATCAAACAAGCAGAGGTATATTTGGACCGAAAGACATCTTTGTCTCAACTGACACTGTTTTTACTTTTGTTATTTTGCTGTTTTCTATTTTGCATATTTCCATGCCCATCCTACTGACACATCTGTTATGTCCCTTGCTGTTTGTTATGCAAGATAAGCCCCAGGGTATTCAATGAACAGATTCCCCCTTATCAATAAGGTGAGGAATTTGTTGAATGGTCAGTGTGATATCAGCAGTACTGTCATTCGGATAGAGTACCGTACTGCAACTATACACAATTTACTCATGTTTACTCTAGCTTTTAATCCTTTTGCCTGCTCTTGAAGATTTTAATAAAAATTAGTAACAAGCAGTAATAAACCTGCACTTATCAGATATTTGGTGTGTATGTTTGGGCTTACTCAGTCTACAAAAGAGAAGACTGAGGTGGGGATTTAGTAGCAACCTTCAACTACCTGATTGGTGGTTACAAGGAAGATGGTGCTCAACTGTTCTCAGTGGTGGCAGCCGACAGAGCAAGGAGCAATGGTCTCAAGTTGCAGCAAGGGAAGCTTAGGTTGGATATAAGGAAAAACTCTCACTAGGAGGGTAGTAAAGCACTGGAACAGGTTACCCAGAGAGACAGTGGACTCTCCATCCTTGGAGGTTTTTAAAACCCAACTAGATAAAACCTTGGCTGGGATGATATAGTTAGGGATGGTCCTGATTTGATCAGGCAGTTGGACTAGATGACCTCTTGAGGTGCTTTCCAACCCTCATTTTCTATGACTTTACGTCTAAAAACCCACAAGAAACCCTCCCCAAAACAGGGGTGTTGAACTCATCTGGCCCTGTGTGCCAGGTGAGCATCCCTGAGAGAGTCTGGACTGGGACTGACCCTCTGGGGAGCAACCGCAGTGCCAGGTCAGACACACAGCACACACCAGCCTCCAGGGCTGGAACAGAGCATATGCTGCTTGTGGCACTTGGGCTGGACCTGGTTCTGCAGGCAGCGCAGAGGATCAGTCTGGGACGTTGTATGCAGCCTAGACCCTCTGTGCACAAGCAGTGCCAGGTCCAGCCCACACGCCACAGGCAGTACACACCCTGTGCTGGCCTGAGGGTTGATGTGTGCTGCACAACTGGGTGCGTACTCCATGCAGTATTGTGTGCTGGCTCTGGATCTGGCAGGGTGCCACAGGGAGGTGCACCCTATGCCAGTCCAGGCCTGTGCGCTGTATGCAGCATGCACCAGCCTGGAGGCTCACTGTGCATAGGGCCCCCAGAGCCAGCATAGGGTGTGTGGGCTAGACTCAGCACTGCACGCGACTCAAGGGGCCAGGGCTCAGGCCACATGTGGCACTTCGGTCTGACCCCCCGTGCTGGACCTCTTACATGTCTGCAGGAGGTCCAGCTCACGCTGTACACAGCGTGCCAGGCCTGGGCTGACACGGGCTTGGTCCAGCAACTGACAGGCCAGATCATATGGCTCCAGGGGCTGGATATGGCTCATGGGTCATGTGTTTGACTGCTTAATGCCTCTCATTCTCTTTTCCAGTTTTTGGAAGGAAGAGGACTTTCCTCACATCTGTCCAATAGACTATTCCCTTCTGTTGCTGCCTTCTCCATATTGCTCCCATACTCTAAGGGCCTTTTTAGCATGGGACACTTAGCACGTCATTTATTTAGCATTACCATAAGCATTTCATCATGTCACATTAGGAGTCTGAATGTGTTCTGAGAAGCGGCATAGTAACATGCATGATGACCTCTTAGTGTAACATGCTGGGGTCATAGCTTCAGCCACCACTGTCACCGATGCCTGGACAGGCAGGGGCTAGAGCCATCTCATGCTCTGTGCCCCAGACTAGAGCCAGAGCCAGAGCCAGGGCCAGAGCCATGACTGAAGCTAAGCGGCAATGGTGGGGAGGGTGTAGAGGCAGTTGGGAAGGAGGGGGCAGCAGCTGCAGCCAAACTTGGTTCAGGCCAGGGCCAGGGCCACAGCCCCCTGCCTTGTACTCAGATCCAAGGTGAGGGTCTTTTCTTGCTGGATGTTGAATGGGAGGGAAGCTCCCATCTTGTATTCAACTACATATGATACTTAATACAAACTTGAGATACTCCTCACATGAGAAGTCCTAACTTTGCTGTGATACAATCACATTTAGCACAATACAACTACACTCTGCACTTCTTTTACTGTTTGAATGCGCAGACGCCCACTTTTTAAATGCAGTTAACATGTCCTAAGTATAATGTCACAAGGCTGTAAAATAGACATTTTCAAATCTTTTCCTAGTATGAACCCCTGCCTACTAGATAGATGGCATTATGGTCCTGTTTCCAGGCCACTTAGAATCCCAAAGCGTTCCTGCATCAATCGTGTGCACAGAACAGTAGAACTATTAAAACATACATGGTATCTTTAGCTTCTTCTGCAGCTACAAACAAGAACCAGTCAGCAACAGCCAGACCACCACCAACTGCTCTGCATATTCCCCAACTTGTTGCAGTTTGGAGAGTACTGCTTCAGCCCACTTTCTGACTTTCAACATCCTCATGGAATGTCTGTATAAAGCAGAAAAAAATTCATTCCTATCTGTATGCCAAAGAAATGGGTGTTCTGCAGTCCAAGATGCAATGTCATATCAGGAAGAGCCTAACAAATCTGATTATCTAGCAAATGTCTATTCTGTCAAGTATCTTCATATAGTGAGTTCAAAGTACATGAAATCCAGGTGTATCTAGACATAAAACTGTAGGGACTTCGTGTGGTTCTAGCCAGAAAAGCTTCTCTATAAAAATGATTGAAAGAAGTAAATTAAATACAGAGATTGACAAAAACTATAATTTCTGACAGCACTGCAAGCTCTATCATATATATGAAAGGATAGCTGTGCTCCTCCTGCTGCATACATCAACTATAAAAAGATTCCATGGTCTGAATTTAGCTGGCAATTTTATTGCTATAGGAGACGGAACAAAATGCAGTTTGCTCGTCCCCAGGCTGCAGCATGTTGGTCTACATTGCTGACACTAGCGGAAAAAAACAATGTTTTAGCCACTAAACTAGAGCAAAGATGACCCTGAATAATATAATTTTGTTGTTTTCTGTTGTAGACAGGAAAGGATTTATTTTCCAGATTTGACATCCAGTCCAATTAATTGTTACTGTTAGATGCAAACCAAAAAAACTGTTAAACAGGCTAATGACTAAAATTAATCAAAAGCATTTTTTTGTTTATGAGTTGAGTGTCTCCCCACCACCCTGTTTGGCTTTTCAACCTTTTCTACAGTATTGTACTGAGTGAGATTTAATTTTAATACTACCAATACTAGTGCTATTTTCCTACCCTTGGATTTTGGTTTTGTTTCCTTTCTCCTATATACAGTTTTTCATTTAATCCTATCTATTCTTTTGCTTCAAATCCTCTATTTCTTATCTGCAAAATCTGCTACTTCCCACATCCTTACCCACCCTCATGACACAGCAATTGTCCTTCCAACCAACAAACGAGAACAGCATCTCCAAAACCCATCAGGCACTCTCCTTTGGTTAACGCTTTGTATTCCTTTTCTGGTATTATACATCATTTTGTTTTTTGCGGACTTGGTCTCTTCTTGGCCTCTTCTCAGCAACTTTAACAAATGTATTATTATTAATTTTTGTCTCCTCAGACTGCACAGCTACCCTTGCCATTTACACATCATCTTTCTTACCCTCTCCCATCCACAATTAACAGCAAAAGACTGCAGGCAGGTGAAGTTATTTTCAGAATTACTTTAACTATAAATAGACCTAGGGACAACAGCAGCTCTTCCTAGGAGGAGAGTGAAATGATTCAAAGTTATGAGTCATAGGATGACAGCAGTCTCTAACTTTTGGAAAAAATGAAGGGCAGGATTAATTTACAGAGAACATTTCCTCTAATTTCCTTAGAGCACTGACAGTGCTCATGCATCTTGCCACATAGCCCAGCCAAGTGGTGCAGAGCTGGTCCACAGGCCAGGTACCATGCATGGGGTCAGCATTCTGGTGTGATCCTGTGTGCCTACCCAACCCCATGTGCTAGTTCCATGGTGCACCAGAGCAATCTAGCATGCAGGACTCCATCATCTGGCTTGTAGGGCTCCCTACGGGTCACTGCTCCTCTGCAGTCAAATTTTCAGACAAATGGGGAAGCCAGGTTACATGGCCTTGCAGCCTGGATCTGGCCTACAGGCTGGAGATTGACCACCCCTGCCTTATACCACTGAAAGCTGTAATGACAGCATCCTCTGAAAACAGTGGCATTGGACAGGAGTTGCCAAGGGCATTATATGGCCTGCAAGATTTTTGCAACTGTTCATGGATAACTCAGAAAGAAACTCTCTCAAACAATTAATGATTTGGAGAGAATGAAAATTTATCAAATTTCTCAAATGAAATTTATGGTAAAAACAAAAAAAGGAAAAGAGATTTGGGAATTTTCAGTAGTACCCAACCCAGCTTCCTGAGAGCGTAAGAGAGTTGTTATTTAATCTTGAATGTGCATGAGAGAGAGAGAGAGACAGAGAGAGAGAGAGAGAGAGAGAGAGAGAGAGAGAGAGAGAGAGAGAGACTTTTGACTTGCTCTTTTGAAAATTTAGATAAAAAATACAAAGATTATACAGAAGTCCTGCACAAATATAAGTGAGCTTCAAATTATTTAAAATAATGATTTGCATAGTCCCAATTCTGGCCTTGGCAATTTAACAGGTATAGAGACCAGAAAAAAATTAAAATAATATTCCAAATTGATATGCTTACTTAACTGGTTACTGGCACTGGGTTATACTGAATTGTACCACTGCACTTTGGCACTTTGTTGCATTTTTAAATGCACTGACTAGGATACCTGAAATGTATGCACAGGAGGATATTCCTAGCATGCATCTAAATCTCACTAAACTGAAAGAAACTTCTCGCAGCGCTAAGGTCCTGGGAAGATGAAATAAACAAAACAGAGCAGAATATCATATCTACTATACCAAGAAACACTTTAAAGCTTTAAAGAGAAAAATACCTGGAGATTAAGTCTTTGAACTCAACATCAACCAAAATCTTCTATCCTATACTTTAACATTCATAATTAATTAGATCATGTTTTTCACTAGTCCTAACCAATACAACACATTTAGAGATGGTTTCATTCATCATCCTTGTAGGACCAACCTAAGGCCATTGACAATACAATACACATCTGAATATTTCAAGGACTACTCTGTCATCTTTACAGGTTGGTATTTCTGATCATCTTGAACAAAAAACGATCTTTTGTACTTTTACTGTTTATGAACTGTAATATAAAAGCAAGCTTCTATGAGCTACTCTTCTGAGGACAGTGAATTTACTTTTAAAACACAATGCAAGCAATAATTGTATTCTTTATTGCTTTTTTTTACAACCATATTTCACATTTAAAGCAACAAAAGGAAAAAACCATTTCCCATGGGAATTAGCTTTCCTCTTAGGAGAAGACTTCTGAAAATTGGTATACAAATTCCAAACCCCAGACTCTATTATGAAAATCTGATCACAAATGACAGGCAGCAATAATCAAAATCACAATGCATGTCCTTTGGGTTTTTCAGTGTGCAACCCTGTTTCCACAAGCTGAATTAGACTATTCCATTTAGAGCTACAACGGGTTTTCTGACAACTGATAGAAAAGTCTCCTTCTGATTTTATGTTCCCACACACTGGAAGAGAATTTATCAACCACAGGCACATTGTAGCTGAAGGCTATCCTGTTGTTATCCTATGCTCTGTGACTAACTTCCTGGTACAAGTGTTGGGAGAGGCCAACTAGGAGCCATGTTCTTCTTGACCTGCTGCTCACAAACAAGGAAGAATTGGTAGGGAATACAGAAATGGATGGCAACTTGTGCAGCATCAACTATAAGATGACTGAATTCACAATCCTGAGAAAAAGAAGGAAAAAGAGCAGCAGAGTAAGGACCCTAGACTTCAGAAAAGCAGACTTGACCAACTCAGGGAATGGCAGGATCCCCTGGGAAGCCAGTCTGAGGGAGAAAGGAGTCCAAGAAAGCTGGCTGTATTTTAAAGAAACCTTGCTGAGGGCATAGGAATAAACTATCCTGATGTGCAGGAAGACTAGTGAGTATGGCAGAAGACCAACATGTCTCAGCAGGGAACTCTTCAGTGAGCTAACTTGCAAAAAGGAACCTCACAAGTGGAAACTTGGACAAATAACGAAGGAGGAGTGTAAGAATATTGCTCAGGCACGCAGGGATGAAATCAGGAAGGCCAAAGAGCAATTGGAGTTGCAGCTGGCAAAGGACATGAAGGGTAACAAGGGTTTCTACAAGTATGTCAGCAACAAGAGGAAGATCAGGGAAAGCGTGGGTTCCTTACTGAAAGGGGGAGGCAACTTAGTGACTGATGATGTGGAAAAAGCTGCCCAGCTCTTCTCAGCATCACTGCCCAGCTCCCAGTCTCCTTATGTCTGTAGGCTGCTGAAAGGTTCTCTCTACCTGCAACAACCTGAAGACACCATAGCAAGTTCAGCAGGGTTGTTAAAGGAGTTGTGCAACCCAGGATCTCTATTTCACAAAATTTGGTGTTACTCCTTGTTATATGTGCAAGATAAAATTTCAAATCTCAGAAACCTAAGGTCAGGGGCCTAAACAAAGGCCTTAGTTTTTCAGGCGTGTTGAGCACCACTGATGCCAAAATTTATACGTCAGCTTTCTTCAACAAAATTGACAGGGGTTCAGTATTGATATAAAGGAAGCCACTTACATAACATCACATTTAGGCATTTAGCTCATTTGAAAATGGTGGCCACAGCTTACATTAAGCAGCAATGGATCCGTTCTGAAAGATGTCATGACATGTAAATGTTCTTAAATCTTATTATTTGTCTTTCCCATGTCACACTACTATTAATCCTTTTCCCTTTCCTTAAAAAACCGTCATTTTTCAAAAGAAAGCCAGCCTGTCTTCTAAACCAGCAGTTCTCAACCTTTTTTGTACCAGGACCCATTTGTAAACAGCGATGGCCAGTCCCAATCCAGTACCCCTCACCGTCAGGTCCCAGCCCCTCAGTGTGGGGGTATGGGGGGGAGGCCTCAAGCAGCCCCTTGCAGGCTGGAACTGGCTGCAAAGGAAAAGCCATGGTTTCCCACATTTTTCTCCTTTAAAGGAGAATCCATTTGTGACCCTTTCATACATTCTTGCAACCCACTTTTGGGTCATGACCCACAGGTTGAGAACCACTGTTCTAAATGACTGTTTTTAAAAAAAATGTTCAAAAGACAGTTGTCTTCCTGAAACAGAGCCATACAGAGGCTGGAAGCTTAGGGAACCATTTCATGAATAGAAGGAATTAGAATGGATGTCATACAAGTTCAGGAAAACTTAGTCACCCACTTCTTGTGGGACAGAAGTTAGGGGGAAGTATGCTACTATAAAAACCTAAATTAGTGAAGCATGCTTCGAAGGCATGAGCCATGACATTGCTGGAATAAATATGTGGCATACTCCATGTGTGGTACCTGCATTGACACAGCATTCCCAGCCAACTTACTTTTCATCTAAGCTGCCTTTGGAGAAACCAGACACCATAAAAACCTCAGTCATCCTGTAAACTGGCATATCATCAAAGCTTACTAACATACAATTATTGCGCTTCATGCCTGTAGACTTTTTTCCTCTGACTAAAGAAAAGCCCCATAATGGAATGAGAAACTTTCCAAAAGAAACTGTGTTTGACAGAAGATCAATGAAGCAGAGGTGTTGGAAAAAAAAACAGAAAGCCAAAGCTGGTTTGTGTACTTCGCCATGCTCATTATTGACTTGGTGCTAAGGCTGAAGTGTTCTTTCCCTTCAGATCATTTGATATTATTAGTGAACTCAGAAGTCAAAAGTATTTCTTAATTGCATTGAAGAGGTCATTGCTGCTCTTGTGGTGCAATAACTTGGTCATACACAGTCTGTCTGCATTTAACCAGCCATTCAACTAGCTTTTTGCTTTGCTAGTAATATGCAAGCTTCTCAGTTAAAGAACAGTGAAATTTGACTCACCAAGGCAAAAGCACAAGCTGCACAGAAATACGATAATGTAACAAGCAAGCACCCAGCTGCTATTTTAATGTATTAGCACAGGGGTGGCCAACCTGTGGCACAGGCAGCCTATGTGTGTGGCATGCAGCAGATTGGGGAGGGAGATGGGAGCGCAGTGACAGATAGGGGTGACAGCAGAAGGCAAAGTAGCAGGTTGGGCAGGGAGTACAGGGAAGGAAGCAGAAAGTAAAGCAACAGATCAGGCATGGCAAGGGAATCAGAGTGGCATTTGGGGAGGGCGAGGGCTAGTTTGCAGCACATACTAGCACATGCTCATACTGAGAAGAAGCTGCCAAAAACCTCTCAAAAAACTTGTAAGGTAAAAAGGAAAACACAAACTTGCCCAGAAACCTGAACTCTGCTAGCCATCATTTTCCAGGTGCAATGA
>NW_017728992.1:58561929-58564594 GCF_001723915.1 Gavialis gangeticus
ATATTAGGGAGATGGGAGCGCAGTGACAGATAGGGGTGACAGCAGAAGGCAAAGTAGCAGGTTGGGCAGGGAGTACAGGGAAGGAAGCAGAAAGTAAAGCAACAGATCAGGCATGGCAAGGGAATCAGAGTGGCATTTGGGGAGGGCGAGGGCTAGTTTGCAGCACATACTAGCACATGCTCATACTGAGAAGAAGCTGCCAAAAACCTCTCAAAAAACTTGTAAGGTAAAAAGGAAAACACAAACTTGCCCAGAAACCTGAACTCTGCTAGCCATCATTTTCCAGGTGCAATGAAACAAAATAAAGCTTTTTTAAAACCTGAATGAGTCCATAAGGGCCACATCTTACACTCTCTCTTCAAGGCATCATGTCTTTCTTAACCAAAGACAGTCTGAAATTCTTCCTCAATTGCCCAAAAGGTTAAAAACTGTGCAGATTGAGAATACATTATTTCAAATCCCAAGGGCAGCAAGGCTCTCTCGGTACATAGTTTCCAATACATTCCTAATAAATACTTAAATTCAGAGACAAACATGTCAGTATAGGTGAAGTGGACCTTTTAAATACTTCAAAAACAAATCCTGAACTGTACATTTGTCAGTCAGATTTTGAAAACCAAGCATAAAAATGAGAGAAAAACTCCTCCAGTGGTACCAAGGAAGAAACTTACCATTCACCGTTTTGAGACTGCCATTAATACCATCACCATGCTGCCTTTTCTGTGCGTTCTTGAACTCCTTTAGAGATAAATAAAGGACCTTTCGTACCACCCTCTCCTCTGACCACGGAATCCCATCACTGTCGTCCTAGAGAAGATGATAATGGAAAGGAAACATTAACTGTAAGGTTCTAAAAATTTAGAGCTAAAAAGATCATTTCTACCCAGAAAAAGAGATACTAAAGAATAAAACGCTGTGTTATAAAACACACATAATTTGCACACGAGAGGTACTGACACGTAACAGGTATGCAGCCGTTTTCTACTAAATCAGACCATTAGTCCATTTCATCTATTAGCCTGCTTCTGGCAGGAACCACTATCAGGTACTAGAGAGGAAGTAAAATTTATTTTTTAAATCCCTACGATGAACCTTACCTTATGGAGACATTTATCACAGCTGGGAAACACTCTCAGAGACCATTAGGAGGGAAACAACACTGAATCTAGCTGCAGAGAAGTACTGAACAAATGCAATGAAATCAGTCTCTCTCACTGTCATTTTTGTGATACTGTCTCACGCCTCAGTATCTTTATATAGTGATGCAACATTGTCTGCTCTCTAGTTTAGCAGTCTTATCTTCACTGAAGCATGACAACACATTTGAAGACAATGAAGTTACTCAGGATTTATCTCAGAATATAGCTAAGGGGATGTTGGCCCCCTTGGTATATTATTTTCAATTTTATTTTTTAGGAGAAAAATGCAGTATTGCAAAAGGCAATACCACACTATGTAATGTTTAGTAGCTGCTTCACCTAGATATCCAGTTCCCCACACATCATTTCCATAACAATTTTAAGCATTCAGGCAAGTAGAGCTAGAATATTGTGCAAAAATATTTACCTTCTTTCTTTAGAACCTTATTTTCTTGTGTTTTAACTTCCATGTTGTGGCAGAGATTTTACAAGCATTACATATGGCTTTTGACCCTAGACTTCCTCAAAGTCTGCATCACTCCCAAGAGGGAAGATTACAATTTCTAGACAGTCCTTGTATAGGTAAGCAGAGCCCAGCGGACTGCCACACTTCACTGAGAAACCAAAACACCAATATCAGTGATCCACTCCAGAGGGCAATGGAGTTTATACAGTGAGAGAAGTGGCCGATAACATTCACTTAAAAAAAATAAACTTATTTTAGGGTGACCATTGATATCCCCTTAGCTATTCCACTGAAATATTTGAGATTGAGACAGGCTGTTGACACTTGAATCATCACAAATGTTTTCTCCCACTTAACAGCAAAGTATTTAAGATGGGGGGGGAGAGGGAAAGAAAGAGAGAAAAAGAGGGAGAAAGAGGAAAAAAGAGAGAGAGGGAGAAAAAAAAGAGAGAGGGAGAGGGAGAAGCAAAACAATGACTACAATAAGAGTAGGTAGCATTCTTTCAGCAGGATGTTCAACGTACACTGGGGACATGCTACTTGACTACAAATACCACAAAACTAAGCCCAGAGAGCTATGGAGTGTAAGGAACTTCAAGCCAAGAAAGCAAACTCAAAACTGAACAGCCTTAGTACAGGAAAAATTCTCTAGGCAAGAATGCTCAGGGGAGTGCTATGCTCAGTTGGTTTAACAAAAGAAGTTTACTCAAACAGAACTTCAGTTTTCCACTTTTCTGCCGCCACAAATGCACCCCACAGATTTCTCTTCTCCCCTGTTAGGCGTGACCAGAACTGGCAAAGTTAGGGCAACAATCAAGTTTGATTGCCCTGTTAATCAAGTGAATTTTTTTTGCATACAAGTCCACATTGAAAGCAAACTGCAAGTTGGGGTTATTTCTAATATAGACACTACTGCCCATAAACTTGGCTGTACTGGCTGGCTGTGTCCTAGCCTTTCACTCCATTATCAGATAAAAAATGAATGATGATGATTTAATTAACAGCTTTCCTTAAAGTGACGAAGGAAATTTTTGCCGGGGGGGGGGGGGGGAGAAGAAAA
>NW_017728992.1:58564695-58571557 GCF_001723915.1 Gavialis gangeticus
GGGGGGGGGGGGAGAGAAGAGAAAGAGATGGACAAAACCCTTGGCCATTTAATGCGGTTGTCTAACTTCATTCTGTTAACAAATAATAACTGAAATTGCTTGACCTCTTGCCTTGCTGTAATGTGTTAGCATTTGCATGCAATCTTATATAGATGGAGGGGCAAAGTAAAACCACACATTATGCTTTATTGGCACTTCAAATGTGGTCAGAGTACACAGCTTCTGAGCTGTGAAGCCACAGATACACATCCTTTAAACAAGAGGCAATAAAACTATATCACCCCATATTGTAACATGGTTTTACTTAAGCCATATAAGTTGATAATTATCAAGTTATATTTATACTATATTCCCTGGACAACCCAAAGTCAAGATGCCTTTCATTCCTTAGAGCAAGCCAGGAAGCTCCCTCTCTCCTTTTTCTAAGATGTACTGATCACACTGCCAACACTACTAACAAAAAAACGCTCCCCCACCTTTCCATCAGTGGAAACAGACATTACATTCCACAATGATCTGAAACTCGCTTGAAAGCAAGGATCTTTTGCTCATCCCAGATGGTTTAATAAAAAAAACAAATTAAAAAAACTCACAGATTTAACAAATTTAGAGAAATCTTAAATCCACTTAACCACTACGTGGAAGTTGACTTCCCCTAAGAAGACTGCAACAGCATTATTTTGTTGCAGTGGCATCAAAGTGAAACTGAAGGCAGGATTGATCTAAAGCATTCCTGCCATACACTGATCAGCCAGCATATTGCAGCTGAGTTAGTGACCTATGAAAGGTACAGTATCTTTTGGAACATCCTAGCTATCAACCTGATTCAAAAGGAAGTAAAAGAACAAATTAAGCAAGACTATTCCTGATCTATTTTACCCCATTTTAGAGATTTTACTTAAAAAAAAAAAAAAAATCATTTAAAATGATTTTAAAGGTCATGTATCAAAGGCCAAGTGCTGCTTTGTCTAATCTGCATTTTAAATATGAAGAAATACTAGCTGCACATTTACTGTAAAATTGGGAGCAACAATCTCAAGCCAAAAGCCAGAACATCTCTGTAGTCCATTCTCTGACAAAAGCCCTTCCACAGCTGTGAGGCTGTGTGTAATCACTGGATCAGGGAAGAAATTACCTGATTAGCTGACCACTGCAGCACCAGGATAACATTTTGTAATATGGCTGTCTCATTTTTGTAACTGTAGAAGCAAAGGGACTCATACTGCTTTAACATTTACACCCCATTAGCAGAATTCTCAAATGAAATGCTTTTAAAAAGGAAGGCCTCTTCACACCCAAGCTTCCCCAGCCTGGTCAAAGTCCTGTCCGTTCTGTAATATGAGTGGATAACAAAGCAGCTGCTCCACTTCAAAGATTACAACTTCTTCCATGCACTGTCATCCAAGTACAGTAAAACGAGGGTCCAAGCCACTGAGAGTGACCATATTTTGTATATCTCCAGATGTTGCAGCATAATAAAATCCTCCACAAAAAATAAGCATAATGTTCCCCTCAAACATCCAACATAAAAGCAAGCAAAATTAGAATGATGTGGCTCCCAAGGGTTCTTTCCGCTCACAACTTGCAACTCTTGACACCTTTAATTATAATGGCATGGGTCAGAACTTTCCGTATTGTAATACTGTCTAAGGAAGAACTGCAGTATATCTCATTTTGCACTAACAGCCAAGGGTAATAACTACTTCCATTTATAAAATAGCATACATATATATTAAACTTTTTTTTTAATACCTTCTAGTGCAAGTTCTTTGACCTTTATCTATGACATGGTTCCTGGGTGCATTAATAACTCTATAAGTACCTGTGTGGGGAACAGAAATTTGGTGACCAAGGGCTCTTCAGTTTGGCAGGCAAAGATATATATAACAAGACTCAGTGGCTGGGGAGTTGAAGATAAATGAATTCAGAGCAGAACTTAGGAGCAATTTTTTTTTTTTTTAAATGAGGATAACTAATAACTGGAACAATTTACCAAGGGAAGTGGTAGAATCTCCATTACTGGCAAGTAATAAATAAATAAAATTATAATCAGGACAGGACAGTTTCCCTTTAAAAATATGCCCTCGTTAAAACAGGAATTTATTCCGGAAATGAATGACCCTTTTTAATCTAGGTCAAACAACATTCCCTTCTGGCGCTACAATGAGGAGTTAATTTTGTTTATAATTAAAGTAAGAGGAGTGACAATTGAGGAAGTCTAGCACCTTAACTCTTGTCTATTTAAATTGCAATATTTTCTTTAATTTGTTAAGAAATAGTTCAATCCATAATTCTTATTTGCAATACAAATTTGCAAAACCTCAAACTGAGTACCTGAGCTTTAGCTATCAAATACTTACTAGTGAAAGATCATCAGTGAATACAATGGAGAGGGAAGAACAACCTTCTTCCAGTCTGGGTTTTGAACATGACCCTTTACCAAATATAAGGCAAGTATTAAGCCACTACAGAACTATTAGCTCAGCTAAGTAAAGCAAGAACAGCCTTGTTCCAAGATTAGTGGCTTTCAGGCTTCTTTGGCTGTACAATGTTGAACATGCTATAACTATCTCACAACCTTCTTCTGAAATACAATTTTAAAAATGAAAATCACTTCGTCTGTACCACCTTGCACCTCACCAGGCATCTAAAGGTTGCAATTTGTTCATGTGAGTGTACTTCATCCCTGAATAAACAAGACAAAGCCTATGCAACACTTAAGTCCAATTACATCCTCAAAATACAATGTAAGCGGTGTGCAGCTTTGTGCTGTCCTCCACATACCGGTGAACTTTATCTCTACAAGCATATACTGTTGAATGCTATTGCTTTAACAAGCAGCACAGAAAGCCTAGATATCCATTACTTTGGTTTCTCTGTTCCTTCATCACCAGATATTATCATGTACTCTGCCCTGGCCTAGCCTTGTTTTAAGCAAACACAAGTCATAGTTCAGAAGGTAAAAAAGCAGCTGGAGCAAAGGAGAGAGCATGCAGTGCATAAAGCTATTTGTTTTACTTTATGTAAATACTTTAACAGCAGCGATGGTTTTATTTGAAATGTCAGGACTTTGTAAGGTACTATGATTATGACTCACTAGGTCTGGCCTATTTCCAAGGCTCTCTTTAGGTCTTTCCCAAGTAAGCACCTCCTGACCCCATTCTTTCTGACAGGAACAACTAAACCAATTAAAAAAACCCACCGTTTTGAGTCACAATTTGGTAAAGCTTACTCTGGTACCTATTACCCTAAATGAATAAATACACTTTCATGGTTTTGGCAGCCCCAAGGCAATTATTGCCACAGATGTAAGGAGGTCATTTTGAAGCAATGGGAAAAACAAACCACAAGATTCTGCCTTTTCCTCAGGGATATTTTAAAGGTAGAACTGTTTAAAACACTGTTTTCATGATGACCAATTTTGGGATAACATTTTTTTTTTTTGCCTTTTGCCTCCTTTACTGTTTAAAGGAGAATTAGGCTCCAATAAATTATTTTTCCACTAGGGGGCTTAACTGATGTCTTTGTTTACTAAATAAAAAGATATTTGATAAATTTTGTCTCATTTTTGTATAACCTAGAATTTTAATAAAACAATCAGTGGGGATACCTACACCTTGAAAGGAACCTACGGTCTAGTTAGAAAACCTCAATTGTGCTCTCAGCTCTGCTATGGCTTTTCTGTGCGATTTGGGGCAAATCGCTGTCACTTGGGTTTGCTCTCTGGACATCCATCAGTTTATGACACTTAGAGGAGTTGAGAAACCTACATCATTAAATATTTGTAAGGAACTCTCAAGATCTTCATACGAAAGTGCAAAGTTTTACTATATAGTCTATGCATCTGTCTCTCCTATCACTTCAAGTTAGCAGTCATCTTCACTGGAGAAGTTCTATCAACTTTAATTTTTCTATTCATTCCCCTTGTTTTTATTTAAAAAGGTCAGAGCCCAGTAAATATTTGAAAGTGATCACCCCAATTTACAAATCTTTTATGTAGTGGATAAACATCTTCTTTCTGGCCCACTAACTCAACTTCACCTACTTCCAAATGTGAGAGGTTAGTTTCATGCCTGCATCCAACGAACCATTGTCCATAGAAGATACTACCAGCAGAAGTTAGACTTACAGAACAAAAAAAAGCTTCCTATTATTCTATAAGATGGCTATTTAAAGTGAAAAAACAAACAAACGAACTACAGATCCTAGTAGGCATCATTCAGCTTAGACTTCTACAACACAAAATGTTGTATTATGTCAAACGACAGCTCCAATCACTTCAGGGTTTTTTTTCTTTCTTTTTTGGTTTTGTTTTTGTTTTGTTTTTAAACCTTGTATAGTTTTGTCTTTTAGCCTTCACCAGACTTATTCTCTGAACTAATAAAGTTCAGGCTTAACACATCTAAATTTAGGAAATTTGGTCATGTTTTTAAGAACTTAACTAATGGGGGGGGGGGGGGGGGAGAGGAGCATCAGCATTGGCTGTTTCTGGTAATTAGATAGTTAGCTGAAGATTTGTTTTTCTCATATTTCCTACCAAATTTCCACTAAGAACGTCAGATATGCTGCAGATTTTGGTTGGCAGGTTTAGGGTTAAATCTGGAGTAGAACCTTGTCCATGACCAATAGAGAAAAGGGAGGGGGGCAGAGTGGAAACCCTTCTTTTCAGTCTATCCCAAGGCTAGGGACAGACATTCAAAAAGCCTGAGCCTGAATCAATTCAATCTTTGCAGGTTAGTCAAACCTGGCTAGGCTGAATCAGTTTGTAACTGCCCAGACATCCCAGAAATGTAGGCACATGCCTCCAGTGGCTTCCGCTAGAAGACAGGGAGCACTAGAACAGCCCTTCCTTCCCTTCCAGTGCTGAGCTGAGGGGGTTGTAGCCAGGCCAGCAGGACACTGATTAGGGAAGGGTCCAGCTCAGCAGGGAATTGATAACACAGTGTTTATTACCCCTAACTCAGTGTTTATCGGGCCATTAAGAAAACAACAGAGGGACATTACCAACTACCCACTGATTCTGCCTTTGTCCTGTCTGCTATAGCACAGACTGTAGCCAGCATGTGGTCTGCTAGCTAATGCTGAGAGGTGTTTGCGTACGGCAGAACGGATGGAGGAATAATCCCTGCTTAGCAGGGACTGGGGAGCGGAGGGGGAAGGGAGCAGGGTGAAACCAGGCAGATGCCTAGAGTCTCTGCTGGAGCTCCAGCCAGGGTGAAGAGGGGAGGCGCCAGCTCTACTCTGGAGCAGCAAGCCCCACCCAGGGAGTTTGGTTTAACTTAAACTAGTAAGGGGTCTGGGACAGACATTGCATAAACTCGTCTGAGCTAAATCGGTTATGTCTGATGCTACATTCAACCAGGTTTAACTCAAACCGGGTTCAGCCATTTTCAAACTGATTTATGTATACTGAACATCTGTTCTGTTACAGGTTTAAACTAGTTTCTGACCACTTAAGTCAGTTAATGTGTAATGACTGTCTATGAGGAGGAAGTACAACTTCCCCTCTGCCCTACTGTTCCCATTTCATTTCTCAGCCCTTCCAAACCTGAAAGGTCAGTAAATTAAAATAAATACTCTACCTTCTGCTGCATCTGAAGCATACCTTTCTTTTGGAGAGGGAGAGGTCAAATAACAGATGCATGGATGCATGGAAGCTGAAACTCCCTATGTTTTTGTGAAACAAAAGGCCATTAGGCAAAGTTGAATTTAATCAGCTTCAGTGTGTGCACATAAAAATATTTTCAGCACAGGAGAGTAATATTTGAAAATTGTTTTCCAAATCCAAGTGACTAGAGATTTTGGGTACCTGCCCTGAAACAAGAGAAAGACCACGTATTTAAAATGGCACTGCATACATGTGTGTGTACATGCCTGTAAGATATATAAATAAATAATAATAATAAAAAAAAACTTACAGGCATGTACACACACACGTATGCAGCGCCATTTAAAATATATATATAAGGAAATGACTGATGATATCTATATATAGATCTCTCTCTCTCTCTCATGAGACACTAAAATAAAAAGTGCATCTCAACACAGGCACGCAAGGTTCTTTAATAGATGTGATACATTTTATTAGACCAAATAAATAGTTGGAAAAAAGTTCTTTGCAAGCTTTTGGGCACAAACACCCTTTATCACGATTATGTGTTAACACTGCCCAAGTCTCCCTATGCCTGACTAAAGGTTTTTGTGCCTGGAAGCTTGCAAAGAACTTTTCCCCAACTATTCAATTGGTCTAAAAAAGATATCATATCTACCCAAAGAACTTTGCCTACCTATGTCCAGCTACAACCAACAACAACATCTTAACACAGGTACCCAGGAACAGAAGCACGCAAAACTGTTAGTCTGATTTTAAAATCCTGGCCTTACGACGTTAAATATCCATTCAATATTGGCCGCAGGGGTAACACCTCCTCTTGCATAAGTTCACTGTCCTCAGCAATGTTTTGCACTTCTAAAAGTCATACTCAATATGAAAATAGTGAAAGCATGCAATGTATCGACTGTTTCCGTTGCTGGTTTGCCAAGATAAACACTTGAAGAAACACTAAACCCAAATAATAAATGCAGACTGAATTCAGTGTTGGTGTTTCCTCATCTATCAAATTAGAAAAGAGCTTTACATTTATTTGCGTCTCATCTGCCAACAGTTGCTCTGGTGCCCCAAGTACCTTAACCTCCAGTTACATCTAGCTGATCCAGAAATAAAGGAGATTAAGGCTCAACATACACAAAAACACATCTCCAAAGACTTAATGGCTGTTCTGGGGGTGGAAAGGGATCAAAAGGAAAAATATATATAGCAAGAGGGAATATCCAAACCCCCCCCCCCCCCCCCCCCCCCCCC
>NW_017728992.1:58571901-58573582 GCF_001723915.1 Gavialis gangeticus
AAAATAAAGAAAGGGGGAAAACCCCAACCCCCCCCCCCCCCCCAGCCTTCAAAGTCGGTATAACTCCTTGTATTCACATAGCAAAATACAGTGTACTCTATTTAAGTGCATAGCCTTGGGACTGAAAAACACCCTGGCCCTTACCCAAACCTAATGTGACATTTACAGTAATTTTACTACTGAATCCACAATCCAAAAACTGCCTAGCTCCCCAAGCTTGTTTTCAAGTCTTCTAATAGTCCGTCTTGGGGCAGATACTAGAAGTCTTGAAAATACAGGGTTTCATCATTTTCAAGTATTCTAACAGCAACCCTTTGACAGCTGCTTCCCCACCACTGTATCTGGTATAGTTAAATGAAGTACAATTAGTTAGAAAGTAGAGAGTCACAGTTAGTATGTTAGATGCTTTTTTATTTTATTTTATTTAACTACGTAAGCACTAGGCAGCATGTTTAGATGGACATTGTGCTATACAGGCAAGTGAATTCAGCAGTTATGTAGTATACATTTAAAATGAATACACTATCATTACTTCATATACTTAAGTCTGATATCGTATTTAAAAAAAAGAAAATAAGGGAAAAAAAAATCAACATTTACTTCAGTCTAGAATGACCTAAATATGACGCAGCTGTATAATGAACATAAAGTGCAAGTGATTCATTTCTAAGGAGACACCATGCCTCCATATTTCACTGATGTCATAAAATTAGGTATATTTATTCTAACAGTACAACCTTTATATATAAGCTATTCCTTGAAGCCAATTTACATCTGACCAAAATGCTTCTTTACAATTTCTTATCAGAATTTCACTCGTATAGCAGCTGGCTTTAAATAAGCAAAATCCCTTAACATGCAAGTGTGATGGTCACTTTAATTGCACAAAGTAGGCACGCACACATGTGCATGCCCCGGGTACTGACAGAAAACAATTTAAACAGTGTTTCCTTTTAGGCTGAAGACCTATTCCTGTGCACAAGAAACTGATGGAAGTAGGTTCCGACACAGCAAGTTTTACTTCTATGAAATGCCATGAAATAACGTGTACTTATCTTTGATTACAGCCTATTAAAAGACTTCAGCTGAAATTGGATTAGGAACTTCTGCTGAAAAACGATTTATTGCATAACACAGCTCTGA
The DNA here is from genome assembly GCF_001723915.1 of Gavialis gangeticus. Classification (NCBI taxonomy): domain Eukaryota; kingdom Metazoa; phylum Chordata; order Crocodylia; family Gavialidae; genus Gavialis; species Gavialis gangeticus. Next base: position 58,573,045 of record NW_017728992.1, read on the forward strand.
CAGCCTGAATCTTTGGCCACCAACTGAGCCTTTCTAAAAAGCTGCTGGGCAGCTGCCAAGTCAGCTCTTTGGAGTCTGGGCATGTCAGACATCCGAGACAGTAGTCAAGGCAGCCACATGTACTGTGACATCCAGAGCCCTACACATTCATGGTTAAATGGTACAGTCAAGGAACAGAGAAGAGAGGGCCATTAAACACAGAGGTAAAACCTCCTCCAGCAATTTTGCTGTTGATCCAGCAATTTTGATTAAGCTGCAGAAGACCAAGAACCACAGCAGGATTTTCCTTTTATATATCTGGACATAAACACTAGCTTATTTAAAATAAAAAAAAAGAAGGGAAAAAAAAAAAAAGAGTGCAGGGGTGAAGGATTTGGGTGATGGGGGCAGGGATGGAAGACGGGGATCATGGGCTACCAGCCATAGACAAATTTTATTTCTGGGGGCTATGAACAGGAAAAATGGAGTGATATCTTGTTCCTATTTTCAGACTTCATCAATTCACTCATCACCAAATAAATTTAAAAAGTACTGTGTC
>NW_017728992.1:58578582-58587543 GCF_001723915.1 Gavialis gangeticus
TGCTGGGCAGAATTGGCAATATTGTCTCCTGGCTGTCATTAAAACCTCTTTTCTAAGTACAGCTGAGCAATACCTATAAGGCCTAGCAGGCACCAATGAAAAGGTATTTGATAGCCAATTCAGATCGGTAAAACTCAAGTATCTTGTTTCATAAGAATTTCATTTTGATTCAAAACTCTTATATTGTATTTAAAGCCGCAGTATGCAGTAACTACAGGAAAGCAAGCAGTGACCTACAGATTTCACAGGTTAAATATAAAAATTAGAGGAGAACTTTTTTTGTATTCAATCCAATCATGCTGACTCTTAATTATCTTCACACTGAGTCACCCTTGGAACACAATGCCCTATCCTTCGCTCGCAGAATTGTGACCATTATGTGCTAGGATACAAGTGCCAGACTCTCAGCCATGAGAAAACAAGAAAAAAGAAAAACAGCTTGAAAGTTTGTTGCTAGATTTGCCATCCCTTTTCTTCCCTTCCTGCTATATATTATTTTTAACAGAATCAAATGGTGTAGTTGTACCTAAGGGTGTCTCTGGTCATATCGTGGGAATTGGACATCTATAAAATTGACCGCTCAGAAAAGCTGTGCCAGTCACTCAGCCTACTAAATTGAGAAATAGTACAGTGCTAAATTTAGTTTTCTTTCTTAAATTTTACTTAAGAATATAGACAATAAAGCTATAACCTTGACCACACTAGGAAAAGTTTGTCAGTACAATTATTCTGGCAAACTTTCCTTTGGGGAGGGCAGTTTATACCAGCCCAAGGCCTTTGTCTCACTGTAACCAGGTCTACAGCAGAGCTTTTGTCAACCCAGCTACTGTCAGCAAAGAATGCAGTGTTTTCACACTACTAATTGGTATGACTATGCTGGCAAAAGTTTTAAGTGTTGACCTGGCATGAATTAACCAACAAGAAGTCTCCCCTCTTCTTCTGAAAATGTTTAACTAGGCTGCTTTCTCCTTCAGATTAATCCATGCACATCTCTCATTAAAGAAGTCACCAGCATTAAGAGAAGGAAAAAATGGTTTTTATCATTCTGGTTTTACCAAGGTTACCCCCCAAACCATTCTGAAATGGCTTGACAAATCTCTTGTAGGACATTCAGACCTGATCTACACACCTGAATTTCACCAGTTTGAATAAACTGGTTTAAAAAAAAATTAGTTTAATTGAGGCAACCTCTTCATAAGGACACATTTACATCAGTGTAAAAAATAGCTAATAACAATTTAACTTAGTATGGTAACAAAGTAAGTTTTTATTAGTAGTTTTGTTTCCTTGTCTTAGTAGCTGCCTTCAAACAAGAATGTCAAACTCATTAGGCCTCAAAGGCTGGATGACCCACAAGCACAGGTGTTAATCACAGTGGCCTCTTGAGCTGCCATATTAGCGTGACTCTGGAACCCAGAAAGTAAAGGTGCTACCTCTTGGCCTGCCTTTTCTCCTGCCACTGATTATAGGCTAAAACCATGATTTCAGGAGGTAGGTATAGAGGGCTGTGGGGGAGCATTAAGGCAAGCAGCATTAAAGCTTTGAGTTATGAACCCATTACAAAGAATAGCCCGCAAGAAGGCCCTGTAGCTAGATAACCCATAGGCTTGGTGTCTGACACCCCTACCTTGAAATAAATAACCAAACTTATAGCTGGCAATAGACCCAATTAAGCTAAATCACTATTAACCATTCTTAAGCCAATTTAACAGTGTCCATACAAGGGGCTCTACAGATTTAACTGAACCAGTTTAATAAGTATACTTTCTTTCCAAAGACCAGGCTTTTAGTCCACAGAGACTGCATCAGGAGACAAGCCCATGCATACACAAGGAGCAAAACAGTTTTCTTGCAAAGCAATTCAAGTCCCAATGACAAGCCAACACATAACTGATTACTTCACTTGGGTCTAAAAAAATAAAATAAGGAGACATGCTCCAAAACACCTCACCTGATAATTAGCAAGTTAATCTGTCCAAAAACTTCCAAAGACACAGAATGTCCATTCCAAATAATTCATGCCAAAAGGTACTATTGGGAATTGCACTCACAAGCAGATTACAAGGGATGCTGAAGCTAAGCACTTAAAAATACACAAAGTTATACAGAAGTCTTTAAAAAGGGATTCATTTGCTGCTCCTTAGTGCCATGTGTTTGCACACCTGGTCATCTGTGCCCAATACATTTTAAAATACAGATAAAATAGCTAATGGCTGTAGATTATCAACTGGCTCTACTGGTGTAGCCAAACATCACCTCCATCAAAGGTCACAGCTGAAAGGATAAACTTTGGCAGCTAAAGGAACATATTTTGGTTGTGTTTTACAATGGGAAAAGCAAGGAAAATGCCAGAGGGAGTTTCATGAAGGGGTCAGGTAGGAGAACCTGCCCCAACAGAAGTGCACAGATGTGTCACAAATGGAGCTGTCTGATGGAAGTGATCAAAAAAAGTTAAACTTCTGAAACTGCCATGAAAATGTGTTCCAGTCTTTCTATGAACTGTTGAATGGTCATGTATTTTTTAATTACATGTTTTGAGGGAAAAATTCAGTCATATGAAAGCGTTTCAGTTCTTCCCAACCAACTTCGCTATATATCACAATACTGTTGGGGGGGGGGAAGAACCCCTTTTACGTACCACAAAATAGCTTGAAATGCATTTCCTACTCTGCTTTTGAAGAAAATCATGTATCCTAAAGATCTCAAACCCCAAAACAAACTGCTTGGCTCTGCCAGAACTGTTTTGTTTAGGATCCTCCTCTCCCCTTTCGCTCTCCATCTGATCAATGGAAACATTCAAACTTTACCAAAGTTATCAGAGGCACATCAAAGACAGCCATTAAGCTTTTAAGTGCACTAATTGACATTTTAGCACTTACAAATCCATCTTTGTGTTTTACAGCACAATTTAAGAGACTTGCTTTCACTTCTGCTCTAGTCCCCCATTTTTTAAAGGGGGAGTGATATTCAAAGCTGTTTTTCTTGGAGAGGATTTCAGAGAATTCAAATTATAATTTTAATGTACTTCAAAAAGTAACACGTTACACAAACTTAAGAGCTTCTCCATATAAACTGTAAATGGCATCAGAGCTATAACTCTAAAGCTTCTGAGCTTCAATGAATTATACAGCTGCCATGGCAAAAGTCAAACTGCAGTCTAAGCACTGCTACTTTTAAGCTATCGGTGTTCAAAATTCACTGATATATTATAAACCACATGGGACAACATAAAAAGTGTTAATGACTTCAAATGTTCGTTTTTGAAGCCACAATAAAAACACAAAGGCAATTATGAATTAATCTATTTTAGATTTTTCTACAGTCCCCATCACCAAAGCACCCAAGTTAATATTGACATGGTAACCTTAATGTACTGTTATATCAGAGTACATAAAATTCCCGTCTTAAGATGCTCTGCCTTACAGTACATAAGCTGCTATAAAGGGGACCACTCCTAGCTTTTAATCACCTGCTTGGTTCAGAGGAACACTTTAGTACCAGCAGGATGGGAATTTAGTATTATTCCATTATAGTAAGATACTTACACACTTATGGGTATTTTTTTTCTGCTGCTAGGGAAAAAAAATCTTCAGTCAGCTCTGGTATTTAGGGCAAATAAAAATAAAATAAATTTTCAGAGTTTTCACTAGTTAATTCCTTTTTCAATCTATTTAAGATTTCATACCACCAACTACTTCCACAAAACTAGAGCACAGAAAAGCCTTGACAGTTTGCTTATGCCCTGCTTAGCAGAAGCTGAATAAAAAACATTACATTTCCAAGAACCACTAAGCAAATGGTGGTTACCTAGGCAGTTAGCAATACAAAAATGGAACAGTAGACCAGGATAACTCAGGTATTCCTGAGACCAGCACTCCATCTACATAAGGGTGAATCCTCAGAGGGTAAATAGTACAGTGCTGGTCCCTTTGCAAAGCACTACAACCTCCATTTCAAAAAGACTAGCTTCTGTGTATTTGCTAAGAGCAGCTAGTTAGGGGTTTTGTTGGGCCACTTGTGGGAAGGGAAGGAGTTTTGCAGCAAAGAACCATCAACAGAGAAATACCTGACCCAAACACAATAAAACTCAAGGACAGACAAAATTAGCCACTTCACTGGGTAAAAACTACATGTGCCATGATTTTCAGATTCTAGTATCATAAAAGGACTTTGGATTTCTTCCCAGTCCATAATGTTGAACAACCCAAGCGACCAACCAATCTACTGCAATCTGGAAACAATCTGGAGACTGATTGTTAGAATCCAGGCCTGTATACCCTGCTATTAGTACATTCTATAATTCACACATCCATCCCCACACCTTTGGAAAGGCAAATCACTTTTTCAACTTAAATTGTGTGGGATCAACAGATCTATGAGGCATGGGTTTAGGCCCAAATGGCCCAGAAACCAGTCAAAGCTGATAATGAACACGGTGTCAGCCAATGCTAGGGTAAAATCACAGGCTCAAAAGACATGCTGTAATAAGCTCTAGAACTCACAGGATAGGAAGAAACATCTGCCTCTTCTACAACACACTCAATCTGATAACCTGTTCAAAACCGACACTGAGCTTCTCATGGTTTGCATATTGCTGGGTACTCGCAGAAGACAAGACAGCGAACAGGAGAAGGACAAAAAACAACACGGTCAGAGAGCAGCACCTGGTGTTTGTATCCTCATGCTCCCACAGACTTGTCATCAGACTTTCCGTAAAGGAAGAGAACACAAGGAAACCTCCAGGCAAGTTTATGAGCTGTGTTTGTGTTTTCTGTAATCCACAGCCTATTGATTTTACTATGGTCTGTGCTTTCAGGCTAAAGCAATATCAAGATCCAGAAGCTTAGTGCAACAATTCGCTGGCTAAAGCGAACACCTCACCCAGACAGGAATGAGTTCCTCCCTACTCCTCCGCTTTCTGCCCCCAATCCCAGAATGGCAAGCAAAGTGGTCAGAGCTTAAAACCCACTCCTGATGGTAATATGCAGGCATAAAAGAATCCACCTTTGCTAGCCCATCTCCTTATCAATTTCCCAAAGCAGACAGGAAAACTGAATAGAACAGAGATGCTGACCAGCCCTAACACCCCTCCCCTACAAAAAAGAGGACTTTAAAAGACACACAGAAGCAAAATTAAAAGCTGGGCAGTTGCCTTTCCTGAATTTTGCCACTGTGGTCTGCCACTCCAGTAAAATGTTACCAGATCCTTGAAGATGAGGCTTGTAAACCCAACAAGATAGACAATACCTTCCAGCAGATGCAACATCATTATATCAACATTACTGTGAGAAAGTATTCTGCTTCCGCAGCATACCTTTATTTGGCCCTATTACAAGAACACAACAGCCTACTGAAAACAGCAGTCCTAACAAAAAGAGGGAACCGAAGTAAAGTTACATGTAGGCCATACTAAATCTGTGGAATACTAAGTGGTGTTAAATTTCGGGTGTGCTGTGAGCAGTGTCATGTTAGGGGTTAGTATTGTTTCTTGCCTGCACAGTTCTGACTTGTCACTAGACGGTTGACAAACAGGGGTCTAGCGAGGAGCCAGGACACCTTGGCTCTATCCCAGCTTTGGGTGGGGAAGTAGACTGGGAGCAGTGCATCCTGGGATGCTGGAGGACTGAAAATTGCTCATTTTATCTTGCAGAGCAAGCTGATGTTTCCGTAATACAAGCTAGGTAGAACACCCAAAGATAACATTTGTCTGATGTCCCATAACTTTGAGATGTTCAGACAACATTTAGCACAAGCTTTTTTTTTTTTTTTTTTTTTTTTAAGTACCCTTAGTACAGTCTAAGTGTACCATGTAACTTAACCCTAAAGTATGCGTTTGATGAGAATGTTCAGAAACCCTGGTCCCATCTAAATAGGAAATTAAGAAAGAATTGTAATGACTTAGGATTATTTCATAAGTGACCCCACTCCCCAGTACTCTTGCATTTCTATGCCAACAGGTTCCAACATAAAATATCCTATCAAAGGCATGGCTTAGCTAGTTGATGTTTTCACACACAATCTGATTCAGGCTTTTAGGCACTCATTGCAGATTTGGACATTACTATGAAAACATCTGTCCAAGTATTTAGATATTGTTAAATGCCACCTCAGAGGCTGTCAATTTAAAAACTATCTAGTCTAAGAGAAGAGTGTTTTTTTCATATCAGATTACATTTCCAAGTCAACAAAGCAAATTCAACAGATTCCCATCAACAGTTTGCCAGTTGTACACTGGACAAAACCACTCCCATGCTTGTTTTCTCTTTATTCCCATTCCCCATGAAGCTTCAGAGTCAATGGCTTGCTTGTTATAGGATATAGCTGGGTTCCAGTGTCCATGGGAAAAATACTGAAGGAATATACATATCATGCAACTAACACATCTACATTGATGGCTTTGCTCTGCCAGTTGTAAAATGTAACCATCTGGCTTAGTATTCAGAATACAGAGTCTAATACTCAGATTCTGATACGTGTGATCAGCTTACTGTTTCTCCTTTGGAAAGCCACTAGTTCACATTATTCTACATCATGCAACTGATTTTCAACAATGTGGCAGAAAAACAATAACGCATTTGTTCCTGTTTATAAAGAAATTACCTATATGTAGGATGTGAATCTAGATAAATTAATGTGCATTTAAATGGCCAAGAGGTGTCAGCTGAATTCAAATTCAGATATGAATTGGTTGCATTGGGAGAGGGGTGAGTGGGAACCTTCCTAGTTATTTACTTAAGGAAAGTGTTGCACAGGTTAATTTTTAAGTTAGAAAGGAATATTTAACTTTTTTCCATCTTGGTATTAAAAGGAATGCAACCATATTGTAAACCAGCCTTTTTTTTTTTTTTTGAGCTTATGGTAGTCTCTTGATGCTGAGCCTCCCTACTAATTGCAGTGGCTTTACGATTACAATTTCTTATTATTTTAATATTTCTCTCTCCCCTGTTGTTCTGAGAAACTCTCATACACTCAACAGGGGATGCTGACTAACTGTGTACGGAAAACAAATTGACTAAACAAAATGCTGTCATGTGCAAAATAAACATAACTGAAAAACAAAGAAAATTAGTTCTCTGTTACAGCAACCCGAGATATTACTTGTAGGAAAAGTAAAGCATATGAAAGTTTTGTAATAACAGTACACTTAAATTGATGCTGCAACTATAGATATATTCCTTTATATGATTGTGCATAGCAGCATAATCTAAAACAATCTACCTCTGCATTTTCACATGAACAGCAGACCAATTTACAAGATAAAAGTGAGCAATATACTCCAGCTTAATTTTAATTTAAATGGAGATCTGATTCATATCTGCCCACTCATGGCAAGAACCTCAGTACATAATAAGAACCAAAATAATGTAGGTTCATCATGACACTACTGATTCCATAGACCTACCTTCTCTGCTATTTTACCTGTTTAACCCCTCTTGAGCACTCCCAGTATGTCAAAGGTCTTCAAAGTCAATATATGCTGTTCCCAATGGTATAGTGTGGCAGTAGGACCCAGAAACATTCATGTTCTAATCCCAGTTGAATCAGTGATTTGCTACGTGGGACTGAACAATTCATTTAAAAGTTATGTCACTGTTTCCCCATCTACAGTGGTCCAATTCTGCTAATTACACCTATTAAAAACCCACTGAACAAAATGAAGTTGCAGAGCTCTACCCAAGAGCAGAATCTGGCCCTTAGCTAGGGAGGGAATGGGTGACAATACAACCTTTACTGAATTTAGTAGGAGTTTTGCTGTCAACTTCTTTTGAAGTCCAGCTATTACCCAGAGTTACCTTATCTGCATTCGAGTAGTGTGAGAAATAGCTAATATTTGTATATGCTACATCAAGAGGTAATGTGTGGTAACATTTTAAGACCCATACTCCTAAACAAAATATTTAACTACATGAAAAACAACACTGTGCAATACTGTTTTGCCTTATTTATGAAAATAAAAATCATCCAGTTAAAGTTGAATATTTTCACATTTGAGTGTCAGCAAATTCAATATCAATACCTACAATGCTAAAAATAAAATAAACAACAAAAAAGGTACAATAAGGGGCTCTAAACAAACAGTCAATACCTAGTGATATTACACTAGCTTTGAAAATCTGTATGCCTAATGCACCTGTTGAGTAAAAAAAAAAAAAAAATCTGTAGCGTGATACTCTGTTTACTCACTGAATCCAATTTGTAGATTTACTCTTTATTTTGCATACTGAATGAATATTTACTCTCCAATGAATTTAGTTAGACTTGCACAATCATATGTTTGAAAAGAAAAAAAAAAGAAGTTGAAGTTGCATGCTACCTTTCAACAGCCCTGCCAGCTGGAAATATGCCATCAATTGTCTGCTCAGTACGTGATAAGAAAGCAAAGTGAGCTGCTTAATAGAAATTGGCTCAACTTCTTCAGGTTTACTTTAGGATTAAAAAAAATGGCAAGGATGAAAGTAGATGAAACACTTTCCCATTTCCAGCCACTCTTATTTGGAAAAGGGTTTTTAACCTCCTATCAATTTATGACCTTACTGTTTTTTTTAAATGTTTATTTAAAGTCAGGAAAGCAAAGTATAAACCGGAAAGTTCAGCTGAACATCCCTGCAATTCTAACTGAGCAGTGTTGTACCTGAAAATTAAAGTGGCACCTATACTCATTCTACATCTAGTACTAGAAGACTTAACTTTCTAGGGGCATCTGACAAGTCTGTTCTTAAAGTAACATACCCCTAGCCCCCAATCAGACATGTACACACTCCCACCCCACCCCCTTTTGAATCCTTGACTGTAAAACTGAATTTTTGAAGAAACAGAGTGGTTAACTCAACATGGAGCACATCTGTCAAGCTTTCCATCTGCCTTTCAATGAGTTTCGACCACAGATACACACACCAACAGATAAAAACACTTTATTACATGGGTTGTGATCTTTTATACATTAAGACCCTGATCTCAGAG
>NW_017728992.1:58592543-58601240 GCF_001723915.1 Gavialis gangeticus
GTAACATACCCCTCGCCCCCAATCAGACATGTACACACTCCCACCCCACCCCCTTTTGAATCCTTGACTGTAAAACTGAATTTTTGAAGAAACAGAGTGGTTAACTCAACATGGAGCACATCTGTCAAGCTTTCCATCTGCCTTTCAATGAGTTTCGACCACAGATACACACACCAACAGATAAAAACACTTTATTACATGGGTTGTGATCTTTTATACATTAAGACCCTGATCTCAGAGGCCAATTGGAGCTCACAGGTTCACACCCATACACAGTCCAGTAAAAAACCACCAATGGGGCTTGATGTAGCTGCCGATGTCTGGCTGCATGGATAAACTTGCAGAATTAGACCTAAGCATACACATAAACACGCAGCTTTTTGTCGAGACACCACTGTCTCATTTTTCCTTCCCACTCTACCACAGGGCTGTTTTTAAGTATACCAATGAATTAATAATTTAGATTTATAGAAGACAGAAACCATATCTTATGCCTCAAATGACAGCAACCACTCTGCCACCACACAATCTAATCTATATTTCCCATTAGTAAAAGTTATTTCCCAGGAATTAAATTTTTAATAACCCATTGGTTACTTCCTTTCTTGAATGTTTTCTCTCTCAGAACTTCTAAAGGCTGTACCATCAATTCGCTAGCACTGACGAAGGCCTGTGACCTCATTACCTCTTTCGTTTCTAATCTCTATAGCTATTTTTCGGCAGCTCAAAATACACAAGTATAAAAGCAGAACATGCCAGGAATGGAAAATGATACCCATTTCCCATGATGAAGAACATCAAACTTAGGCTTCCTAGATCAGCGAACTGGCCCAGATAAAACTGTGAAATGCAAAGAGACATAGCAAATTCTCTGAATCTGGAAAATTGTGAAATATGATTGACAGAGACAAAAGAAGCATGCAATGAATGACCCACCCTACTTTTTAAGCCATGTCTAGGAGATGATCCACATGGCATGAGACACTTTTTTCAATAAACCATACCGACTAAAACATGGTTCTATGATCAAAACTAAACATGTGCCATAACTTTAAAGGCAGGTACCAGAAGCAGGCAAATAAAAGCTATTGCATACATCTAATGTCATCACAGACTCCCATATGAACAGCAAAGAGTGGTGAACACAGTTCCAAAAGCTACAGCTCCCTTTCTTGTCTCTACTAGCCTCACTGTGGTTTGAACCTATCCCACTTTGCTGCATTTGTTGGTTATCAAGAGAGGAAACGCACCATAAAGGGACTCTTGGTCTGTTGCTCTCTGTAGTACAGAGAGCTCGTGACCAAGGCCCTCTTGAATGCTGGTGATATAATCAGAGGGAATAAGAGAGAGAAAAAGGAGGATGAAAAAAAATCCCAAAATCCACTGCCACACAGACTGTGAGGCAACGTAATAACTGGGATTCTAGGAATAGCCCTTGCCTCAAAATGAGGTACGGGAAGAGAATAAGACTTCCACCAAAACAACTGCACAAATACAAATCTCTGAGGAAAACCAAAGAGGGAAGAGGCTGGCCTGAGCTTTTGCTTCAAGGAAAATACCAGTCTCAGGAACTATTTTTACCCCTGAACAATAATGTATTGATGTTATCCTCCGAGCATACAGTACTGCACATGTGAACACACGGACCGAGGAAGGGGCCTGGAGCAAGAACACTGGAGACGAGATTAGCAGAGAAAGGCTGGGGGAGCTCTAGCATTAAACAAACACTGTGCATCTCAATACCAAATGAACCATTCACAGATGCTAAAACACTTCATTTATAATACTCAACAAAAACCATATACTGCTTGTACAGAGTTCTACAAAGTACCCGACTCAAATTTAACCCATGAAGTGACCGTTTTAAATCCGCAAAGGTTTGTTTCTGGGGAGGTTGGTGGGGTGGCCACACAAAGAAGAGGTGGACTACCATACCAGCCTGTACAAAGCCAAGTTTTACATGACATCAAATTAACATTCAGGATTTGTCTTGCTGGAAGGCACTATTCGTTCCTAAGAGACAAGGAAAAAGCATCGGCATTTGCCACGTACTGCCTTTGGACAAGAACAGCTCCACTTCAGCTATGACTCAATAGGAAGGCTTCTGACAGCTTAGACTCCCTAAAGCACAAGCATCTGTGATGGTCATATCCTAAACATCCATACAGCACTCCTTTGGGGAACTTGGGAGAGGAAAGCATCAATCTCTTAAGTACATAATGGTCCCACCCTCTCTCACCATTAAGAAAGAAGCAGACTTCTAATCATTTCCACCCCCAATCCCTCTCCTCTAGAAGCTGAATTAGAAGAGGGCTGCAACAGGGAGAACATGCGGAGGTCACTGAGTTCTCTTGGCTCCCTTGCCCTACTTGCTCCTCTGCTAACAATCTGGTGCACTAATGCTGCATGAGGGGGCAAGGTGGGCAGAGCAGAAGGTCTTAGCTTCTGAAGGGCCCCCACACTGGTAATCTTGCACTCTGACTCTTAAAGCCACCAGTTTCCAGCACTTTTCATACTAACAGCGAGTCTACTGAAACCTCTGTGACAGAGGAGGATGAGTGATTCAAAAAGTGATTCCAGAGAGGTAAATGCCAGACTCCACAAGATTCACAGGTCCAGGCATGTCAGTACTTCCTAGCCTAAGGGCTGGATCCCCAAAGGAGTGCCAGACTTGGCCAGAGGGGGCCACGGGGAAGAACCAAGCTTCAGAGGTAGTGCAGTTGCCTACCCTGGAGAAGACTGGACAGTCACCAGGTGACCTCAGTTGTCTTTCCTGCTTGGTGCCGGGGGGGCTAGACCTGATGATCTTCCAAGGTCCCTTCCAGCTAGGGTGGCCATCACAGAGGACACTCTGGTTTTCTGCTACTCTGTCCTCTACTGATACAAAACCGGACACCTTCATCTCCTCTATTTAAGAGAAAAATAGAGGACCTAAAGGCATCCGGTTTCGTATCAGTAGAGGACAGAGGACAACCAGACTGTCCTCTATGATGGCCACCCTACTTCAGGTCTTACAATCTATAAATAGGGACAGAGAAAGCCAACCAACTGAGAAAAAGAAACCCAGATTCTGGACCAGTGGAATGCCTACACACAAATTTAAAAAACAAAATAAATAAATGAAGTCCATTTTAACCATACAAATGTCTTCCCTTGACAGCACTGAAACTGGAAACAAAACATGCAAGTGAAGGTCAAAATTAAAATCTGCAGAAATGAGCTTGAGAGTCAACTGGCAAGATTTCACTTCTAAAGAACAAAAAATTAGCCCATTCTCTCTCTCTCTCATACACCACACACAAAACCCCTCAGTACCAGTTGAGAAAGGCCACTCAATCCAAGCATCAGAAATTGATTCTAGTTAAAAGTGCTGCTGTGGGGAAACCAACAGAAATCTCTTTACATTGCTCCCTGCAGACAACCACATGGGGAGAGCAAGGAGAAAAGCAAAGGCAGGAAAGAAAAGAGGAAAAAAAGAAGGAGTAAAGAAGAAAACAACTGTGTTTCTGGAAGGTACTGTGAGCAAACAGGCAGATGAACACCAACCGTTACACACAAATTGGATCCCCAGCAATGGTATTGGGGGGGGGAGGGGGAGGCTGAGTTCAAAAAGGCAAGGGAAATAGTTTTCCCTTGACTCCTACTACATATGGCCAAAGATGAAAACCACTTCAGTTTTAAAAGGAAATCTCCTAGCCAAGAGTGCGAGTCTCTCTCTGCCAATTGTTTCTTTGGTAGCTATTTGCATTTTCTAGCAACAGAAAAAGGAGACTATTTGTTTATTTACTGGAGGTATGTTCTTGTGTCGCCTTAGAAATATATCTGTCCCTTTTGCCTTCCACTTGCAAAAAGAAATAATTTCTGCTACATGTAAAAGTTCCAGCAGCCCTTTCCATGGCTGCTACACTTTCAGGTAAGAGACTGATGAAAGATTTATTTTATACAACATTCATGAACACAGCATCACTTCAGGAAAAGTGTTGACTGTCACAAGCCATGATGCCTTATGTTCCCTTCCCTCCTGCTCCTAACAGCTTCATTCCTCCCCCAAAACAACAAGCACACAAGCTAAACCTTCACCTTAGCCCCTAAGCCTCAGGGCACTCTACCAACTTTCTCCTTCCCTAACAGCACAAAGGTTCCCGTTAGCAATGCCACATAAATCAAGTTCTGGAGCAGCTGCAAGCATTTCAATCCCCAATCTTCAGGGTGGCCATAAGCAGCTAAAGTCTTGCCCATGGCAGTATTCATAATTGTTCTTGCTACACGGATGCACAACAGCATGCTCACATCGGTGTTGCAGATGTCAGGCAGGAAGAGAACGTGAGCAGGGAAAAAAGAAGACTACATATAAATCCATTTAGGGGAGGAAAAAAAAAAAAAAAAAAAATCACAGAATTTGGAGGCGGAAAGGATAGTAAGTCATCTAGTTCACCTCCTGCATAATACAGGACTGTTCCCTATAGTGTGTACCTGTTTTACCTGGTCTAGTTTTAAAATACAACAACTAGAGGGACTATCCTCCATCTATTTCTGAGAGCACAGTTGAGAATCTCATCAATATTACTTGTTCTGATAGCCATCCCGATTTCCTCCTCTCTCTGTCCTATGATATCTGCTTATGCCACATCAAGCAAGTCCCCTACTGCGGCAAATACAGTAGTGGCAGAAAAATCCAAATAGCTGCAAAACAACACTAGTTATTTACCTCTATGCACATAACCTTCAAACTGAACTTTATTTATTTTTGCTGCAAACATTACTTCAAATTCATCTCATTTGCTGTCTGCTATCACCCTTTCTCTGTATTTTTCCCCACCCAGCCAAATTTTACATATTGTTCATCAGCATGATATCCAGTATGGTTTTTAAAAATGTTACCCACATCTTAATATTCTCCCCCTCTTCTTTCCAGCATCTACAAGTATGGTGTACATTAGGTAAATGTTGGGTCACTGCTCAAAGGGCAGAGTTAAGGTTGTATTAAATACATAACTCGATTCTCCTGGTTTTCAGGGGGTCGAGTCTTACTGAATTTGAACTTGAAGGTAGGAAAAAAAATACAAACACACATGTGGAAAACATCACCTCTGCACTAGCAACATTTTTGTCAAAATTCAAGAAACTTGAAGTCCTTTTACCTGGGTTTCTTATATAGCAAATGGTAGCCCATCTGAGCACAACCCAAAAGTATGAGATGCACAAAGATGTAGTGCAGTCTTACTCTTTCTTCTCCCTTACAGCCAGTCTGACAGTTTGATCCTGAATGATATAGCGCTGCAAATCTGTCACATAATTTACTACAAAATTCAAGCAAACAACTTGCAGCTAGTTATCTGGGCAGCGGTCACTGCCTTCCATGCTTTCTAGGCATTAAAAAAGAAGCAAGTTTAAAGAAGGATACTTACTAGGCTTTGTAGCTTTTTACTTTAAGGGTCTCTCATTGATAAAGCTCAGCAAGAATTTGTTTAATTGGAAAATGAAACCAGCAGTTGATAGCAAACTGGGGGAAAGATCAACAGTGCTTGGAGCAGGGGCTCTGCCTTGCTGCTGCTTGCTCAACTGGGGCAGGTGCGGCTCACTCCAGGTGGAAGGGGGCAAGGGGCAGCAGGGCATAGACTCTGCTCCCAGCACTGCCATACCCGCACCCACACCCTCCTGTGTCAGCTGGCAAGTGGCAGCAGGGCAGAGTCCCTGCTCCCAGAGCTGATGAGGGCATGGCAGCGCTGGGAGGGTATGTGGGCTATGCCTTGCTGCCGCTTGCCCCCTTCCACCTAGAGCAAGCCGCACCTAATTGTCACTGATACCTCTCATTCCAACACAAAGTATAGACAGCATTTGTTTCCATCTGCTCCCCCCCAACAAAATGAGTTAAAAGCAGCATCCAGAAATATCACCCTCCCACAGCTTTCGATAAGATACTCAGATTGATTGTTCCAAGTCTAGCAAAAAAAAAGAAAATGAACAGTTTCAGGTATTTAAAGAAAAAGAATTATCCACTAAGCAGTAGATTTACATTTCCCAAGCACTCTAGTTAAAAGCCATACTGAAACACAGCAGGGTAAACTAACAGCTGGACACATTAAACCTTTGCTTATTATCCATTACATGCATGTGGAACAGAACATTTGATATTGCAGAGACATAATGGACTTTACGTACCCAAATCCAAGATGACTTCTAATTTAAGACTATCCCCCAAAATTAGATTCTATACATGGAAAATTATGTTTACTATAATTTATCATTACAAATGTGTTGTAATTAATAAATATATAAATTATAAAATTTATAAATTTGTTATAATTTTCTATGTATACAATCGAATTACTGGAAGGCTGTTTTACATTTGATTCCCTCCACTCTCCACTGCTATAATAGGGAAAGCAGTGGTTGAAGCAAGGGGCCAGCCCCCTGCCCATTGCTCCCCTGCCCCCGCACCATGCTTGCCCCTTGCACCCCATGTCTGTGCTTACCCCCCTACTGCCAGCCCCCTACCCTGGTGCCCCCTGTGTCTGCCAACTCTGTCCACCCCACCCATTGAATCCTGTGCCTATTCCTGCCCCCACTCTCCACTTCCCCTCTTACTTTCTGCTGCAGCTCTGCTCTAGCTCTGGGGCACTCAGCAGCATGACCCCAGCCCAAAATGGTCAGGGAGAAGTGGCAGGGTCAGGGCTGGAGGGACTGGAGCCTGAGCAGAAGATACTGGGGAAGAGGAGGCAGCTGGAGGGAGAGAGCAGGTGTAGGCACAGGGAGTAGAGAATGGGGTGCAGGCTGCAAGTTCCCCTCCTTACTCCAGTCTCTCCCCATGCTCCTGCTCCCAGCGTGCTCACCCCTCCTCCAAACAAGCTATTCCAGCCCAGGGGAAGGAGCAGTTCAACTCTGGCTTCAGCCAAGGACTCAAGCCAATGCCAAGTCACTGCCTGCTCGGCACCCGGTACTCAAATGCAAGACAAAGCTTTTCCATACTCTACCCCCCAATGCTGACTGGGGAAAAAAAACTCATCTTGGATCTGAGTAAATAAGGTGCATGTCCAGGTTTGTTTTTCCACCATACCAATTTCAATTAAAGTGAAAGAGCCATTGAATTTTTGCTTACCAAGCCTATTAACTATGACTGCAGATTAGTAGGCCAGAAAAGGCAGGCTGTATTTTGAATAGGATGCCTTGCAGAGGGGAGGGGGCTCTAACCCATTTAGATATCTTATTTCTTTCTTTCTTTCTTGCTCCTCCCAGTGATTCACTCCTGATCACAATGTTTCTCAAAACAGCAGCAAAGTGAGAGCAGAATACTTATCTGGTATATTCTGCTACTTCTCCTGGGGTGCTATAAGCAGAAGCAGTATTGAGCAAGCAAGTGTTATTGTACTTTTTGCCATTTTCCTTATTGAACAATTCCTGAGATTGCAGCAAACAGACTGTTCCTTGTGGGAGTGTTCTATAGAAGACATTTTAAAATTGAAGAGAGAGGAAAGGGGGGGAAAAAAAAAAAAAGCAGACAAGCACCAACTCTGAACCCCAGTAACAATGGTTGAAAGCAACAGTCAAATGCTGGTTATTATCATGAGGAAATACCGCTGAAGTGTGTAAGCCAGGGTAAGCAGCTTAGGCTAAGTTCATAAAACAAAGAATCAGAGGCATTCCACAAAGAGGGTAGGGGTTATAGATGCGCACACATGCACAGATTTATCATCTCCAAAGGTATTGTTCTTTTAATCGTAAGAATATGCAGGCACAACATCCATAAATTAATAGAAGAAGTGACAGGGAAAAGACCTTTCCATTTCATCCACAGAAATCCTGTACTTCATCCATATCAATCCAAACTAAAGATACATTCTGCAGCCCAACCCTACTTTGGCCCTTCCTCTTTAACACAGATGAGTAGAATCACATACATAATCTGCAGAATACTTGGTAAGGCTGTCACTTTAAAAATATTCTCTATATATATGAAAAGGAAAAAATAAGATGGAAAGGAAAACTCCAGTAAAAAAACAAACAAAAAAAGGCAAAGAAAAGAAAGACAATCTGAAAGACAGAGAGACTGAGATCATCTTGACATCTTCTGAGCTCAGGCAAAAACATTCTGGTAAGAAATCAGAGCAAGTTACATGCTATTGACCAGTGGTATCAAACTCATCTGGGACCCAGGGCCATATCTTGACTCTAGGGCTCTTAAGCTGGACCCAGGCCCTGTGGCAGCAGGGTGACCAGCACCTGCAGCAGGTTGAATGACAGCAGCACAAGGGTCAATGCATCTATAACCAGTTCCAACATGGGTTCCCAACAGGGCTCTACACAGCTGAGAATCTGGAAGCCCTTCAGGCTGGGTGAAATAGTTCATGGGGCCAAATCCAGCCTGAGAGCTTTTTCTTTGACACCCCAGCTATAGACTATATCTGAACCCTCAGAAAGAATTAGAAGATATTGGCAGAGCAATATAAATGAAGTACAGGAACCAGAGGCAGAAGTAGGAACACCATTGTAATTCCTCCATTATATATTATAAAAGCCTTAAGCTATCTGTCTGTCTGTAGTGCTTTATTCGTGGTCTGACTGGCTGACAAACAGCCAATCAGAGTGCGAAGAAGTGTTTGGACAAGTGGCAACATGCCACCATGATGGCGGGGACACAGGAGACGGAGGGAGCCATGCTCCCTGGAGGCAAGAGCAATGGAGCGGATGGAACGGGGG
>NW_017728992.1:58601251-58601930 GCF_001723915.1 Gavialis gangeticus
GGGGAGGGGAGGAGTGGGCCTCCTCTTTCCCTTGGGCTTGGGCCCACTTCTCCCCCATGTCAGCCCGGGCCTGCTGCTCCTCCCTCCCCCCTGCTGCCGTCGGGTCAGCCCAGGCCTGCTGCTCCCCACTGCTGAAGTGGCTTGGCTTTTCCCCATCCTTGGGCCCCGTCCTCCCCCACATCAGGCCTGGTCCTCCCCTCCCTCCACTGCTGCAACAGGGAGGGAGGGAACGGGCCTGGATGGGGAGGGGGGTACTGGGCTCCCCCTCCCCCCCCATTCTTGACAAGCAATTGGCTACTATACATTCAGAAGCTCCAGTCCTGACTGAAGAATGTCGGTCAGAAACCCTTTGAAACAAGAAGCAAACCACATGGGATTTTTATCCTCTGCCAAAAATACACATAGCCCAATTACAGCATCCATGCAATATTTGGAAAAAGTCACAGATAACTACCCAAAAGACTGCTTTGCCAGTCTCACCCAAATCCAGATACTCAGGAGACTCAGAGGAGCAAGTGCAAAGGTAGACAAGGGGTTGGGGGAGGACAAGACAAAAAACCCTGGGAACAATTTTCATGGACTTCATAGACATTAGGGCTGGAAGGGACCTCGGAAGATCATCGAGTCCAGTCCCCTGCCCCAGGGACAGGAAGTCAGCTGGGGTCAAAGAATCCCAGCA
>NW_017728992.1:58606930-58607270 GCF_001723915.1 Gavialis gangeticus
TAGGTCCCTTCCCACCCTAGAAACTATGAAACAGCCACTGGAGTTGGCCTCGCCCCCCCCTCCCGCCCTCCTTGTAGATGATAGTGGCGGCAGTGTCAGTGGCACGGGGTGGAGGGTGAGCGGGGTTGGGATTCACGGGGGAGGGGAAGCAAGGCCACCAGCACTAGCCTCAGCCCGCCCCTCCCTTCCCCACTTCTGTCGTTGCCACCTGCAGGGCCAACCTGTCAGCTGTGGGGAGAAGGAGCAGGCCCGATGCGGGGTGGGGGAAAGAAGCAGGTGTATGATAGCAGTGGGGGAAGGGGAAGTGGGCCCAGGCCTGATGCGGGGGGGTGCAAACCCA
>NW_017728992.1:58607451-58617433 GCF_001723915.1 Gavialis gangeticus
CCACTGCTGCAACAGGGAGGGAGGGAACGGGCCTGGATGGGGAGGGGGGTACTGGGCTCCCCCTCCCCCCCCATTCTTGACAAGCAATTGGCTACTATACATTCAGAAGCTCCAGTCCTGACTGAAGAATGTCGGTCAGAAACCCTTTGAAACAAGAAGCAAACCACATGGGATTTTTATCCTCTGCCAAAAATACACATAGCCCAATTACAGCATCCATGCAATATTTGGAAAAAGTCACAGATAACTACCCAAAAGACTGCTTTGCCAGTCTCACCCAAATCCAGATACTCAGGAGACTCAGAGGAGCAAGTGCAAAGGTAGACAAGGGGTTGGGGGAGGACAAGACAAAAAACCCTGGGAACAATTTTCATGGACTTCATAGACATTAGGGCTGGAAGGGACCTCGGAAGATCATCGAGTCCAGTCCCCTGCCCCAGGGACAGGAAGTCAGCTGGGGTCAAAGAATCCCAGCAAGATAAAATGTCCAAATGTCTCTTAAAGGAGTCCAGAATAGGTGCTTGCACGACCTCTGGTGGCAGTCTGTTCCAGACCTTCTGGGCTCGGACAGTAAAGAAGTTCTTCCTTATGTCCAGCCTGAAACAGTCTTGGAGAAGTTTGTGACCGTCTAACCTTGTCATCTCTTGGGGTGCTCTGGTGAACAGGCGTTCCCCCAGAACCTGAAGGACACCCTTTCACAATAACAAAGAAATCAAATTCACAGGTAGGCCTGGACCAGTACTGGCCAACCTGCAACACAAGTGCCAGGGGCAGCTAGTATGAGCAGCACACAGCAGATCAGGCAGGGAGTAGAAAGCGGATCATGAGATCAGGCAGGGGACACAGGGCAGGAAGCAGAGGAGAAGACTGGGCAGAGGAAGGGGATCAGAGTGGTGCTTAGGTAGGGTGCAGGGCTAATTTGTGGCATTTCTGTCAAAAGGACTTCCAGGCAAAATAATGGACATATTCATGCCCCAAGAGATTCTTTAAACACCGCTATTATTGCTGACCTATTCTGACTGCTGCAATAGCTGGAAGGCAGCTAGCTCCAAGTCACTCATTGGAAAGCATAGGCACGCAGGGGGAGCACAGGGGGGCACCCACCCTCCTGAGACTGGCCGCCACCAAAGTCACTGCTCACCACTCCCAACAGCGTGGGCAGTGGCTGTGAGTGGTTCCCGCTCGCTGCCCCATGCCCGTCCCCTCTTCCCAACCACCAACAGCAGTGGGCAGCCCCCATTCACTGCTGTGGTGCCCCTCCCCCCCGGTCACAGGAAGCACCAGTCTTTCATGCTGGAAAGATTTACTTCTCCAACAGAAAGCCCCCCCCCCAAAAAAGCCTGACCTCTATGACAATGCAAAAAAATGAAACCGGGTTCAGCTTGCAGACATAAGATTTTGTCTACCTAAGCACAAACCCAGTCAAACCACATTTCAAGCATCTGAAAAATCTATAGAGTTTTCTCAGAAATAAACATCTTGCAGCTCTGGATGACAGCCAGAGTACTGCCCCATATAAAATATTTTTGCTACAGTAGGTGCCAGCAAAGTCACTTCTTAAACTCTTAGCCTGAAGACATTTTGGGTACCAGTTTCTGGGCAGCAAAACTATACAGGGCAGACATATCAATGCTAGTCTTAATTTAGCTAGCATGGGAAACAACAGCAGGAAGGAAGTGGTAGCACTGGGTGGGGTACTAAAACACAGGACGAAAGTCCCCTAGAGGGCTTATACTCTAGCTGTTCATCAGTTCTAAAGCCCAGACTGCCATGCCATCACTGTTATGGCTACCTGTGCCAGCCAGACAGAAAGCTAACGCATGTATGCCTGTCCATGATAAAAAGTACACTTTAGTTCTGCTTGGTAATCGTGCGTTACAAATCAGGAGATGCAGTTACAAAGCAGTGCAATCTGAAGTGTGGATAGAACCTTAGCTGCATCCTATAATCAACCTGATGTTTGGAAAACAATTTCAGATCCTGTCTACTCTACCAACTAGAACTGTATAATAGCCATGTAGAAGCTAAAATGTCTTCTGCTTTGGCTGCATGTGTAACAGAGGTTCTTACATGTAGGTTCTTCCACTTGGATGAGAAGGAGACTACCCACTTTGAGAAGAAGCCAAAACATAGATGAGCCTAAGCTCGTGGAGATCAATTTAAATGGAGTACCCGCAGACCTGCAAAATTGATTACTTCCTATACTAGCAGAAATGTAAAGGAAGAACTCAAATATTGGACTGCAGAAACATGACAAAAAAGAACAAATGAACCCATAGGGCCAGTCACTACATACTGCAGTAACTTGGAGGGGAAAACCTAGTCTTCTATTCAACTGGCATGGGATGAAAAAAAAGCCTCATCTTATGATCACATATGCTGAAGTCTTACTAAATACAGTGTCTATCATTAAACTGCTGCATTTGCTCAGCAATGGAAACCAACTATGAAGTTGACTAAATGCAGCCACCATAGAGCATGACTGTAAAACGTGTCCCACATTGGGCAAACATGCTGATGGGAAGCTCGGCAAGAATACATTAGTGTAGCCTAAGACCCATAGTAGTCACCCATTAAACACAGTCCCCCTCACTGCCAACTCTTTTTTAAGTCACTGTGAGCCACAACATTGTATACAGTTCACCCAGAATCCTTCTGCTGGCCCCTCTCTTGGACTAGCACATGATTAATGTGGCTCCACGTGGACTGGGTTGCCTTGAACTTCATGTGCATATACATTTTTGGAGAATCCCAGCACCTGTGATAAGAACACATGGTTCCAGTCATGAGTGGAGGCTAATTAGCATGTGGATTCTTTGTCAGGGGGGTAGTATCTGGAGTACGAACATATATTGAGCAGTGCTGAGCTGTGGGGTCACCATGGCTTGAAATGACGTTGACTCTGGTGGAGGTCAACCCAATGAACTAGGTGATAGATCACAAGCCTTTGGCTTTGGACTAACATCATGTTTAGTTTGTATAAGTTAGTTTGTATAAGTCATATAAGTAGGTACCAAAATGCTGCTCAAAAGTGTTTATGGAGTACCTGTGCTAAAACTCGCAGCAGTTTCAAAAAAGGTAGCATGCTATATGGAAATTGCTACAGCCATGTTTAATTTCAAGATTACTGTTTTCAAATTTGCTAGTCACTACTATGTGCTCACGGAGAGCAGGGTTTGCCAGCAAGCAGAGGGGGAAGGGGCTGCCATGGGCAAAAGTTGAGGGGAAGCAGAAAACAAAGGGCTACCTGATCCCCACTGCTCCCCAGTTCATTTTCCCCACTGTAGCAGTGGGAAAGGGACAAATTCAAGGCAAACCTCCATTAAATAGATTCATTCCAAGTATAGACCTGGAAAATTGCAACACATTTATACATTTTCCACATAAATAATCTAATTATTGGAGGATTGTCTTATAATCAAGGTCATCTTCTATTCAAGCAAATACAGTATGTATTCCAAGAATGCAATTCTGATGGGGGGAGGGAGGAATATAATTGTAAAGATACTGCTAAAAGAAAGGATACAGTAAAATCCATGTAAAGGATTCAGTCATGTTTATTTGTGTCCCTCTGCTCAAGATCCAACACTTAATATCACTCTTCATGAAAAAATATTTAGGAAAAGCACAAGTATTTAGCAGTGCCAACTTTCATAATTTTAATCCTAACCATTTTATAATTGTTGAGACTCAATTCCTGGATTCCTATGATTATGAGAATCACAGGTCTTTTCTCTCTCTCTCAAATCAATTATCTTCTTGACATCTTAGCTGCAAAGAAAAAGCTTTAAAATATTATTTCTTAAAAGCCTCAAAAAAATAAAAATAAAATCACCAAGCAAGTAAGAAGCACCAAACAACCTTTAAAACCAAAAACTTTACAGCATGAAATCTGGACACTTGAACCCAATAGCAAAACGACTACTGATTTCAATATAATCATATGTCACATAGGTAACCTCCTGATGCTGAAGTGCCCAACAAGATTTTTGAATCTCTGGGGTTATGACTGCCATGTACCATTTCTTTAATACCACAACAAGTAGCTAGATCAGAGCGACTAAAAACAGAAACACAAAAGGGCACAATAGCTTTAAGATACCACTGTTTTCTCTTATTTCAAAATATTTGCTGTCGAGTATTGCTGAATTTTGCAAAATTACAGAAGCACTCAGTTAATGTGTTAGGAGAAGGTAAAGTAGAGCTGCACCTGGGAACACTGCATACATTTCAGAGAGATTCTGGTTTGTTCCATAACTAGATTTATAGCCAGGTGAAAAGAGATGAAGCAGAGAACAAGGGATGTATAGGTATCTATGAAGATTCACTGCCTGCAAGAAACAGTCCCTTAATTGCTCCCACTGATGCTCAAAAGCAGCACCACATATGGCTATGCCATGGCTTTACATTTTCACATCCAAAAGTCCCATTGCCTCTGATCCCTTGGGAAGTGAAGAAGGCAAAGTGGAGGAGCTCAGTGCGGAAAAAGCTGTTAACGATTTCTGTCTTTGTAAGCATTATCCTATCAATAGAACTTTGTTGCATGTGATTACAACCATGGGAAACACTGCACACTTTAGTAGTTTGTAAAACCTCTAGGATGCTGGCAGGGGAACACATAAGGATGCATAAGATTAAAACCAGAGGTAGAAGCTGAAAATTGCTTTTTGAGCCACATGAATTTTTTTCGTTGTTTGCCTGATACAGTCAAAGAGGGAAAAATGTTGGCATTTTCTTCACAAGCTTCATTTCCCTTTATGGTCTCCTTCCTTTCATTCAGCTGTTCTCCAGGAGCTGCCCTTGTGTCTGGCAAGCCAAGACAGACAAACTCTGGCCAAAACTGCATTTTCAAAGCTGACAATCCAGCCTTACTTTTATAAGAGGGGTTTTTTTTTTTTATATATATATCTTGCTTTATCTTCAAGTTGAACAGTTTGCTAGAAATAGAAAAGGAATATTTTCCAGTGAGTTAACTGGGTTGTCTCCAAATTCTCCTACATTGATCCCCTATTTGATACAAGTATTCAGCTTTCACAAGGAATTAAAACAGAAAAGTACAGTCTACTGGGGTAGACACAAGAATGAGTTAAAAGTAAAGACATCTGGAGTTACCTCTATTCTTTGCCTCAAAGCAAGCTATATTCAGCACTTTTTTCCTTTTTTGGGGGGGGTTTACTACCTCCAGATACCAGGTCATAAAAAGCAATAAAAGGCAACCCTTTAATTTCCTCACCTCCTATATTCCGTTTTCTGCAATGGCACAATGCCACAGGGGTCACCAGGGATTCCCATTTCAAAATTTCCTGTCAACAAGTAGGCCAATACTAAAGTTTCTCAAAGCCAGAAAGCCAAAAAGAGTGCAAATCCTTGGAATACAATATTAAAGCAACACTAGCTGCAAGATCAGAGCCAAAAAGTAGGGGGTGCAGACAGGGATGACACCGAATATTTCCTAAATCAGGTTACAGAAATTTTTTAAAGGATAGAAGGAAATCTACATTTACTTGCAAATGCTTTCACACTGTACTTTCATGCAATGTTTCGTTTTGTTTTCAAATTTCAAGTGAGCAAAAAATAGGGAAGATTTAAAAAACATTTCCTTGCAGCACTTGAACCCAAAACATTACAGTATGAAAACTAGAAAGGAGAAACTGATTAATCTGTTTTTATTATCCAAACTGAATGAATGGTGATAAATATTTGGTATTTTAATCTAATGTTCTAAGCTATTAACAACAACTAAATATTGAAACTAAATATCAAAATGGACAGTTTTCTTTTAAAGTGGTTTCTAACATTTGCCTCCTACTTTTGAGACATGCAGTCATGTTATCGTCTTCACTCCAAAGATGCATACCAGCCACTTTATTAGTTGTCATTTAACGTGAGTGTGGTGGTACATTTCCCTTAAATCTAAAACTCAAAATATGAAGGATACTGTGATTAGCTAATCTGCTTTCCAGCACATTTCTTTTACTACAGCTGCTTCTCATCTCTCTCCAGCTGCACTTTCTTCAGAACTGCAACATGACGCTGAAGTCTAGAAGAGCTAGGGATTTTTAATACAGCTTTTAAAATAAAAGCTAAAGAATCTTTCTGGCTCTATTATTTTTAGCATTCTTCTCAAAAAGCTAATTCTTTAGAGAGTACTGATGATTGCTCCACAGACATTCCACTTTCAGAGTTTTTGCAATCAGAAGACGGTTCTGATCTTCTCTATGACTCTCCAGTTTAATATATGCCACAGAACTTTTCTAAAAGCCATGGTAATGCTTTAGAGCGCTTGTATGGCAAAGAATGTATCCCGGACCTTATTAGGTTGCTTGAGTACAACCAGCAAGCAACATACACAAACCACTGAAGCTTGATAGAGCAGACAGAAAAAAAAATTAGCACTATAATCTAGTTACAGAACAATCTTAGCATTTAGCTTAAGACAAATGCTTCAGGTATGTTTTTAAAAATACCAAATATAATGAAAACAATATGTTTGTTGTTGGGGGGGGGGGAAGAAGAGGGGACAGATGTCATACAGAGGCAAAACAGAAAAATTTACTCCAGCAGCTATGAAGGGCCCTGGGAAAAATAATATTTCAATTTGTATGCATTTCTAGCTTTTTCTTGCGCCTTGTGGAATTAATTATATATATATATTTACAAGTACACACATAATATACACATATGAACTGTATATAAAATTGCTCAATAAAATTACTACATTAAAGAAACCACACATTTTCAAAGCAAATCAAGAAAGAAAGCAAAGAGCCCTTAATTTCACAGTCTAAGAAATCTTTCCACATCCACAATATTGCCTAGCACATCACAGAACCAACATGACAAAGAAAGAGTACACACAGCTTAGCAACATGTGGCAAACCTTTGAGCAACCATTTTGTATGGTGCAAAGAACAAATGCTAACACAAAACATGTCAATATTTCACTGAACAGAACAAAAGTGGATCCGACTGCACAGGGACATCACATAGGCCAGGTGCAGACATTACGTTGTTACTGGTACAAGTGATCAGAACCTGGGTTATACCTGTAAAAGAACATGGGTTATACCCACGTTTAGCACGCACAGACTGGTTTAAAAATGGCTGAACCCGGTCTAAGATCTTCCCCATCCCACCAACCAAACGGCAAACGTGTGTTCTTCCCACTACCAATCTAAACTATGCCATTTACAGAAAACAGCGCAACTGAGATTCCAGCTCTGGCTTTTTGAATGTTTGTACCTAGCCATAGTGCTAGCACACTATGGCACTGAGTGGGACAGGAAAAACCTCTTAAAGGGTACAGTTTTGCAAACTGTGTGTTGATGCCATTTACTAGCCTGCCTTACTAAAGCAAGAATAGTTAAGTACTAGTCAGAACCACACTAATTAAAAGTAGAATGACAGAGAAGAGTCAAGATATTTATTGCAAGGACAGAATTCAAAATAAAGATTAAGAAAGAATGAAGTCAAACTTCTTAGTTCTAAAGCAAAATTTTGTAGATTAGGGGTACCAGCTGTACAGAGCTTTATCTAGCCTACCCAACTACTGGCAGACATACTGGCAGGTCCCCAGAAGTTAAGGTTAAGAGATTATGCATTTTAATATTTTAAAGTATTTTTTTAAATATTTCTTTATAATTCTAATGCATGTTTAACCTTTAACCAAGACCATGTTCTTAATGTTTTTATTTTTTTTTCTCCTTCCTGGCTCTCAGCTGCAGTGGAGTACCTGGTGGGAGATAGTACCACTGTTGCTATATGTCAGTCAAAAGAGCATGAAGTTGACCACAAAAAATAGCCCAGAAACCTGGTCACAGAACTCAAGAGAATTAGGACCCAATTTGCCAAAGTGGTTCCTGTTTCTTTGGGACTTTTTAAATTTGCCTTGCTTTTAAATTAAATGTGTGGCAGGGTCTGAAGACTGACTTGCAAAGGATCTGTGGACCTTTCTGCAAAGAGGGCAATGAACTTGACAGTTAATTATTCACCATGAAATAAAAGTTTCCTTTTATCCACTATGATTACAGTCCCTTTCAGTATAATTTAATGTCCTCTTATTCTTGTATTTGGCCTGGTTCTGCTCCCACTAAAGCCAATGGCAAAAAAAAAAAAAAAGAGTCATTGTACTTTAATGGGAGCAAACACCAGGCTTCTTCCTGCAGTGCTGGTGGTGAGGCTCAAGCACCACTCCTCCCACCCCCATGCTTGCCTGCCACCACAGAAAGAAGCCACAGCTCCTAGCTTGTTGCTGCCCTGCTGCTGCAGCTCTGGCACCTACTTGGCTGCCGAGCACCGGAACAAAAGCAGAAGCACTGGAGCCCCGGCAGCACTGAGGGGAAAGCCCAGTGTGACAGCTTGATCCTGCAGCAGTAGCCAAGCACCCGCGATGCCAGGCTTCTTTCTGTTGGGCCCCTGTCCAACACTGGCAGAGCATGGTGTGCATACAGCACAGTTGCAGACTGGCTGGAGTGGATGCTGCATGTACTGGATCCACCCAGTGGGGGATCCAGGGCTCTGATCCCTCTTTGGAGGGCTGGCCATGCACCATTGATCCAGCCTGTGACCTGGTCCCATGTCACTCACCTGAGTTTGACACCCTTTTTTAAACAATTCCATCCCTATCTCTTCCGTCTCTCAGCAGATGGAAGAATTTTCAGTCCTCTGCTCATTTCAGCAGCTAGTTTGTTTCTTCAATATCCTTCTTGAGGTGAGGTAAGCAAAAGAAACCAACCCAAAAAAACAAAAAAAAACCCCTGAACAGTGACAAAGGGCTGCTAAATCATGTTAGTGATTTATAAAACAGCAATGGAATATTTTCATAATTATTTTTAATTCCTTGTACAGTGAAACTTTGATTCCTAATATCTTGGCCAGATGTTTTAGCGAGTTCTGTTTAATAATGATGCACATGCCTTTTTCCTTGACCAAATTACAGCTAAATAATAACCCAACAATATTTATGTCTAGCTGCAATTACTCCTTCCAGTGTGCATTACCTTGCATTACTCAATTAATATT
Organism: Gavialis gangeticus; assembly: GCF_001723915.1. NCBI lineage: Eukaryota > Metazoa > Chordata > Crocodylia > Gavialidae > Gavialis > Gavialis gangeticus. The sequence continues at coordinate 58,616,473 of NW_017728992.1, forward strand.
ACCTTCCAGTACGATGCTGCCTGCCTCCTCCCCACCCCCCACCTTATTGTGGCTGCTTATCACAGAAGACAGCCAGAAAGAAACTTAAGTCATCTCTAAACTATAATACATGGATTGTCTTTATCTTAGAAATCCCATCAAAACAGCACAGCGCAGCAATGGTGAAAGTTGCACACAGGGAGGAGTGCTACAAATGTTGAAGAACATAAACAAAAGACACCTGACATGTGTGGCCACCTCAATATGATGGTTTAGAGAAGTAGATTCTTCCACCAAATAGTCCTGCCACTACATCCCTTCATAAACATGAATGGATTAAGAAAAAAAATCTGTGAATTTGGCCCTGGGATGTCAGGAAAATCTTGGACTCAGTTTCGGACCAAGGGAGGTCTTTTGTTTTCTCTCCATCTAGACCCCATTAGTCTTAATCCAGAATAGTTGAAAAGCAGATTTTTTTTCCAGTAGTGTGCTGTGTATATTTGCAGTGCTCTATAAATAAAAAAACATGTGCATTTATCTCCAATTAAACCCCTATGTAAATTTATATGCAAATTAAGTACAGCCCTCAGGCTTCTGGCATGTTGCCAATCCAGCCCTTGGTACTGCAAAAGTTACGCACCATTGCAATAAGAATGAGAAAAATTCTAATGTGATGGGGGGGTGGAAATAAATCATCAGGTTTGAAACCTTTCATATCTAAAAATGTTTAAAAACACAAAGAGAGAAAAGCATACATCTGTCACATCTGCATGTAAATTCACAGGAAAACCTGAATTGATGTGATATTGGGGGGAGGGAGGAGTTGAGAGAGGAGAGAGATTTGTGTTAGATTCCCTCTTTCCCCCTCCTCTTTACACTTCACCCAAGCCTGCACAGTGGGAACTAAAAATCTTTTCATACTGCTCTGTATACAGGTGCAGCAACAACCAAAAAACACCAGGGAGACAAGCAGGGGGCCAAG
>NW_017728992.1:58622433-58625398 GCF_001723915.1 Gavialis gangeticus
TGCAGCAACAACCAAAAAACACCAGGGAGACAAGCAGGGGGCCAAGGGAAAAGGAAAAAAAAATTCAAAAAGCACATTAATCTGCTCAACAAGCCATGAACCACATCACCACTCTAATTAGAACCAGAATCTCTCCCAGAGCATGCAGAACATGAAAGTGCATGAAGCATTTGTTACCAAAAAAAAAAAAGGGGGGGGGGAGGGGGGAATGTTGTGATTTCATGACCTCTACTGCTAGTGTAAAAACTAATGGGCGCAAATCAGATTAGAGCATTTTTAAATACCAAACAGTTCAACATGGATCACTACTAGTGTCAACTATAAGGGGAGCTCTCTTATGTGAATACAGTAAAAATTCTTATGGCTTCTTCATCCATGCCTAATTCTGCCCATCTCCTCACATTCCAGATGTGCGTATGCATCTGCTGCAGTAGAGATACGCGCTGCTGCCTTTCCTTTCCCACCCTTAGTCAAAGGCCAGGTTTTCCCAGCTCCTTGTTTAATCACCCACATACAAACAGAGCTTTGGGGGACCCCCACATATTACACATCTTCTGATGCTGTTCCTCTAGTACATAGCAGAGCTCATGCATTTTTACCTCAAACACGTTAAATTCTGTATACGGAAGTGTACACCACACTTAAGATGCAGTGTCTTGCAAAAAGCTCCAAGGTTTTACATTGCTGCCCATCAATATGTCATCTGAGGTTATGTTTACGTTGACAGTTAGGATCAATATTACGGTCACCCTATAATCCTACCCGCAAACCATCTATATAGATAACCTTTTCGTTTGACTCTCAGGCACCAGTATGGCCTGAAGCCTGACTCTAGAGCCCTGCTGAGCTTCTGAAAGAGGTGACTCTCCCCTTTGCTTCCCCTCCCATCCCTTCATCTATGTCTTTGGGACTTACCCTGATGTGCAGGCCTCAAACACAAGAAATCTGCTAGCAAAACTGCCACAGTTCCCTGCTTCTCACTTGTGCCCCGTGAGCTCTTCCCTTCCTTTCTCTACTCATATTTCATGGAAGACCTTGCATTCTTTGTATTCCAAAAGGCTTTGAAATACATCTTTATTCTGGACTCAAAAAATGAGCAGCTTCAATGTGAGGTACAAAGCACCACATGGATGGGGAAAAAGGCACTCATGATAAAAGAAATGCAATATTTACATTAGTATAATTGACCTTTATACTTCTGTAAACAAGAAACAGATGAAGCAAACCTCTGCACTTGGGCAACATCACCCAATCCTGCATAAAAGTACAGGTATTCCTCACTTAACGTCATCCCAGTTAACACTGTTTCATTATTATGTCGCTGACCTATTAGTGAACATACTCGTTTAAAGTCGCGCAAAGTTAGTTTATAACGTTGTTTGGCCAGTGCCTGCTAGTAGGCAACTACTGTGATGTAACTGGATTTGCTTAACATTGTTTTGCTTAAAGGTGCATTTTTCAAGAACGTAACTACGACGTTAAGCGAGGAGTAGCTACATCCTTGAAAGAATCCCACGTAGATTGACACCAGTATCAAGTACATTTATGTAGGTATTGTGTGTCTGCAGTTTACCCCAAGGTAGATGCTTAATCAATACAAGTAGGCTATCAACAGCCATTATCTAGTGTTGAGGTGCAGTAATAACAGAGGACTGTCTGCTCTGCTGGGATAAGCTGCTTATCAGTCTGCAATGGATCCCAGTATAATTTAAATTGATGTACAAAACTGATGCAAGTTACAGTAGTATAGATGTATTGTACACATCCAGGCCTTCACGCTAATTGAGGATGGCCTCAGGATAGACCCTCCATCTTAGAACAGACATAACCCGTCTTCCATTCAGTTGAAAATGAGAAAGTTTTTCAGTAGGCTTCCAAGAGTTTGTGGTTCTTCTCATTTAGGGTGGATGGGAGGGGCAAAAACAATAAAATAAAACTGCTTGGGATAAGGGTGGTGTGGTTTGTTTGCTTGTTTTTTGTGGGGACTTATTGAGTAGACAGGGTACCGGTCTTGCAGGAGTTGCTCTTTCAGCAAAAAAATAGGTCTTTTTCAACATGAAGGCCCTATAGCCTGCCTATAGTCAGCCTCAGAATTACAGTTCTACGTGCAAGCAGAGGCAGCCACTGAACTTCAGAAAACTGCTCTCAAATATATACATCTGTAGAGTCATAATCACAAAAGCCATAGTGGCAGAGACTGGCACTCATGCTCCCACCCTTCCTTCTCCAACAGCTCTGCTACTCTGGTTCAGCATATATAAATGAAAAATAAAGTATGAATCTTTAGGCTCTTTATCTGAATAGTCTCTTCTTATAAGCCAAACATTACACTGCAAGTTATTACTTAAATAAATAATATGAATTAATTGGTCACAGAAGAGCTTGGGCATCAGAGCTGTTTCAACATCTCAGTTAACAACAAACAAACATTAGCATCACTTGGAAAGGCATATTTAAAAAACAAAACAAAAACCCAAGCACTAGAGGCCACTGACTCCGTTTAATACAGGTGGAAGGGGGAAGAGGGAGGAGCAAATATACATGGATTACCTAACACTCCTACTGAAATTTCCTTATGAGATGCGAACAACCAAAAGAAATGAAATATTCTTTATTTCAAGGTGATTATAATCTGTTGTTTTAGTTTGTAAGGATGCACTGTGTCCATTATAAAGGGATGTGGGACATGTAGGAGCTCTGGGTCACAGAACAAACAAGGAAAATGAAAAAAACCAAAACAAAAAACAAATCAGCTAAGAGGGATGCAGTCAAAATCAGAGAAGCAAAAAATCAGGGTTCAAAATGCATTCTCACTGGGGGGGGTGTCTGCGGTGGTGGCAGTCAGAAGCCAGAAGGAGCTGCCACCACCTGGAGATGCAGGGTGGGCCGGTGGGGCTCCTCCCTTACTGAGGAGCTCTCATCTCTAATGGGGGGGGGGGGGGGAAATCAGGCTCCCCCCCCCCCC
>NW_017728992.1:58630398-58631960 GCF_001723915.1 Gavialis gangeticus
GTGTCTGCGGTGGTGGCAGTCAGAAGCCAGAAGGAGCTGCCACCACCTGGAGATGCAGGGTGGGCCGGTGGGGCTCCTCCCTTACTGAGGAGCTCTCATCTCTAATGGGGGGGGGGGGCGGAAATCAGGCTCCCTCCCCCACTCCAAGCTCCCCTGCAATTCAAACCCTGGCAAGAATAAATTTGATGAGAGACTCTGCTCACTTCCTTCCATAGAAACACCCACTAATTCCCAAAATCTCCAGGCTCTGAAGGGCAAACATACAAGGAGAATTCTCGCACTATGCAGTAGTTGAGAGGCAAGGTAGCTGAAAGAGGCTCCTTTAGATTTTATTAGCCATTAACTAGCCAGAGGCAAAATACAGAAAATGAAACCAACAAGCAAGGTCCAAAGTCAGCACAAGTTCATAACCCAAGCACTCTTTTTTCTCCCCCCCTCAGAAATCTAACTCAAACTACTTAAACCTCCTTCCACATGAAAAGAACTCTGTATTTTATATGAAAGTAACATGTATTTTTAAAACGTGCAGTGATATATTTTTATATTGCCTCAGGGGCCACATCAGCTTCCTACTTATTAATTAATTGGTTGGTTATTACAACAATCTGCAGGCTGGTATTGCCTAGCAAGCTCAAGGAGTCCATGTTCTCCCTGCCAAGATCAATGTACATTAGTCTGAACCCTCTGATGTTAAGCAGCCTCTGCTTCTGTCAAAGATAACTAAACAGCGACATTAACTCAATGAAACATCTGTTAAATATTGGAAGAACGAAAGACAAGGCATAAAAGTTACACTCCAAAATGTCATCATTTAAAATGTCAACAGATTCTTAGTTATTGCAAGACAATACAAAAGTAACCTCATTTTACCTCCTAACACCACAGCAATGAAACAAAAATAGGAGCTCTCACCAGCTAGCATGCACATACGCTTGTTCTTGCTTTCCATCATCTGAACTTCCAGATAACATAAAGCTGACATTACTGAAGTGTATCAGTCAAAAGCACACACTTGGCTACAACCTGAATACAAATAAGTCATCACGCAGGCATTTTTTTTTCCAAACATAAAAGCTTTGTTCTTTTAGCCATGGTAACATTAGCCCAATTAGCCTAGCTGAATAGATACAAATTCCTAAATACTCCTAGGTAAAATTTAAGAGGCATCAGGACACAGCACATTTATTCATTGTTTGCAACGTTTTATAAGGGCTTAACTGAGGGCAAAGAAAAGAAATGTGCAACCCTAAAGCTTCAGTTGGTGTATAACGGGGCGGGCAAGATTCAATTCGACCCGTGGGTGGACGGCTGCCAGCTCATTGGATCTGGCCTGCAGGCAGCTGGCTGCTGCATGGTGCCGGGTGTGAAATAAGACATTGCAAAATGCTATCTATTTAAGAGGAAAGTGGTTTACTATGCAAAATATTGGGTAAGTAAGGCTTGTCTGCACAGAGATGCTGACGGTGTGATGTCAGTGGGGGATACAGGTTATAGCAGTTGTCTGCCTGATGTCAGGGAGGTCATTTGAAGTGCATTTACCTTCTGCATTTGCCCCCCTTCTG
>NW_017728992.1:58636960-58640198 GCF_001723915.1 Gavialis gangeticus
GCCGGGTGGGAGGATAAGACTGCTTCTGCTCAGCAGCATCAGCCCTTGATGCAGCAGCACCAGCTGTGGACCTGGGCAGGGCTTCTGCCTTAGCAGGCAGGTGGCATCATCAGCTGTGGACACTGCCAGCAAGTTCCACACTGGGACTCTGGGCCTGCAGGCTGCACCCACAGCCGTCGCCTGCCCACCACGGCACGAGTCCCTGCCTGGATCCACAGCTAAGCTTTGAGGCTCCTGGCGAACTACAGCTCTGGCTGGGTTCTGGAGGGAGGGAGGGAGGTGAAGAGAGACAGAGAAACAGAGATGAGAACAGAAGAGAGAGACAGAGAAAGACAGATGGATGTGGCCCTTGATAGGTCCCCAAAACTCATTAAGTGGCCCTCCAGCTGAAATAACTGCTCACCCCTGGCGTACAATGTCCCTACACAAATCATGGTTAACTGCTGGATCCATGGATTTCACTGCCTTTCCATTCATTCCTCAGTTCAGATCAGTGCTAATTTTCGTGTGTAAAAAAAGGACGTTGTGGTTTGTGTCCTGGCTTCATTACAGCCTGCCAATTTTCATGCTTTAACTCAGCATTTGAGATCGGCGAGGATGCTCCAGCTGAGATTCCCCGCTCCTGCTCCTCTGCGTAGGAAAGGTGCAAACCCAGCCATACCAAATGAAAGATGCAATTTGCAAAGTTTGGTTTGGTTTGCTTCCCAAAAATTCTTGGAATGAGCACACTACAGTGAGAGTGGCTTTGTGCTTTGATATACTTGGAGAGCATATTCATAGTTAACCATACCACAAACAGAACAGAACAGAACAAAAGAAAACTTCACCTCTGCTCTAAGCGTGCCATGAGATACCAGCATCTAAAAAACCCCCCCAAAAACAAAAAATTGACTTTACCCATGACCTAACCATTAAGAAGAGAAACAATCCTACTGAAAACTGAAACAAGTGCTAATAAGTGGATCTGGGCCTACTAATAGATGTCTATAGCTCATTGAAGTCATGCCAGGCCAACGTGTGTGCATGCGCGCATGCACACACACACACGCACACACACACAACACTAGTGTACCACTGCAGCAGTCCTTGCTTTTACTGATCTAGTTTATACCAGGAAGAACTATGGGACAACTCATCTGGAAGAGGTGGCCAAGAAAGCAGAGGGATCATGGTCATGCATGCAATGGACTACAGTGGTGGTACTCAATTTACAGTTTTCAAACCATAAACAACTTATCAAGCATCTAGCAGCCCAGGGATCCTTGTTCTTCATGTTCCTTAAGAAAGATCAAAGGACCACACCTCACTAGAGGCATGATATGGCAGCTCTAGGCCCTGGGCAATGGCTCCATGCAGGGCCATGTCAGCTCCCATGTTGCTAATGACAGCAACTATTTTTGCATACAGACCTCAAAAGGCAGTACCTTGGGCTGCTGCCCTGGTCATTCCACCTCTGTTAGGCAGCTACTGCTCCTCACTGCTTCTGCACACATAAAACAGAGTGGAATACCATAAGCCAGCAGTGGCCTGGAGGAGTTGTGATAGAAAGCATTTCTTCTTCTTCCTTCCCAGGGTACTGCAAGAATCCCATAATCTTTGATCCTCAAGCACCACAGAGAACAAGGGTGGAGGGAAAGGAGCACCAGGAGTAATGGCCACAAACTCCTGGAGGATTGATTCAGGCTCAACATTAGGAAAAACTTCTTCACAGTCAGGGTGTCCAGACTGTAGAATAAGCTCCCTCTAGAGGTGGTGCAATCACCTACCCCGGAAATCTTCAAGAGGAAACTAGACGGTCACCTTGCTGGGATCACCTGACCCCCCAGTAGTCTTTCCTGCTTGGTGCAGGGGAGGTCTGGACCTGATGATCTTCCGAGGTCCCTTCCAGCCCCTTACAATCTATGAATCATAAGGATGAGCTGCATTGCTTCAGTGTTGCAATGCTGACAAGGTCATGACACTCTGCTATGAGTCTGCAGTGCTCTCAGACTCCCTCTGATGACTACAACATGCTATATCTTAACATGTCAGCATTGCTAGCCTATATTAACCCTCATGTTTATCAGTTCAGACTAGAAACTAGACTTCTGGCAGGAAAGATCCTGATAGAAATCTTACTTTACACCTGCACGGTATGTCAAGAAAAGAAAATGGAGGGAGGTCTTGTTTGGGTTTTTTTCATGTTACTCTGAATTAAGTTAATTACAGGAACAGTTTTGGAAAGACAAAAACTTAGAGAACACTAAAGTTAGCCTTACTTTGCAATTTTTGCATTTGTTCAGACAGAATTCTGGCCCATTCATTTGTGATTTGGGATCACAGCAACCAACAGTAAACATGAACTTCCAAGCAATTCAATAGGACAATTTTTCTCCCCTATTGATTTTAGCTCAAATTACAGCTCTAGATGCTTTTTAGTCATGCTTTTTAATAGTAAGCTAATGAGGTATGAGAGTGTGTGTGTGTGTGTGTGTGTGTGTGTGTGTGTGTGTGTGTGTGTGTGTGTACACACATACATACACACACACACACACACACACACACACGTGTGGGTGTATATATACGTGTGTGTACACACACACACACGTATACACACACACACACACAGTGTGTGTATGTATACACGCATATAAGTATGTATACACACACACGCGCACACACACACAAAGACCAGGTCTGTCTAAATTTTAAATGACCAGGTGCCACACCACACAGGTTGCAGTAATGCAATCCAAGGGCCCTCCAGCTCACGGATGGTACCTGAGGGTTTTAACCTGTGGTCCCTGGGTCCCAGCCACTGCTGCCCTTATTACACTGGCTGTAGCAGCTTCCCTTCCAGCTCCTGCTTCCAATTTTGAATGTACCTAAGCACATGGTTTTCTGAACCATCTCCCTATTACAATGAGGTACTGTTGTGCGGGGTCTCCTGTATATTCACTGTTTTGTAAGTGTTGCGCCCCCTCCCTCCATTCCCCCCTTCCCACCCCCCCACCCCCAGGCTTAGTTGGCTGTATGTTTCACATGTAACTTAGCTCCATTCCAACCCTCACCCCCATCCTTTACTATGTAGTCCCCAGCTCAGGTTTTTCTGTATTTCCTTGCGCTTTGAACTTTGTCATTTGAACTTTAAAATTTTGTAAAGTTCAATAAATTAAATTTTCGGAACCAAGGGGTGGTTATCAGGGCTGGCTCTGGCCTGCCCAGTGGCAGCCTGGTATTGCAGTACCTCCAAGACATT
>NW_017728992.1:58640208-58641500 GCF_001723915.1 Gavialis gangeticus
CCAAGACATTTTCCTGCAGAGAAAACACCTGCCCATTTTTTTAAATTTGTATTTATTTATTTATTTATTTTTAAGGGCCACACAAAAAGAAAGATTCCTATCAGTATGTTTTCCCAATACAGGCCCCATGTTTTATAGTTATGGTTAGCATTGGCTGCATTTAAACAACTTCATAGTTGTTTTCCATTACTGAGCACATGCTACTTTTGGCAGCAATTTAATGACAGAGAATGTATTTAATGAGGTTTCCTTGTATGTAAATACAAGACTAGGGGCTTTTTTCTCCATGCTGATTGCAGGAGGGAAAACTTATCTTATATTCAAGTAAATACAGTAATAACCTGAGCTTTCAAAATTTTATGCTGAAACTTACTGAGCAATGAACAGAAAAAGTGTGAACAGTTTTGTTAATTTGTGAATCACTATTTTCACACTTCCTGATTGAAAATGACTGAACAAGCTCCCTTCCAAATCGCACAGAAACTCCTGCTGCAAAAAAAGGCACATTTGGGGGAAAGTTATAAACAACTGAAAACAGACATTTTAAAGGTGGTATTACTGCCATTGTAAATCATGAAGTCACTGCAGAGTTAGTCAAGTCTGCCTTCCAAATACCTGTTATTTCTCTATCCATAAAGACACAGCACACCTTTAAAACCCTAGAGAGCCTTCTCTCTCTCCATATCAGTGGCGCTCAAACTTCCAGCCACAAGTGCCACATTAGTGCCATGAGGCTGGTCCACCGGCCAGATCCTGTGGATGGGGTTGGTTTATGGGCCTGATCCAACATGGGGTTGGTGGCCACTGTTTCCCTACTGCCAAATTTACAGACCTTTGGGAAGACCCACAGACTGGATGACACAGCCCTGTGGGCTGGATTTGACCCACAAGCCAGAGGTTGAACACTACTGCTGTAGGCCAATGCATCAAAAGACACTATAAAAGTAAAGAAAGGATCATCTTAACACAAAAAACTCAATAAAAAGTGAGGGTCTTACTTCCTTCACAAGCTACTTAAATACACAGGATGCTTGCAGATGTGAAAAAACAAAAAAAGTGTTTTATGTTAAGCATGGTGCACCCCCGCGCCCAGCGTAGCACATGCCCAGAAGAGGCATCGTGTGAGTTTGGCCTGGCTTGCCCTATGTCTGTATAGACTGCGTGCTACAGAGGGTCTTTTTGGCACTTATTAGATAAAACTGCAAAAAAGCCCCTCTGAAGCGCATGATCTATACAGACCCTGGGAAGCCGGGTCAAACTAACATGCTTCCTCTTCTGGTAAAGTGCTGAAT
>NW_017728992.1:58646500-58683709 GCF_001723915.1 Gavialis gangeticus
TTAGATAAAACTGCCAAAAAGCCCCTCTGAAGCGCATGATCTATACAGACCCTGGGAAGCCGGGTCAAACTAACATGCTTCCTCTTCTGGTAAAGTGCTGAATGTTTGTTCTTTTTCCACATCTGTCAGCAGCCACAGTCATTATAGAAATACCATGTTCATCGTCATAGCTTATCAAATACCATCCAACTGGCAAAGTGAGTAAAATCTTGAGTAGAAGCATGAGAAAGAAATTTATTTTCACTTTATTGACATTTCCCTAGTCAGCATTGCACTTATTTTCGCTATAGTAGAACCCAAATGAAGACTGAAGATCCCCATTACATATGAACATATAAGAAGATAGGGTTCTGATCATAAGAGCTTACAACCAAGGTTTGGACAAAACATACCTAAATGTGAAGAGGGGCTAGATGACATGTATGAGATAGACTGGGTTTAGGATGGGAAGGAAAGCAAGATTTTTCTGAATGCATTTGATAGGGGTAAAGCGAGTGTTAGAAAAACCATAGAAGATATTTGGACAGTCAAGACAAAAGTAAGAGCATGAGCTACTAGAGAATAAAGAGAAAGGCCAGGTCTCCAATATTAAAATACAGTTAAATACTTACAAACAAGCAGTCTAGGTGGGCAGAGCTAGCAGGAGGCCCTGGTCACAACCCTGAATGTCTGCAAAGATGAAGTTGTTGTTAACAGCAGTAACACAGAAAGGAAGGAAAAGGAAGATGGCTAAACAAGAGGTCGTTCTGGCCCAAATTTGAGGGTAAGACAGTTGATGAGGAAAGAAAGAGTCTTGAGAAAGAATGAGAGGTGTTTGGAATGGAGTGATCCAAATCTAAATCAGCAAAAAAGATAATTAAAGCCATGTGAATGGATGACATAAGCTACTCCTAGCTCTCTCAGTTATCTGATAAAGGTATATATGCCAAGTACATTCTGTTGTGTACATTTAAATGTATATAGTAAACCCTTTAAAAGGGTTTATAACCATGCTCCCAAGACTCAGTGTAGCCTTACCATAAGCCACCACTAGCACCTCTACAAAAGGACTGAGCCCAAGAGACTGGTTGGTTCATTCTTTGAAAGAGAATTAATAAAAAAAGACAGACAGACACACTGCCCTTCTCTGAGCAATGAGATGCAACTTTTGGCATTCTCTAGGCAATTTTGATTGTGTTAAATGGCCTGCCTAACTATTTTTGTATTTACTTGGAGGCAGTTCTTTCACGGTTGTCCATTCCAATATATACTTTGTAATTTTAATTTTCTTTAAAAACAGGGGGGAAGGGAGGGGAGGGGAGGGGAAGAAAAAAAATCACTCAAATAACGTAGCCCATCTTTATGAAGACTGAGAATAGAGATTCCACCGGGTTTGTGACCCTGGCCAAGTTACCTCTCAAAGAGAAAGGCAAGGAGTTTAGCCAATAAAAATAAAATGGAGGTGCAGTGACACCTGTCAGCTTACGTAAACTCTTTAAACACTCAGACAAAGAAAACACCTCTGAAGATTTTGAGAATTTGTCAGGTGAGTGCTTGGTGTTACCCTGAAGGGAAAGGGCAACAGACTTAAAAGATAAGATTGAGGCTTAATTCTGATGGAAAAGTCCTAGAACAGAACACACTGTATTTGAGGAAGAGACAGAAAATCCCACATGACAAGAGTGTTTTCTTCCACACGCTTACAACCAAGAGCATTTTAAACTTACTTGCAAATATTCTGTTATATACAGCATTATTTAAAAATAAATCACAACAATTGCACCACTGTGAAAGGAATCCTAAGAGTACATGAACTCTCTCTTTCTGAAACTGGCGTGTCAAGTCATGTCTTTGTATCTTTTGGTCAGAAAAACATGTAGAAGACCCCTTCAGTTGTGCTGGCCACAAATCAACTATTTTTCAACCTGCCATTTCTTCTCTTTTATAATAGGAAGATGAGTGTCTGGACAGCTTAACAACATTTCCTCCTTTCAGAAACTGCAACAGTTATTTTAAAAGTGGAAAATAGATTTGTGCCATGTGTTTTAACTTCCAATAATCTATCAAGGCAGCTTCAAAATTCCAGTTCACTGAAAAACTACGAGCACTGGTTTCACTATATATCCAAACATCTCTAACAATTTCAACAGTTAAAAATGATGAAAACAAAACAGTGTTTCTTACCTAAAACCTTAAAAGGCTTCTGGTTTCTAATTAACATATTTATGAACTGTAACATTTTCAAGTATTCCAGCTCTTAAACCTAAGTAGCTTCTCCCTGAACAACACAAATTTTCACATGAATTTGCTGACCTCTGATGGCCCAGCGCCACTCAATGTGGTGACTAAATTTACTATTCATTTGAAGACAGCAGCACCAGGCTCACACTACTTCTACTGTGCATCCAAGACATTACTTAAAAATACACAATGATGTAACCAATCCCATAGTTCAAACAACCAACCACGTAGGGAAAACTAAACGGATGACTGGCAGCAAAAATCAAAACAAAAATGGGAACGATAGTGAATGGTCAGTTACCACACAGTAGCAAGTGAAATGGCTGTGTATTCCCAAGCTCTGTCAGTTATTTAGCCAGATGTGGAGAAAAGGGAAATGATTCTTCCCCTCTATTTGGCACTGGTAAGGCCTCACCCAGAATACTATATTCAGTTTTGGGCCCACTACAGAAAGGATGTGGACGAATTGGAGACAGTCCAGCAGAGGGCACTGAAAATGGTTAGGGGGCTGGGGCACATGACTTCTGAGGAGACGCTCAGAGAACTGGGTTTATTTAGTCTGGAGAGAAGATTGGGAGGGGATTGAATACCAGCCTTCAACTACCTGAAATGGAAGGCGGGGGAAACAAAGAGGAAGGAGGTAGACTCTTCTCAGTGGTGGCAGATGAAACAACAAGGAGCAATGGCCTCAAGTTGCAGCAAGGGAAGTTTAGGATATATGCTATGAAAAACTCTCACTAGGAGGGTAGCAAAACACGGGAACAGGCTACCCAAAGAGGCTGTGGCATCTCCATCCTTGGAGATTTTTAAGACCTGGATTTACAAAGCCTTGGATGGGTTGATCTACTTGGGGATGGCAAAGCAGGGGGTTGGACTAAATGACCTCCTGAGGTCCCTTCCAATGCTATTTTTCTATGATTATATGAGAACAAACTTGATACAGGTTTGATGGACCACAGCTAAACTCAGTGAGAAATTTCAGTACTGGGAGCATTCATGCAAGATGAAAAAGTCAAGGAAACACTGGTGAGATTAACAGCAACATCCATGTACAACCTGGATAATGTCAAAGGATATGTGGAGAACTCCTCCCCAAAGCAGTGTTCTGAATTATTCTCCATTAACCAACAATTTATTTTCCAGTAATGAACATAATACCCCCTTTTCCAAAGTATGGCCTCTTTATAAAATGAGGTCATGTCCATATTGCACGAAAGGAAGGCTGGAACACATGTACACAATTTTGGCTCCCCCAGCCTTGCCGGTCCCCTCCCTCTGGACCCACAGCCTCTGCCCCACTTGCCCTGCTGGTGCCCCTCACTCCCAACCCGCAGCCCCCTGCCTTCCAACAGCCAATCAGCTTCCCCACTGCCCCCAGCCCCAAGCAAAAACCAAAACCTGGACGTTTGCTTGCATTTTAAAAAACCTGCCTGGACAGAGGACAAGGGGCCAAAAAAAAGAGTATATGTCCAGGAAAACCTGGATGTATGGTAACCCTAATGTACACATATATTTCATGGCTACACAGAATCTGTACAGCTTTGACTAGCAAACCTGAACTTTCTTCTTGTTTCCCTGTCAGCTATGTGTGTCAATAAACAAGGACCTTAAAGCAGGGGTAGGCAATTTTTTCTGGCTGCAGGCTGTAATGACTCTCAGAGTCAGAGGTGGGAGGTCAGGCAGCCACTAGGACCCAGCCACTACTGGCACTTCCCCTCACCCCCAGCACAGAGACAGCGTTTGCAGCCAAAACACTTAATTCGTGGGCTGGATCCAATGGTTCCACGGGCTGGGTCCAGTCCACTGGTTGTAGATTGCTGATCTCTGCCTTGAAGGAGTCCAACTTTTATCAAAGGCCTGTAAAATTACTTAGATTTTTCCTAATATTGTAGACTGCTAATTCTGGATTCTCTGGTGGGTTATTGTTTTGCTTTCCCATTTCCAGTAGGGATAGTGTTTCGGAGCTGCAGTTAGTTGCTCTCGGCAGGAACACAGCTATGGCATGAAGACTCAAGATCTCATCATCAGAGCACAGTATGTTCTGGTAATGAAACTCGATTGGTTAAACAGAGAAAAACCTCCACAGTGTTTTTAAAATTACACTGAAACACCTAGATACAATGATGAGTGCTTGCAGAAATACTAGAGCAGTAGTGCTCAATTTTTTGGCCCCATGAGCCAGATGAGTGGGGTGGGGCTGGTCCAAACCCCAGAGCCCCAGTGGCTCCCCTGCGCCCTGGGATTGAGCCCCAGGGGCCAAATACCCCACACCAAGATTAGGCCCTGAAGTCTGGCACTGCCCTGCCCAGCCCCACAGGCTGGAATCAGGCACGGCGCACAAGGCCCAGGTCTCCCCACCGGTCCAGAAATCTGGCATCAGGGGAGCACTCTCTCACCACCAAATTTCCTGACCCATAGGCAGCTCTGTGGGCCAAATGACACACCATTATGGTCTGGATTTGGCCTGCGTGCTGGGGGTTGAGCATCCCTCACTAGAAGATTTACTTCTTTTCAAAAGACATCACTGAATCCTCACTCTTAAGTATGGTGACCTTGGAAAGAGAGCAGTGACTTGGATGCAAGCCAATACAATGCCAAAAAATAGCTATTCTTACCCTCAGGTGCAATAGGTCTCTCCCCAGTCCCAAAATAAATTTCCTTCAGACATGAAAGAGCTCCATGTTAACACTTCAGTTAGGTCGCAGAATAATAAGACAGCCCTTTAAAGGCAATTGCTACTTTTACAGCAGTATCATGAAGCAGAGAGAGCTTCAAAATCCCAGCCAAACTCTAAACATGGTGCCCTTAACTACCACTATGTTTTCCTCTACTAACACCCTCCAAGAGTTTGTTTTCTGTACTACTGAAGGGCAAGGGAGGAAAAAAATTTGCATCAAAACAAAGTCTTGCCCAGGTTCCTATGCTGTAAAAGTATAAGTACAGCATTGATGTCACTCTCAGTGATCACAGTTGGCTGTTTTTTTGCAGTGAAGGGCATAACAATAACTAGGCACCCTCAGTTAATACGAAGGGCAATATTTTTTAAACTGGCATCTCTTCTGTTAGACCAGAAGGAGTTCTGACTGCTTGCCATTGTTTGATTTGTTCCCTTAGGAAAACTGTATTAAACGTAAAGACGCATGAAATGGGCTAGCAGAAGTATCTCTAGTGTCTGTTTTTCAATTCCGAGTATTTGCACTGTGCTACAATGAAAAATTATTCTCTACCCCTGCAGGCTGACAAAGCTATTTTCATTTAATAAATGTAGATTTTGTTCCCTTGGGCCACTCAAGTGTTGTGCATTTTTAAGTTTATCAGTTTTCGTAACAAAAACAAAAAAAGTTATTGAAGGGCTCCTCAAAACTAGAATACAGGCTCTTTGTACCCAAGTACATGAGTACCACCTACCAACTCAAGTGACCCAAATTTAATTTTTGGATAACATTTTCATACGTATAGCTTTAGCAAAACTTTACTCGCAGAGCTGAACTGAAATTTAAGTAAGTAATTACCAGTAATGGGAAAAAACACAGGATAAGCCACATATGACAAATTTCCTCTTGTAACTGTAAATACTGGCCACTGTGCCGGTATCAAGAGCTGGCCACACAAGTGGATAACTTAACCGTTCCTGTACTTCTGCAGTATGTGCACAAGGTGGTATTAATGAGAGAAAGGGCCTGAAATATAGCTCACCAGACCAAATAACCTCCTGACCACACAAGTGGAAAATAATTAAAACAATGCACTGTTCTAATTTGGTTTTGGAACCAGATGGTGAATGTTAAAGCAGTCAGACAAAGGTTCATTTAGTGGATAACATGGGAGTAGCCCCATTATGGACTGGGGGAAGGAAAAGGAGAGAGGTTGCCTATTTGAGACACCGTGTATTTAATACTTGGAACATTCTCGTTAGAATTCTCCTCTGGAACATCAGGCCTCAAGTAAGAGGCTATTGGAGATTAAATTTCACTGCATCCCATTTCATTCAGGACTGACAGGCAGGATTTCATTACCCATTAAAGTTGAGCCATAATATCTTAAGTGGGGACAGGAGAGAAATGCACATTTGACTTCCAAATTTGCTGCTTTCAAAGCTGAATACTTAATAAGATGAACATAAGTATTAACACTTATAAAGGAGGGACATATGAAGTAGGGAGAAGGACAAGCTCCTTAATAGAAAGGCCACAAACCATACAATAGGTTCTGCTGAAACAGAATAAATGGAAGCTGTATTGTTTCTGCAAAGGAGACCTTAGCTCCACTGCTTTGCCAGAGCTCTAGTAGAAACTACTAATGCAAGGAGAAGAGGAAATCAAAACGCCAGTTTGACCTTCACAGAATATAGACAGCTTGAATGCAGTTTAACCCTAGTATTAAGGATGAAAGCCCTGTTCATGAAAGGCAGATGTTAACTAATCTGCTTACCCAAAAGAAAAGCTACGTACACACCAAAAACATACTGTGGTTTACAGTAAGTCTGCCAAAAATGTAGCAATATAATCATAACAGAGTTTATTTCAGCACATCACTGCAATCATGCTTAAACATTGTTCTTTGTATTGAATCAGGCATGCTGTCAATTATCCCCTCTAAACCATATCTGCAGACACACCGAGTCTCAGACAGCTCCCACACTACATCATTTGCTGCATTGTGCATGGTCACTGCCAGCTGATGTGCCTCTCGGACTTCCCTCGCCCCCCTGCAGCAGTAATTGCAAGCAGCCATGCATACAAATCAGAGGTCGGAGCCACATATGACAGAAAGCCAGGGCTGGGGAGAAGGAATTACCAAAACAAAAATTAAAGAGCATTTCCTTGCACATGTCTGCCAACGCTGTCATCCAAACTAGTCAAGAGAATATATGGAAGGATATGAGTGGTTGCAGTTCTCCTTCCCTTCATTACTGGATATTTGCTTTCCCCATGTTGAATTTATGTCCTCTCAGCTTTTTGACTGCTTGGTGTTGCAAATCAGTGACAGGTATTCTCCAGCAGAAACTGGGTTTTAGTGAAGAATTTTGGCATATAAATATTTAAATCACAAACATGAACAATGGTATTGAATACCGATTCCTTATCTCTCTCTCCCGCTCCACCCTTCAGCCTCTGAATGAATTTGCTTTAACCTAGTCAGCAGTGCTTTTTTGCTTGAGTTTAATTAAAATTTACACCAGTGTATATGAAAGAGATGGTATCTTTCCTTTCAGAGACAGAAGACAATATCATTTCACATCCTTGTTTCTTCAAAATCAGCTCATAAAAAAACCCCCAAACCCTACACAATCCTCAGCAACAAGTGCTAGATTATCTTTAGCTACCAATACAAGGGAAGGGCAAGACTAAAGCCATTCTTTAAAGCTTTTCTTTATGACCACGTGAGCTAGAAACACACCTTTAAAAAATTAAATCCAAGATCCTCTCGCAACAAAACTCCAGGAGCTGGGGCTTAAGGAAGGAAATAAGCAGCCAATATCATGAGAGTTAGAAAAGCTGTCCTGCACATTTCTCAGTCATTTCTCTCACCTCTGCATGCAAAGACTCCATATGTTAATGACCAGGGATCCTGGTTTTGTCTGATAAAAAAAAATCCCCAATTTTCAGGTTAAAAATGTAACCCAAAACCCACCTTTTTCTGTGATCAAAATGAAACACCACTATCTGTCCATCTATGGTGTTTCATTTTGATCACGGAAAAAGGTGGGTTTTTGGTTACTTTTTTTAACCTGAAAATTGGGGATTTTTTTTTTTTTTTTTTAAATCAGAAGACCATGATCCCTGCTAATGACTCTCCTTTGAGTTGGAGCAGTTCTTTGTCTTTGAAAAAAATGGACTTGGAGAACACAGAACATAGGAAGAACCAAGATAAAGGTTTTTTATGAGGCTCTT
Source organism: Gavialis gangeticus (assembly GCF_001723915.1). Taxonomy (NCBI): domain Eukaryota; kingdom Metazoa; phylum Chordata; order Crocodylia; family Gavialidae; genus Gavialis; species Gavialis gangeticus. Next base: position 58,654,615 of record NW_017728992.1, read on the forward strand.
GTCTTCAGTGAGATTGAATGTTTCCCAAATGTTTATACACAGGTATATATCATGTTGTTTTCTGAAACTGGGAGGCTAATCGCTTCCATTAAAAGGAACACAGAGATACAACTAAATGTTATGCCTCTACACAAACATTTGAAAATATTACTAAAATGCAACATGTCCCTCCTCTCAGCCACAATACTTCTAAATAGACTGGCTAACCTTTTAAACTTTTTATTCTTACAGTTGTTAGTTGCTGGCAGTGCGCTTCTAAGAAGCGCAGAAACATGGCCTCACCCCAAGGACAGATACACATTTGAAGCTCTGCAAATCCCAAACACTTCAAATCCGCAGGTATGTTGCCTCCAAAAGCAAACACTACTTCTCAACCAAAGGGCTCAGAACAGGCATCCCCGTATGGCTCCGTTTTGTGAGGTTCTGCAGGACAAATGAGCGCACAGGAGAGTGCTCATTGGTTGTCTGCCCCACTCCTGTGCTGTCTTTCAAAAGAGAACATTTGAAGATGTTCCTCTTTTTTTCCTCCCCAATGGTAATTTTTTAAAAGCTTTGGCCATTTTTGAAGCACTGCTTCAGGTGTACATATCTATACCCTTTGGGCTAGGAACAGAAGTTACATATAAACTGGCTTAAGAGATCAGAAACTGGTTTAAACCTGGAACAGAACAGAAGTTCAGCACACACAAACCACTTTCAAAATGGCTGAAACAGGTTTGAGATAAACCTGGTTGAATGCGGTATCAGATTTAACTGACTGAGCACAAACCAGTTTATGCAATGTCTGTCCCAGACCCCTTTCTTGTTTAAGTTAAGCCAGAGACCCCCCCAGCACCCCAGATGCTTTGCAGCCCTGGGCTGGGCTGGGCGCTCCAGAGAGCAAAGCTAGCCTCACCCCTCTGCTCCCTAGCCAAAGCAGGGGTGGGGGCATGGCCAGATGCTCCCTGTGAAGGGAGCAGGGAACAGTTTTATTCCCCAGCTGATGTCTGACAGGCAGAGCCACAGAAGCCCCAGCTTGCTGCTTCAGCGGCTGAGCTGGGGCACAGCCAGAGGCTGGCTGGCATGGCCCCCTTAGGTGAAAGAGGCAGGAAGGGGAGTTATTTTCCCCATGCCTACTAGCATCTGGCTACGCCCCCTGCTTCTGCAGCAGCGAAAGGGGAGCACGAGGTGGACCCCAGCTCAGGTCCATGCCAGTGGGACAGCCTGGCCTGAGCCACTGCAGGCATGTGCCTGCATTCCCTGAGTTAAAAGTGAATGTCTATTCGCTTGCAAAATTGGTTCAATGCAGGCAGGTTAGACTAACCTGCAAAGACTGAATCAGTTCAGGCTCCGGCTTTTTGAATGCATGTCCCTAGCCCTGCTGTTTGGAAAGATTCACACAGCAAGCCTGCCCATGGCCTAAAGACCAAATCCAGCCCTCAGCGAAGAGCCTTTTCATCAACTTCAACAGGACTAGATAAAGGTCAAAATAGACAAAACACTTTTGATACGTAATGCACCAGGTGACTAGAAGATTAGAAAGTAGGGACATTTAATCGGTGAAAGAGAGAAGAGAAGGGTGATGAAAGAAGGAAAAAGCAGTATTTTTTCATACGGTGAGGATGAGTCCATCAAATTTCACAGAAGAACTATAGTTTTGAGTCTGCATTACCTTAACTGAATCACTAAGCATTAATGACTAATGATGTCTACTTCAATTATCCCGTTCCAACAGCTATTTCACTGCAGCTTTGCACTGAAAGATGTCACATTTAGCCAGTTCAGAATGTGGCTATTTTTAAAGATGCAAAACGGGTAGAAAATGCATGTGCCCTCCTACAGAACAGTACTGCATTTTAGTAATTTAGAAATGGGTTATAAATTCCTGTAAGCTTAAAGAAAACAGAATTATGATGCATATATATACCCACTCTCTCTCTTTCCCCCCTCGCTCTCCTCACTGTACGTTTCTTCTGAACAGCACTGAACTGATTTATTTTTCCTCAAAACCACTACAACACACAAACTAGGTCAAATATGAGATTGCAGGTCTTATGCAGTGACTGTGCCATTTTTGTCATTTTTTTTTTTTTTTTTTTTTAAAACAGACAGACCCTTCAGTTAATGGGTCTCCAGTTTTTGTATCGTCATCATCTTCAAACCTTGAAAATGCCACTCATACTTCAGAGCAAAGCAATGTAGTCACCTATTTTCTTCTTCACGCTGAAAGCTGAAAGGAAGCAAGTATTTTCTTGCTTTTCCATATGCACCTTTCTACTTGGGTTCTAAATTACCTGCCATATTCATTTTCAAACTAGAGATCTCTAAACAGAGATGTTAACAATTACTGTCTGCTATGACATCTAAGGCTTTATGCAGGAAGCTCATTCCACTGACCTTATTTGATCTGTACAAAAAGTAATAATGGAGCTTATGTGGCTAATTGCCAGAAGAGAAACACTTAAAGTACTTGTTTCCTATATTCTCTTCTGATGAAGATCTAAACCAGCAGCTCAAGACAGGCTTCAGATTAGATCAAAGGAGGAAACATTTTGTATCATTAGCTACATGGTTTCATCTTGTTTACGAACCACACCATAATGCACGCCAGACGGGTTTAAGTACAGTAGCTTTCAAAAACAAAAGCTCCATTTTGAGATCATTGCTGTATATTAATTAATAATGTCTACGTATAAATTTAGATTTTTTTTTTTAAACGCCATTCTTTGTTCCAATTATTATACATGCCCAGCTTGGGTCAATTAGCAAATTACAAATCTAAAGATATGTGAAGATTCTCATGGTAGATAAGTGTAAATGCGTGGTTTGTTTTTCTTACAAGGTATTTCCCCCATATATGGACATTATTTAGGTATGGTTATGATGTTATACATTTCAAAAAATAATATTACTCTATGAAATGCATAATTAGGCAGTGATGATCTATATTACCAAAACTAACTGCTTGAACAAAACAGTTTACCTGGCCTGGCAGAGGTCAACACTGAAGACATGGAAAGAAAGTTGGTCTACAAATCCCGCAGTTTCTAAAACGTATAAACCCAAAATCTGATAACACCGTGGGATGATATGATCGAAGTAGTAAACACAGGTGTGGGAGTCAGGAAGTTCCAAAATCTAAGCTGGGTTGTGCCACTGACTCATGCTGTGACTTTGATATATCTATATCGCGTAATATCATAATATCCCAGCCAGTCATTTCCTACATCCTGCCCACTTGATTTCTTGTTTCTACATCCTGTACTGTTCCATAGACAGATTCCAAAAAGAGTAAAAGAGCATTCACCTCAAAATAAACCACATACACACACACACACACACTATGGCTCTAGTGTTCACAGCTGCCAAAATAACCTTGAATGTACAAAGGCAAAGCATTGCAGAAATTCCCCCGAACAGTCTGCGGACAGATGAAACGGACTAAAAAAAAAAAAGTGCGAGTAGCGACTAACAGAAAAGAGGGAACAAGTAGTTAACCCTTCTCTATTATATTATCATCAGAAAAACAAAAGCAACATGCATTGCTTAAAGGATATTTAAAAGGGTTCTGATTCAAAGATTGCTCATGCAACTGATTTTTTTTTTAAATGGTTTTAGTCATTCCTCCTTTCTCTAACTTCAGGCACAATACCAGAGGCCCCTCCTGCAACAGGAATATTTTCTAAAACATTAGGCAAAAAGTTGCAAATACAATCTGGGCAATAATCTTAATGTACAATAGGAAACTTCCATGCGAGGCATTGATTCTACTGTGTTAAGCCACAGGACCATGTTGTTGCATGCCCCAGTTCCCTCACTCCCCCCAAAACAGTAGTTTATAAAGAACTCTAAAAGTCAAAGTTTTTACTCTTTAACCTATGCCAGTTAGTATATGCTGATTTAACATGCTGTCAATTCATCCCTGAGATTCTGTGCTAACTAATCACATTAAGATTTTGGGTGGTATGAATTAGAACGTAGTTACTAGGTCCCCAAAGCTTCAGCAGAAAACAGCAGCCCAGCAGCAGACAGCTCCTTCTCTCATGTTTCAGCCCTATTTAAACCCTTCAAATGCTTGCCTTCTCCAACCATTTGTCCAGAAGAAGAAAAAGGGAGCAAACATGCATACTTTAAAAACTGTTCAATATACATTTATGTTATATAGAAAGACAAGTTGACGTGTTCCCATCTGCATCAGCTGTATTGGTAAACAACCAGAACCTTATTTCTTCCTTTCATGAAGACTTAAGGTGGCAGCCTTGTGTCATTAACTTTTTTTTTCAGCTTATTTATGCACATGCCTTTCCCTTCCTAAGCAGTAACTACATTATGTTAGTTAGGGGAGTTAGTCAGTCAGTTAACAGGACGGCCCTATGTCAGCTAAACAGACAAATTTGCCAACACACTAATGGTGATAAGAGCCAAAAAGGGAAGTCTGTCTGGGCTGCTTCCTTACGCCTTCTTAATAATGCCCACCGCAGGCAAAGTAAGTGGAAGTGGAGAAGCAGGATGGAAGTTAGGGGATTTCTGCCACTTGCCTTCAACAACATCCTTTGGTCAGACTACTGCATCTCTATGATCCTTCACAAGATCAAAAGGAGGCACTTGGGTTTACAACATCCTGAGCAATTTAGGAATCCCACCAGGCATTGTTTCCTACCTTCCGCCCAGATCCCATTTAAAACAGATTGTTTCTAATGAAGCTGCTACAGTTTACGAGTTTCTAGTCACCAGGAGTCAGGATTGCTACAGAAAAAGATTGGAAAAAAGATATGAAGACAAATGCTACCCCCCTTAAAAGTTGTTATGTTTGAAGCATTGCATGAAGAGCACTGCCTGGGCATTTTTATTATTAATTTCAATTGTAAACAAGAAAGACTCATGAGCCTGTGGTTTCTACCGTGTCTTCATTTCCCAGCAATAGCATCTGCACTGTGATGCTTTAGCTACAAAGCCAATACTTGCATTTTAAGTCAGTTTGGCTTCCAGAGGAGAGAGAAAACATTTAAAAATTCACAAGATGTTCTAGGCACCTGCTTTGTATGCATTTTATCTCCCCATCTCCCACACAGCAGATTTTACAAATCTGTGTCACCTGCACGTGTCCTAACTAATGTTTTACTTGAATTGTAATGGAAGAACATAGGACACATTTGCTATATCTAGTCTCTCTCTTTCTCTCTCTCTCTCTCACCCCCCCCCCCCAAGACAATACCTTGTTCCATGGAAAATTATGAATAAGGTTTAAAGAACCACACCTATCGTGTTCTTCATCCACAAAACACAGCTTAGAGAATTGTCTAAATCTCAAAAACAGGGGTGGCCAACTCCTGGCACGTGTACTAGAAGAGTGTGGCATGCAAAGGCATTTTGCCTGGCACATGCACCTCGGTGCAGGTAGTGGGGAAGGGACCAGGGATGCACTGCCACAATGATTGGTCCCCTTGTGACTCCCCTGGCATCCCAATATCTTACAAGGTTCAGGCTGCGGGTGTTTTCGGCACCCTGCCCAAAAACGCTGCCAGCCCCTGATCTAAAATTTCACGTTGATCTCTAAATGGCATGTTTCAGGGATGTCCAATTTGAGGCTTTAGTTTAAAAACTGAAATCCACCTTTCATGTTTCTTAATTACCATGTCTCACACATACTTTATAGTCACGCTTTTACTATATTTTTATACAAACAGACATATCTATCCATGTGCTTATATAGTAAAGAGACAAGAAATTGTATAATGACTTCTGTCACTTGCTTCAGTAGAAACTGAATACCCGAGTTACCCCAGTTATAAACCCCAAGCTGCATTTAAGGACCTCTTACACTAGACAATTTTTCTGCTTTGACCATACCAATATAGTGTATGAATGCAATCAGTATAAGCCAGAAAGGTATAGCTGTACCCTCACCTAAGACTTATGCCATTATGAGCCCATATCTATTACAAAAAAAAAAAAACAAACTAAACCATACTCTGAACTGGCATACTGATATAACACTCAGTGCAACTAGGCCTCTATAGCACCAGAAAACACACTGAGTGTCAGATTTTATAAACACAAGAAAAATACTATAAAATGTTTTCCCACAATTAGGGGTTTCTTCACAATCTTAAGAAACTTTTTCTTGCCATTATAATGCCTTGATGCTACCAAAAATGTATTCCTTTTTTTCCCCCTCCAAAGGTAATTTCTTCTTCTAACTTCCTTTTCCAGCTAATTCAGTAATTTTATTAAAACATTTTTATATATTAATGGATAAGATGTTTTATACATGAAAGAAAATAAAATTAAAAGCCATAACATATTCAACCTATTTTAATTAAGAAAAAATATGGTAATAGTGTCTTTAAAAAAAACTGTGCTTTCATCACAATTATCATATTTTATATCTCGCTACAGAAAATAGCCTCTCACAGTGGAAAGAAAGCTTTAATTAAAAAAACAGCTGAAAAATAATAGAATTTCTCCCAGCTGTAATGACAGTACATATGCAAGGGGTTAAAATATTTTCTGACTACAGTTTAAAAAGGTGAATGGTGATGACCTTGTTGAAAATTAAGGGCCTGTTGGTCAAATTCCCAGAAAGGAAAAAAAAAGCATCTAAAAATGTAAACTGTACTGTAGTTAAACTACTATGTTTCAGTTAATTGGCTCCTTCAGATCCAAAGGAATTTGAGCCACAAACTCACCAGTTCCACAACACGACTAAATGCTGTCCCAACCATACCGGGCACAGGATGAAAGAGGTCTTCAATCTAGAGCCCTATTTATATTCCCTCACATAGTGACTATAAAAAGCTTTACATTTAGACTGAGGTTTCTCAGTGTTAAAGTTAGCAACCATCTTAACATGAAAAAACCCCATTATGTATGTTGATTTCTAAAATAGAGTCCTTTCTGTTTTGAGAAAACATTTTTTTAAATCAGCTTGTTTCTAAACTTGCCATGGATTCTCTCCCTTTGAAGAGAAAGGGAATCTAATGTATTGGAGGAAATGTGTTCAATAAGTAATTATTGTAAGCCACTGATAATGGAAACTAACAAAAATTAAAGACTGGAAGTGTTGAGATTGACAAAAAAATTATCCACAGGAAGTATCCATTATTCCTTCCCCTCTTCTGCCAATATTTTCTCCTACTAAGAAGCCATGAAGACGCAGAGGAAATAGCAGGCTATTTCCGAATGGTTTTAGAAGAGTGGCAGAGTAGTGCACAAGACAGGAAGGCATAAACTTAGGTAGTTTGAAACTTAAATTTTACCACTGACTTTACTGGACAGTGGCAGGCAAATCACTTTGTCTCAATTTCCCCATTTGCAAACAACAACACTATTTTTGTATCTCACAAAGGTGCAAGAAGGAATGAAAGTTTGTAAAGCATCTTGAGGATGTGGAGAAGTGCTAAGGAGAATGGAGATGATGCATAAGTGCATATGCAAAATATCTGCCAAGAGGAGCTATAATTTTCTGAAAAATTTATTTCAAAAAAGTAAATTTACTTTTTAATTTCTGTTCCAAAAAGTTCACATTAAAGATTTCATCCATATCTACTACAATTTTTTTTAATGAAGCTTAGAACTGGTATAAACAAAATACCCTTCTTATAAAGAGAGACACTAAAAACTTACATGCTGGTCATGTATAGCAATTTGTTCCTGGGCTCATTTTTTTTGTTTGTTTTAATCATTTTGTTTTTTTTAATTCATTCATTGTTCTGATTTATTTTGGTCACCTGGCAAGCTACGACACCAGCCAACTCTCTGTGCAAGAGGCAATGAGTGCAAAACAGACTTAACTGTTAGAACAAATAATCATTGTCTTTATTTTTAGCAAACATTGAAGAGTTATTGATTCAGCCTTTGCATCCTATACACAGCTGGTACCAGACATTGTCACTACCATACCGTCAGTGGTTCTGAAGCTCTGAACACACAGAATAAGTGAATGATTGGCTAATGTTGTGATAAAATACAGTGCTACCACACCTTTTATCTATACTAATGTTTTCTTACTCCTACTTCTTAAAAATCTCAAAAAAATTGTAATTCATCTTTAATGGAAAAATTACTATTTTGGAAAACTTGATGAAGCCCACAAGAATAACGCGCTACATTTGTTCTCAATACATCACTGGTTACTTTATATGTCTAATTTTCTGGTCTTGTCCTCATTTCAGATTTTGGAACATTAAACAGAAAGATATCTGGCTAAATGGCTAGTTGGGTATAATGTTATGTATGAACACATACCACTTCTGAAGAAGTTGGGCTGAGGATATAAAGATGCTATCTAATTTGTGAGAGACAAATGCCTCTTTATTGGTTAGAAAACTGAAGTGGCATGATCACTTCTAGGCACTTTATAATTATTGTGAGTCACAAGACCTAGACTTATTATTGTCACAGCAAGCTTCAACATTGGGGTTTTATGATGCAGGACTGAAAATGTAGCCTTCATAGAAAGGTGTATATTTCCAGCATTATAAGCAAAGGATGGCTGATCTGAAGGCTGGCAATACCATGGATTTTCTTGTGGTACCCCAATTTAATATAGTGCTTAATTTACTATGACTGAATTTTTACTCTGTTACAAAAACTTAAAAATGTGTAGCACATTTCTTTTACTTAAGAGGTTGTATTCCAGATTTACACTGGTATACTACTAAGAATGTGATCCTAAGCTGTAGTACAACTTCAGCCTTATTTCTATAGGTTTCTAATAGAACTGGACCCAATTTTATGAATGGAGAAACTTGAACTTTAGTTCTCCTGTACAAGATTTTTTATCCTGTTTGAGGCACAAGGTCCACACCATTCCTTACCTACTGTTATGGTTTCTCTTAACAGAGATGCAGCATGCCCCTGCATCACTCCTCAATCCCATATGCATTGGCTATAAAAGCAAAATCTGTCATTTAAAACAAAAACACTACCCTAGGAAAATCCCTGCTGGTCAGCTGCTATGCATCCCCAGAGCCCAATGATACTCCCAGAGTGGAACATCATTCCCACAAAAATCCAGAAACACAAAGAAAAAGCAGTTCATAAAATAAACTGTAAGAAATTGTAAGGTAAAATGGTCACCTAATCACAGTCTCACCAAATCAGAGACTACCACTATAAGAACCCCCACCCACGCCCCAAAAAAACAACCCAGAAGAGTAAGGAATTAATTCTGTGCCCATCTCTTCTCTTCTTTCTAATATACAAGCCACACAAACCATCCACTGTTCTAGGAACTTCACTTCTTAGAACAGTAAGCAACCAGGATTCACACACTAGTGGCAAACAAGTCAAGTGTCACTCTCACAAAACTAGAAACATGTGAATAAGCAGTCAAACTAGATTCCTAAATACATACCATCTTCTATTAGCAATGTTATATACTATGCATATTTTGTATTTATTTGCCCAGAATGCAAGACAACCATGAATTTAGGATGACCTCTCCATATTTAGAATCTAGATGTGGAAAAAATTACAAATGTTATAATTTTCCAGGTATAGAATGCAATTATTGATCTGTCTTCAATTTGATCCCCTTCCCTTGCTACAGCATGGAAAATAGTGCCTGCGGAGGTCAGGTGGCCCCCTTTCCATCTGCAGCCTTCCCCGCCACCCTTATTGTCAGACCCTGCCCAGGCTCCATTCCCTCCCCAAGCACATGCCCAATGTGCATGACAGTAAATGTGGGAAAAGGGCAGAGGCTACAGACGGCAAGCAGAAGCTAATTTGAAACACAAGGGACCAAAAAACACTAACTTTGAAATTTCCATAAATGCATATTGCAAATTACTATGGGTACCTAGAGATCAGTTCATCCACAGTTGACGTATTTGACCTTTTTTGTAAACTGCTGCAAGTTTTAGTACAGATACTCCACAAGTACACTTTTGAGTAGGAGTCTACTTAATTCACGGTTTTGCAGTTTTTGTGGCAACCACAAAAAAAAAACCAGTGTTGTCTGCAAACCCCAGGAAATATTGCATTGGCCATGATTTCCCATGATATCAACATAAAAAAACCCAGTGTATTATTCATATAATATTATTCACCACTATATCATATAATATTATTCAGATTATTATTATTCATATAATATGCTGTTTTAGAATGTCCCAATGCTTACAGCAATACAAAGAACACGACAAATGCTCATCATAGATCACTTGATTGAGAATTGCTGTTTCCTATTGATGTAAATTAGGTGGAGACACCAGTCAGTGAAGTGAAAAATGTTTCTATTAAAGTTAGCATTATTTAGCATTTCTAAACTTTCTGTAGAATGTTAGATATAATAAATTATGATGCGAGTTATAATTCATATTATACATAAAATTAGATTTAGAGTTAAAATTAGTATTTAGATTTATAATATGATGCATGGTATAATTTACTTCCCCACACAATTTGCCATTACGGTATATGCCTTTCCGCCAATCAGTAGCGAGGGGCAGGACCACTGGGAAATGACTGCAAATACAGGCTCTTTGTGCCACAACCAAGCCATGAATATTGCCTTATCTCGCCATGAGTTAAGCAGATGTCTACTTATACATAGCAAAAATTATATTTGATATTAGTCCAAAGTCAAACAGCTCATGTTTTACCACATGGGCAGGGCCTCAACAGAGTCAACAGAGTTTAAAGCCATGGTGACCCCATAGCCCAGCACTGCTCAGTATGCATGTGTACTCTAGATACCCCCAACAAAGGATCCATGTGCAAATTAGGACCCCACTCAGAACTGAAACTGGGTGTTCTTGTCAAGTCCTGGGACCCTCCAAATATTTATATGCAGATGTATAGGGATGCCTGGTTTGGCCCTACTCCAAGGAGGGTGGGATCACACCAGTCATATGCAACAGACCAAGAAAGGGGGCAACAGAGCCTCTCACCTACACAGGGGCTTGGTGATGTTTGCCAGACACTTAAGGCTAGTGAAGAAACAGAAATTGTTGAAAACAGGAAAGAAAGGTGCTGCTTCATGTGGGAGTGAAGAGGAACTCAAAATATATGCACTGGAGTGGCTCACTTTTTTTATTTTATTTTAGATGGGTTTCACTGACTTATCCTTGCAGTAGGCTCCCATCAACATCTTGGCCTTCTAGCTAAGATCAAACAATTCTGGCACCAAGGGGAGGATATAAGAGCTGGCTCTAGTCCTCCCAATGCTGACATGGTATTGCAGCACCTCCAGGCCCAGTGCCACTTCCCCGTATGGAAGGAACATCTGTCCCCCCCCCCACCCCAGGTCCACACACAAAAGTTCCCAACAGTATGTTTGTCTAATATGGGCCCATGTGATTTACAGGAATGCTCAGCATGGACTACATTCAATTAACTTCATAGTTGGCTTCCATTACTGAGCACATGCTTCTTCTGGCAGCAGTTTAATGATAAGACCATGCCTTTAATGAGGTTTTCCTTTATGTGAATAAGACGAGGGGCTTTTTTCTCCATGCTGACAGGGAGAAAAAAAACCCTCCTCTTATATTCAGGTAAATATGGTATGTTGAGAACAGCCTGAAGAACAAACAGTACAACTGAAATCTGTATTGGCCAAGAGAATGTATATCTGATCAAATGTATCTTTGGAGGAACACTAAGCTGAAAGATATAGTCAAAACTGATTTGGGTCCATTGAGGAACGGAAGTTTTAGAAGCTTTCAGTTCCAAAAAAGAGCAAAAAACATTACCTTTATTTTTTCCTTTTCATCTATTTTTTCATTTTTTGAAGTTTTCCAAATGAAACGGAACAGTCCTTTAAACATCCAGATTAATAAAATACTGTTTTACAAAAGGTAGAATGTTCCCCTACAACTGAAGCAGAGAGATGGAAGAACTGTTGTTCTGGGTTCCATGAAACTTCACTTGTTTGCACTGATAAATTACTAAAATAGACACAAAGAAATGCAAAACTCTAGAACTCTTAGTTCAGAGATTATACCTTATTAGATCAACTAAGGAATTGCAAAAAAAAAAAAAAATCTTTCTTTGCAAGCTTTTGAGCATACACATCCTCCTTCTGGCTGAGGACAAATCCAAGACTGTAAAAATCCTCTTAGGTAGAAAATAAACCTCACTTTGCACAGGGGATTTTTGAGGGTGGATCCCCTGGGTCCCTGAGAGTCCTTTGTGCAAGGTGCTGCCTGATGTGCAGATAAGGCTGTTCTCATCCCTGGAGGTGTCAGTTGTCAGAAATGCAAGGAGGCTCAAAAAATCTTTCCTTCTTGTTCAGCAATGAAGTTTATATTTCCAAAAATAAAAGCTACATTTCTGAACCACGCGTTCTAGAGTTTTGCATTTATTTTTGTCTCAGACCAACATGGCTACCAAATACATCCCTAAGATAGACAAAAACCAGTTCTGTCCTGAAGTAACTAAAGGCAGGAATTCTATCCCAGAATGGCTCTTCTAGCCACAACAGCCATGCAGAACACCACTTTAATAGCAAATCTAGATGGAGTAACTTCTACTAACACTTTAAGTTAAGCTTTTGTTAGGGCCTGTAAAAGCATGGTAAGGCTCACTGACTCGCTATCTGATGTCTCGGAGGCTTTTTCCTGTAAAACAGCTTTAAAGGGTAGCTTGCAAAGGAAAAAAAGAGTTGGGTTTGTGCCCTTTGTTTCTTTATGATGTACAAGAAAAGCTTATAAAAAGAGTCCTGACGTTTGCATTTTGTTTCTTTAAAGTATTTCAGGTCCTGTTTACAAGACTCAATGACTAAATAGTTGTTAAAAAGGATATCACAAGAGAGACAGCCTGAAAACTGAATAATGAAAAAAAAGGAAGCTTTATTCCAATTGTTTAATACTCTATCCAATTCCTTTCAACTAAATAAAACGAATACCTGATGAAGTCTTACTAATAAAGATGTTAAGCTGAAGATTCAACACATCTACTCCTGCAATGAAAGGTAAGGTAGGTCCCAATATATATATATATCACTGAGAAGCCTTCCCAAGAGATCTGCAGCAAAACTGGTTAAAAATCAGTTATTGTTATTCCTAATATTTCTCAAGGTTAAAAAGAAAAAAAAAGAAGAACCACCAAATATGACACTCAAGAATGGGGCAACAGAAGGCAGGAAGAAGGGGGGGGGGGGGGAAATCAATCATAGGGCATTTATAGACTTGCTCTGGGTGGCAGGGGAGCTTTAATTAGAGTAGCTCCAAGAGCCACTCTTATTAAAGTGCCCAAAGTGTCACATGTATCAGCATCAAACCAGCTTTACTTTAAAGCGCTCCCGCCACCAGTTTTCAGCTCAAGGATGCCAATACACATGATGCTAGAGTCTGCTGAAGCATGGTAGATTACCACACTCCAGCAGACTTGATTAACTGAGTCTTCTCTGACACACTGTACTTGCAGTGTGTTAGAACAGCCTCTCTGCATGCGTATAAGCACCCAACATATCATAAAGAAAGCAGGACACAAACTTAGTTTCTTTAAGTGCACTCTTGAAGTTCTTCTATAAATGCAAGAGAACGAAGGAACAAGCTGGATAAAGAAAACCACATGTTAACAGTTCACAGTCCCAATACTTCTGAGTAACTTAAGCCTTCAGAGAAGCCTGTCAAGACAAACTAGAAATTCAAATGACCATGCACACCAGAAGAACCAGCCTTTTCATATTTTTTCCTAACATTCTCATGACAGAAACTTTCCAGGACTTCAAACCAAGTCTCTGAAGATCTACAGGGAATGAGGGAGCTAGCTTAGTATAGGAGATCTCTGAGCACTGGAAGAGTCCAGAGGTTGTATATGGATTTCCTAATCAAGTAAGAGATCCAGAATCTGTACAGCAGGAATAAAAGTAAAGTAAATCACTGATGGGTTGCATATGTCAATCCAACTCACTAGTCAAAGAGAGAGACAAGGAGCATACATCCTTTTAATCTTTCATTTTATCCATGGGAAACAGTCTTCCAGGTTGGAGGATATAGTGTTAGCAGTAGAAAATTTGAACTCTTAAATAATGATGCGATTCACCTAGCATGGAGACAAAAAAAAGGTTAATATTTCCTGAATACAAGAATGGGAGTGGGAGCCAGATTATAAATAAGACATCTTGAATTAAATCACTTTTTGTGTTTTAGGATGAGTTAATTCGATCTTCCAAAAAAAGCTGAATGACAGTAGATGCAGTTGCCTTGAGCATTAGTACATAAGGGGTGTGCATCAGGATCTGGGAGAACGCCTGTTCACCAGAGCACCCCAAGGAATAATAAGGTCCAATTGTTACAAACTCCTGTAAGGCCATTTTAGGCTGGACATAAGGAAAAACTTCTTTACTGTCTGAGCCCCCAAAGCCTACAATAAACTACCCCCAAAGGTGGTGCAAGCACCTACTCTGGACATTTTTAAGAAACTGTTGGATACTTATCTTGCTGGGATCCTTTGACCCTAGCTGACTTCCTGCCTTTTGGGCAGGGGGCTGAACCTGATGATCTTATGAGCTCCCTTCCAGCCTTATTGTCTATGAAATCTATGAAATTGGAAAAATCAGTTCTGCTGAGGCTTTAGGTCTAGCAAACAGTCCAGATTTATTATGTTTTGCCTTGAAATCTGTTTCCTCTTCCTCGTTCTGTGGCATCACTGTGTATATAAAATGTCACATAAAAGACCTGATGCAGATTATTTAAGACTGAAATGGAACGGAGACCTAGGTATCCAGATGACAATCCCAGTGGAAATCAGCAATTCACCATATTGAAACATCAACAATTAATCTTAGACAACAAAAGATCATTTTTCATCTCCACTGGTTCCCTCTAAACTTAAAAGATTAAATATATCACTGGTAGAAACATGTTGGAGACATGATGCATTGCAGGCAATGCTTGGTCACATGTTTTGATCGTTGCCCTACTAGCAATTCTTTTTGGAAATAAATTATAACTAGAGGTTACATGATTTTAAACACACCACTGATACCTTTGGCATATAATGTATGTGTTCTTGGGTATATCCTTAAGGAATTTACACTGAATCCTTTCCAAGCTACACTCTTACAGTGGGCCCTATTAGTGAGATAATAGGTTTTCCCCTTGCTTTATGCAGGTTCTGTATGTGTGAATTCACTTTTATGTGATGACCCTTTTTATACCAAAAATTTGTTTCGTTATATGCAAGGTAAAATTCACTCTTATGCAATCAGCGTGGTGGAAGCCCAGTCAGCTGCTTTGTGCAGTGCACTGTGGGAGCAATGTGCACAAAAATATAGTCTCCTATGTGGATCTGAGCTCTTCGCTCACAGTCTGACGTGTTTCTGTAGTTGCCATCCCCATTATGATAACATTCACCACCACCCTGTGCTTGTGTATACTGTCTGCTGTTCATGAGTACCAAAATTGTCTTGTAAAAGTGGTAGAAATGGGTCTGGGGGTCAGTACAGTCAAGGTCTTGGAACGTATCCCTATTTGTTACATTGTAAAGTGGGCTGCCTTTATGCAATTGAGTTATGCACCATTTTCCAGGAACCCATGTACAGTATAAAGCAAGGGAAATCTGTATATTGCTGCATTGGAAAAGCAGGACATCTCCAAAGTTTGAAATATTGTACAATGAGATGGTACAACTGGCATTTACAGAGAAGTCAGGCTTAACTGCTTTGAAAAGTTTGGTGCAATTTGGAAGGAATCATTGGAATATTTTGGTAGCTAAATTGTAGTTCATTGCACACTTCTCTGTTTTTCTAGGCCTCCCTTCTCCGTCCTCCTCTCCCCCCACCCCAACCCTGCCCCACTTTTTCCTTGTATTGGTTATTGCTGTGGTTTTCAATCTAGTTAGACTCAAGGCACCCCTCAGCAAAATGTCAGCTCATAATTTCACTTGTTTTTTTGACTCTGGAAAAATAATATGGCAATTTTTCTTTTGAAAAGCACCCAAACATTGCTACAGGTCAGAATTTTTTTTTAAATTATGGTTTCTTATTTGACTCATTGGGTTTACCTTGTGAACTGCGTTTGCAAACCTAATAGTGCTGACACTGCGTAGCGTCCCATGGCACCCCTGGAAGGATCTCAAGGCACACCAGGATGCCATGACACCCTGGTTGAGAGAATCACTGTCTTACTGCTTATGACAGTCAGTTTTGCACATACAGTTGATATATTTTTCTGATACTTAAGACACTAAAAAACTCTCTTAGATTCGAAGAGAGGATTGGGGAAAAAAGCCCTACAACTTACAGGTTTTCAGTATACACAACATAGCTTACAGCATCTTTGAAGTGTTATGCCTAGAGTGCCATAAGGAAAAATCAGAAGTAAGATGATAACTCTTGTACCAGGGTAAAGAGAAGCCTGCTAATAAAGAGCGCAGGAGCACTGGGAAGCTATGCTGGACAACAGGAGGATCCATGCAGCAAAGAAAACCTACAGCAAGTGAGTGGGGGAACACTGCTGATCCAGAGCAGATATTTGCATGCAGGTGTGCTCATCCCCTACACGCATGTGCACGTGCTCACACATTTTTATACTTTGGAGATGTCAAGCATGACTAGCAACTTCTGCTACACTGTCATGCTTTTCATAGGGGATGCAGCAGAGAAGCACTGAAAGCAGGCTGTGATGAGCCATTCAGGTCACTGTAAGGACTGGTGTGTTAGGTCTGGAAAACAGCAGGCCTCCCTAAAGCCACTGCAGCAGGCCTGTGCAGCAGACAGCATTATAAAAAACCCCCAACAAAACAAAAACAAAACAAACAACCCTCCTTCCCCCCACTTTACAGCTAAAATGTTCACCTGACAGCAAAGCAGGCGAAAAGGAGGGATGTTGCCTCTCAATTTGAATGAAGAAAAAGGAGATCAGAGAGCTCTCAAGTGAGAGCAGTAGACCTACCCTCCGAGCAGGACAGGGTGCCACTTTCCTGGCTCCACTACACAAGCCCTTACAGCACCTTCAGCAGAGTAGGCAGTGGCTGTCTGCTGTGGGAACAAAGTTTCTTGCAAAGGGATGATCCATCCAAGCAGTCTTGGATAGCCATTTGGACAGGATTAGCACAGCTGTGGTAGGGGTCCTTCAATCAATGCAGATATAAGTAGGAGAATTTCTTTTTTTAAATATTCAGTTAATAAAACAACCTGGCATGGTGAGCCTAAAGACAAAAATCTCAGAAGTGATTTCATGTTTTGCTTCTCTCTCTGTTAAGTATGCTTTAAACAGGAACTACAGATGCTTACCTCATTACCTTCCATGTCTCAGGGGTGTAGGTTGTAGCTGTGTTGGTCTAAGGACATAGTCAGACAAGGTTCTTTGGGTAAATCCAATATCTTTTAGACCAACTAATAATGAGTTGGTCTAAAAGATATTGGATTTACCCAAAGAACCTTGTCTACCTCATTACCTGAATTAGCTTTTGTGACCTCCCTTGTTCCTACAGGCTTACTGCTCCTTTGCCTCTCTCCTAGCACTGCCCCCTCCCGGCTCCAGCTTTCTCTCCTTCCCCTTGTTTTTTGTAACCTAATTTCTCTCTTCTTATACCCTGCTTTCTGCCCACTCTTTCACAGCACCTGAGGAAGTGGACTTGGGCTCATGAAGGCTTGTGCTCTCTCTCTATATATGTATTTAGTTATAGTTAATTATAGTTTATAACTTTTAGTTATAAAGGTACATATCTACACTGCCTTTTGGTTCTCCTGGTCATTCCCATCACTGTTCCACTCAGTTTCACAGGTAAAATGATAAAGTTTCTACCCATGTTCTTTATCTATATTAAAACTGGCTGCAGAAAACGTAGAATAAAAAAGTAACATTGAAGAAGAAAAAAAAGTGCGTTGACATCCAAAGTGGAATTGTGTATAGTCTATATTTATTTAATTCCACAGTGAAATATCTACCTTCTGGAAATCCCGTATTGCTCTCTATTCAAATTTTGGAGAAGGACCAAAATGGCCAGTCCCTAATTAAACCAATATTTATGCATAAACTCAATATAAAAGATCTAACATCAAATTTACATAAGACTTGAGCAGAGGTCAGAAGGAAGCCAATAATAGCTGCTTTCAGACTTTTCACTATTAGGATTTGCCAAACAGAAGTGACAAATTTGGACCACTAAGAAAAATTCATCAGTTTGGTAAGTCACACGCTACATGATAAACAGCCTGTCAGTTTGCCTCTCGTTCTCCTCCTTTAACAGTGCACTTCTTAAAAAAAAAAGAAAAGAAAAAAAAGCACTGAAGAGTTTGTGCATATTGTAAATTAAACAGAAGCTGCTTCAACTCTGTGGACCACACACTGTGGACAACTTAGACAGGTCATTGTTACTTAAATAGAATTTGTTTTTTGTTGCAATTGTACGTTTCATTTCTGTTTTGACAGTAGATTTTAGAAAGAGGATGTCACTCTCCTTACAGCTTTTAATTGTTTATTAAAAAGAGGAGAAAAGAAAAGAAAAAAGCAGCTCAATAACATTATTACCAAACCGAAGCTGTGCAATTTTTCATTTCTTCCCACGGTATTTGTGGGTAGGCCTGCTTGGAGCACTTTTTGTTCAATGCCAAATCATTCTAGTCCAAGACAAGACACTATTCATAGGCTATTCCAGAAACTCCAGAGGTGGACACTAATTTCCTAACCCTAGTAAGTGCTCATGTCACAACAGTTAGCAGCACGCTGTGTGTACAAGACTAGAATTTCATCAGGAAAAACCACTACCCACTTCATTACCTTTTACATGCACATTTTAAAAAGTGTGGGGATGCCTTCTTTAATGATGGATTTCTTATTCATAATCTTACTTGCCAACCATACAATAAGCTGTGTAATGATCCATCCTAACTTCACAAACATACAGCAAACAATCTTTCCCCAGCACAGTACTTTCTATAATGTTACCATGTGGCAGAAGCGTCATTACTGAAGGAGAAATGTTTGACCAAGCTACTGCTGGAAAGAGGATTTACATGGTGAAAGCACAAGTGTCATGTACTGCGAGTTCTTCCAGTTTGTCTAAGTTCAGGCAAGGTACCGTGCGTCTGATTCATCACCTACACTTAACATGTCCTCCCCGTCTGGCAAGGGTGTTGTAAGGAATAATTAAATCTTTGCAAAACGCTTCAAGGCCCTTTGATGGAAGGCATTACAGAATTTCAAAGTATTACATACCTTTCTTATAGAAAGCAAGGAGACTGTCCAGACCAACTGCCAAATTATAATGAAAACCAACAGTCCTCAGAAAATCATTACTCTAAGCAATTTGAAGCGCCTCAGACTGGAGGTCTCTGGATGCTTTGACTTTGAAAAACACACTCTAGGAATTTCTCTACTGGAAATGTGAAATTCTTACTACTAACGTTTGGCCACTCCATTCTATGCAAATGTGAAGTTTCAATTAGTTTATTTAGGGTCCAATCAAAAAATTATACTACTTAATACAACCCCTGCAGGACAATACCTTTTAGGAGCATTCTATAAGCTAAAAAGATACTAAACAATAAAATTAAGTTTCTGAAAGTTCCTCAAATTCCTATTCCCAGCATGGGGTGAACTGGGATCTGACAGCAGTTGGGAGCAAAACAGTCTGCCCATGTTTATAATGAATTTCTGCTAGTCAAGACCCAGGTTACTGAAGTCAAGAAGAAAACTGGTACTTTCTTTCTCTCCCACTCCAATTCCAGCAAAATTTCTCCACTCTGCCTTTAGAGAAGATTCTCCAATTGCAACACAGGAGCCTTTAAGTATTACATCTCTATTCCAGCATCGTCTTCTCCTGTGGTAATAGAGGACTATGAACCCAACAGAGACAGACTCTAAGATGTACCTGAAATCATGCATCTTGTTTCCAATATTTTATAATAGATAGGTTTTACCTTTAGCCTATCAGAAGAAAAATAAACTAGTCATCAGGTACGTTTTTCAAGCCCTCCGCAGTTCTCTGGGCATCTTGTCTTGTGTTCTCTCTCTCAGAAGTTTCCTTAGCCAAGCCCTGAAATAAATTTAACTCTGCAATAGTTTCCTATACAGAAAATCCAAAGACCTAGGCCAAGATTTTTCAGGAGAGGTAGGGTTTAGCAGACTGTTTAACCCATACATAAGCACTTTCGGTGTCTACTTTTCAAAAGTTTGAATACACAATAGAACCCACTGACATACATCACTGGATTTAAGCCTCTAACTGTAGGACCTCATGTCTGAAGTCTTGGATCCAAGCTAAAAAAACAAAAATGTAAAGCAACAGTGCAGATAATAAACACAGAACTAAGATATTTCAAGGCAAAGCTGGGGAGAATTCTTAGCACTTAAAATGCAAAACAAGATAAAATTATGCTTCACTCAAAATGAGGAACATTCCAACACATTCATTTTCTTATGCAAATCATTCTTGTTAGATAAACTGATGCAAGACAGACATCCTTTTTCTTGATACAAAGGAAGCCCTAGTGCAATCTACAACAGCTTAGTCCACGCTGGCACTAGCTATGCAAGTTTCATATTCGTCTTTTGGTATATGAATAGCCTGGCCAGTTGCTTCATGACAGAAAGTAGCTATTAAGGCCATGGTTCTCAACCTCCTTAGATGCAAGGTATCTCTTGGAAAATGCCAGCTCTTAGCTCTTGCTTTTGGATTAGGGAAAAATAATAGAGCAATTCTTTTCTTGCAAAGATCTCAGAAAGACCACAACAGGTCAAAAGGTGTTTGACGCTATGGATTCCTATTTATCTTGTGAACTATGTGTATATATTTGTGCCCCTAACAGTGCTAATATTGCACAGAACACTATGGTACTTTTAAAAAGGATCTTGTTCCTACCTCCTTTTAAGGCATTACCCATATTAATAAGTCCTGCAGAATACAACTGAAAATAACAGTGCTTCTCAAGAGTATTTTTAAGCTGTCCTTTGAAAAACTGAATTCTATCCTCAGTATAAAATTCTGTGATTTTCTTTAAAAGAAAAAAATAAATCACCTCTCTATTACATTCAATGTCACACCTCTCACTGCTTCCCCATGTAATACTTATAGACCACAGTAACTATATTAATAGAAGTCAGAGATATATAGCGATAGACTCCAGTTCTGCAGGGTCACTTACAATACATCTTGCTTGCTGCTGTATCCAACACTACAATCTTGTCACAGCTCATAAATTGAGTTAGACCCGATCTACTACTGGGGAGAAAAGGGCTGAGAGCATGTGCTTGCACACATGTGCACACACAAACATTCTTTCCTACAAGTCATTCTGGAACTAGCACACCCCCATTTTCTCTTGAGGGCACTGCTGTATCCTTCACCTGAAGGGCAAAGTAAGTGTTGATTATTGTGGTCAAATATCAGGTGGCACTTTGAAAAGTAGCAAGGGGTATCCCATTTTTGGCTGGGTTTTAAAAATTGAATAAATACATTTTGCCTACCTCAGCTCCTCTGCAGTTCCAATTATTAACAGTTCAGTTCTCTAACATAGCAAACAGCTGTAGGTGCGTTCTTCATTTCCTCTCCTAAACTGCTGAGCGATAGCAATGACCTCTGTTATACACTAGAAGGTGGTTACGTTGCATGAATTGGTTACTCAGCATTTTGGTACTTTTTGCAATGAAACTGAACATGCATACCCTACAGCAATGATTTCCAAAGGGTGTGCCACGTGAGAGTGATGGGAGCGTGCCACAAGATCTGCCTGTACGAGAAAGTAAATGTTCTCATCCCATCTACAGCCTTCCACCTGCACCTTTGGGTACTATTTTTTCTTCATCTGAGCTGATGCATTTTGACTGACAGACAACAAAGCCAATCACATGCTCCTCTCTCTTGCCGAGATGTCCTCTCCTTCAGCTGACTCTTCCAAAACCAACATTCTTGCTGATAACACACTAAAGCAATTTCAGAAAACATTAACATACTTGGAATAGAATTTTAATATTATGAACATTAAACTACTACAATGCAGTGCAATTCCTTGAAGTCCAACCTCAATGCACATTTACTCCAGGTTTACAAAGGGTTGGACAGTATTAAATGTGATAGATAAAGACTTCAGGTATAAAAACAAAACAACACAATACTTCTACATCAGCAGTTCAGGACTGGCTAGATATATATAGCAATGCAAGGCTTTATATGGGAATTGGCCTGTACTATGACCACAGGAAATACTGGTTTGAAGAAAGTACTGGTCAAAGATATCCAAGCCACAGAAGACAGGGTGACCCAGGCTGCAACCATATACCGTATAACAGAGTTCTGCAACTTCCCCCATCTCTGATAAACCTGTGGGACTAAACCAGCTTCTCAAAAGTTGAAAAGGTGCAGAAGACTCCCCACCACTTTTAATACCACAGGTAAAATTCCCAGCTAGAGAACACCACAGATTTTCATAACGGCAATGCTGGTTTTGGAAAGAAGGCAAAATTCAGACAGTATTTAATACATGGGACTAAGAAAAAAAATCAAGTCTGCCTGCACTTATGCTACCAATCAGACACCAATCTGATTCTGAAGTTACATTAAAGAAAAAAGAGAAGAGCATTAACTGGCCTCATCAAATGAATATATAGCATAAAACACAAATACGTAAGTAGTCAAAAAAACCACCAAGATCACTTTAGCTTAAGTAGGCTTTGAAATAGGAAAGCAATAGAGGAAGATTGCTAAAACTAATACAACTAAAAAAACCCCCACAAAACAAAAGCAAAAAAAGAAAACCTCACATGTACACAAATCCCACACAATAAAAACTGAAGTTGAAAAAGAAAAAACTCTATTTAACTAGCTGAGGGCATACCTAGTTTTCTCAATTTATTCTAGCTGTTTTACAGGGAATAGCATTTTAAAATATTTTCAGAAACAAAATTAGAAAACAAAGCTACAGGACATGAAAAAAAGCTACTTATAAAAAATATACAGCTCGTTTATGAACACACACCAGCAAAAAAAGGCGATTATAAGTATGTAGATGTTATGCCAGGACCTGTCCTAGTTGTTAATTCTGCCATTCTATTCAAATGTTAAATAAGCACAAACAGTCTACCACTAAATTCAGAGCCCCAAATGCAAGGACTATGGCGCACAGAAAACTGAGTGATTATGAAAATTGAGAACATGAAACAGATTATTCAGAACTAAGGTACAGTAGCTTCTAAACTTAACTCCATTCTTGACAATCAAGTAAAAAGCCTGAGAAGCAATTAGAGTTAGAAAAAAAAGGAGGAAAAAATAACTTCCCAAAACCCAAAGTGCCTCCCAGGATAGCAAAGTATTACTTTGTCACCACCTGCTGGTGAGAAAACTGAGACCAGTAAATAGACATTGGCTAGTAGCAAACATCACCGTTCTCAGGGTTTAAAATATTCTGAGTTTGTTTCTATGTCCAAATTATTAAAAGACAGTAATGTTCTGGTTCTTAAACCTATAATACCATATAAAGCCACTGAAAGGTCCATGTTTTCATGGAAGCCAAGAAAGATTGTTCAACTCCTACTTGTTACCAACAAGAGAGTCAACATAAAAATGATACCATTCGTATTATTATGCAAGCTGTGCAATGGCGCAAAAAGGAAAGCCTGCAATGAAAAACCTGACATATCTGATAATGTGTAGGAGATAGTTCTGTATGGGTTTCCTTCCCTTGTGTTCCCCGTGCAGAGGGAGCCTGAACTGGGTAGCAAGTCATTACAAGTATAGGCACTGAATACTGAAATTCCAAAGCTGACCTGCAAATTTCATGGTTAATATGATGTGAATCTTTTTTTCAGCTGCTGGGTTAAAAGTGCATAGTCCTTTCCTAGGCAAAGCTCCAAGGAATTTTAAAGCCTGAATGAAAATGCTAATTGCAATGTACTAAAAACAGAACAAGGAAGTGTGTGTTATGACTCCGGAGCACCACAAGAAAAAGGAGAGCGGAGACCATATTTATTCATTGATTCTCCAGTTCTAAATTTCTTTTCTATTAAATAGCGATGATCCATGGATATGCTACTGCCAATGAAGGAAAAGCTTAACCAAAAAAAAAGTTACATTAGCTGAGTTTATTGTTCTTTTTACCTACCACACTGGTTTACTGGCACCAACACTGTGGGAGAATAGGAGTTTGAAGCAGGGACATTTTATTGTTTTGCAACCTGCCTAAAAAATAGCTATCATTTCATCCAAGTGTAGTAGGGATATGTACTAACAGCATCATTCAAATAATTAAGTCAGACTGTCCCTTGTTAAAACTTACAGACTGAAGGCTGAAATTTTCAAGAGCAAAATTCACCTAAGTGCATTGCTGTACTGAAAAATAGGACCTCAGAATGTAAGTGCCAAAGTGACCTGTTAGGCCAGGTACAGACATTACACATTACTGTACAGACATTACTGGTATAAGTGATCAGAAACCAGTCAATACCTGTAACAGAACAGAAGTTCAGCACATGCAGGCAGGTTTTAAAATGGCAGAATCCAGTCTAAGATTTGCCTCTGCCCACTAAAGGGTGAATGTGCGTTCTGTTTGCTACCAATCTAAACTATGTCGCTTACAGAAAACCATGCAACTTAGATCAATTTGGCCTTGGGCTTTTTGAATGTCCGTACTTAGCCTTAGAAACTGAGCTTGGTACTCTTGAAAAAATGTCACTCAGTATCAGGAATGAGCCCCATGTTGAGATAATTCTGTCGGTACATTGTACTTTAAAATTGAAAACAGCACAAGAGATCACGGGCACATCCACACTGCACAATGCAGTGCCACAGAGATAATCATGGGTTCCAGAAGCAGTTTAGTCACAGTTGCAAAAAGCTAACTGACCCTGTCGGACATCAGCTCAGGTATCTCTAAAATGCATTTAAGATTACAAGTCAGCATTTTATTGTTCAGACACCAAAATTCACCATAATGTTACTTCCTCATTAAGCCTGGCTACTTGTGCAAGGTCCTTCAGTTCTTAAAACGTTTCTGCAGCATCATGGAATCGCTCAGGCAATGGAGCGCTTGGGCAATGGTTAGCTTTTACTTTAAATGGTTGTCCATTTTATCACAAATAATCCACATTAAACACACTCATCCTCTTTCAGAATCACAGTAACAGATGCATTACAGAAAAAGGAGATATTTAGTTTTAACCAACAAAATCCCTCAGGAGGTTAACTAAAAGTGTAAACTGAATTCCTCATTAAATTCTCCTCCCTATGCCAAAGCCACAACAGCCAGTACTAGTTATTTCTCTCTCAAAAGAAATACTCCAGAGTTTATACACACATGTATGTTCTGAAGAGGTATTTTATAAACCCCACAAAAACATTTATACAAAATAACTCAATTTAGGCCGGCAAAATAAATCTCTCACATACAAAATGTCAGCCAATTAAGCTTTTAGCAGAGCACCAAAGAGACTGATTTCAGAAAACTAAAGCAGGTTTCTCAGTCTTGGAATGCTTGGAATCTGTTTATTTTCAGCCACCAATGACTTTCTGCCTTCTGCCAATTACCAGAGTAGTAGGGGAAACCGTTTTACTCTCCATTTTTACAGCTCAGTTGGCTTAGCAGAATTTAAACGTGCACACGGATGCACCACAAATACCATGAGACCCTCTTAATGTGGCTAGACAAAAGCAATTTATTTTTCCTTCCACACATCCCTGATTTTCTGGTCAATTCCCTACTCTCCCAATCTCCAGCTTGTCTTCCTACTCCTGGCCTGTGGTTCTGTCCAAATCAAATCAATGATGGTCAAGTTAGGTCTACTGGAATAATTCCCAAGTGATTTTCTCCCCTCTCAAAATGCTCCCCAAAACAAGTAATGGAAACTGGGAACAGATTATTAAGGAAGGGTAACAAAGTACTTCCTGGATATCACCAGAAGTCCTTGAATATAACCTACTCTTTAAATGCTTGGCTGGACCATAGAACATGTCACAGACAGTGAAAATTTCAACATACCATATTTTTTTTCCCATACAAAATGCATTTTTCCCCAAAAACAGCTGCTGGAAGTTGTTGTGTGCAGTATATACAAGAAATGTGGTAAGAATAGTTTCTAGCACTTATATGCAAAAGTAAATGCAAGATCTGCAGGAAACAAAACAATGAGCAGGCTCTGCTCCCTATTTCTGCGAATCAGTTACTGGCTATACGGGAAGTTCTTTTTCTGCTCTTTTTCTTTTAAAAAACAAAGTGCGGATTATATTCTGGGGTATGTTATATGTGAAAATATATAGTATAGGTTTGTTTAGGAAACTCATCCAACAACAAAAGCTTTCAATGAGACAAAAATCTCTTTTGCATCTGCAAACACCACATTACTCAGAAATACTGAAATGATTCTATTCAGCAATTAAAAACAAAAACAACTTAGTTTTTGGAAGAAAATTTCCCAACTCATCCGTTTTCTTTCTTCAAAGACATCGAAGGTGGTTGTAGCTATTATAGGTCTGCTCTATTACCACTTGTTCCCATGGAAGAACATTTGTAATACTTGAATATGTAAAGTACAGAGTTCTGCTTGAGAAAAATCCTTCAAAAGACCTCCTCAACCGATGGAAGTGGGAGCTACGAAAAGAGTAACTCAATACATTTTTAAACTATATGCCAGCCAGCACCAAAGTGTGGCATGAAAACCTTGACTATTACTTCCCTCCACATATGCACAGGCATGGAAGAAAGCAAAACTTCCCTGGATCTCCTCCATCTACACCTTAGGGTACTACTATTACACTTCAGGAATGTTCATATGGAAGCCAATGAAGCTCAGAAACAATGTTTCACGTATCAACCTAATTTTGACCCAATGCATGATAAGAAGCCTAGTCTTTCTTTGATCAAAGTCAGATATAGTTAGCTTATGAAATGCAGGACAGACATTTCTAAATTGGTACTCATGTTTGCACAATGCAGTATAGCTTCAAAACCAAAGGCTTAAAAAAATAAAAATCAGACATCTGTCTATGGACAGGTAAAGCAGACAGCAAGAAGACCCAACACGAACAACTTACATAAACTAATACTAAAGCAGCAGAAGAGCGAACAAATAATTTTGTTCAAGACCATACAAAGATTTTCAGCAAATTCTGAAAAGTGGTCTGAAATTCAAACATGCTTTTGCAGTAACAGTTAACTATATTTAGGAAAGGGGACAAAACTCCATCTCTTTAATAAAAAGCTGTTGGATGACAGATTATAGTCAGAGAAACTGGAACACGCAAGAATTGTGCTTTCTAAACTTGGAATCCCAATTCAGAAGAAACTGACAACACGGAAATGAAAAGGACTACTCATTCTGAGACTACCTTAGATTGGCTATTCAAAAGGTTGCGAGGGAGAAGGACTACTTACAGAGAACAGCTCTCTACAGAAAGAGAGGTTCTAGAAGAACTCAACACAGGTAAGCAGCAAAAAACAAACAAAAAAAAACACAAAAAAAGAAAGCATCCCCCCAAAACAACAAAAAAACAAAACAAAACAACCCTCCATCTCCCCAAAAGTGGTCACAAAGTCAAGAGAGCAAGGAACGACAAGTTGGTAGAAAGGAATGACCATGGGTATCCTCAGCCAATGACTACTTTCATTTTTGATGCCACACAGAGCCACCAAACAGGCATATCCATTCAGAGATTGCCCTCCAAGTACTGTGTATTTTTCCACTCAGTCTACTACAGCCCAAAACAATTTTTTTGCATGGAAGATGGAACTGGTTGGCTTTCATAAGACACCAGTAACAAAACTTGGGCAACGACATTTAAATTCAATCTTTATCTGTAGAGATTAAACAGCTGCTTCAGAACTAGTTTTAGCTTACCGATATTAGTCAGCTTTCCATTTGAGCTTTCAGTATTCTTCTCAGTACTAAATACGTGCCCTTGAAAATATCACATCTGACAAGGGTAACATTCTTCCATGCTCAAGTTTTACATTAGGAAGAATAAGTCAGACTTAAGAAGCTGAATTTATAAAGAGAGCTCTAATAGCATGAAAAACAATTCCTCCCCTACAAATAATTCAGCATTTATAAAATGTTGCAAAGAACAGAGGGAAAATCCAGCTAGTCAAGTCTCAAGTTCCACCACTGCTGAAGTGCTACAGAGCTTCAGAAGTCAGGTTGCCTGTTCTTCTCTTTTTTTTTTATGCCCTATTTTATACCAGAAATTACCTGATTATGAATGAAGAAAACTCTCAGTAAAACCTCAAGTAAAGCTCTCGGGAGAACAGAATACTGTATTTTTTTTCAAAAACGTATTATAAATCTTTCAGGTTAGGGAAAGAAATTACACTTAAACCAGTACAAGTGATCAGAAACCAGTTCAAATCTGCAACAACAGAATTTTGGTGCATATAAACCACTTTCAAAATGGCCAAAACCAATATAAGATAAACCTGGATGGTAGGGGGGCACTGAGAAGGGATTTTTTTGGCTAATACCAATGGCCAGTTAACCAGCCATACTGGCTTATACCAATCCGATTGCCAATATGCAGCTCAGCAGCTTAGAGAGCAGCATACAACCAGTAAGTCTGTGGGGGGAAAAACATGTAGGGGAAGGAAGGGGCACAGGGGGGCAGATTAAGGCCCCCATGGTGAGGGAGGGAGTGGGGCGGCTCCCACTGTTGTGCTCACCCCCGGGGAAGGCTTGGCAGGCATGTGCCCCCCCAGATTTGTGAGTGGGGGTGAGGGCAGGATGTCCACTGCAGGCTTGTGGGCTGCACCAACTTCTTCCTGGCAGTGGGGCTGGGCCAGGGCCATGCTCAGGGCAGGTGGCAGCACTGGGAGGTAGGCTACAGCCACCCCAAAATTTGCCATAGACCACCCCTCCCAGCACCTCCACCCACCCCAGCCTGCCTGCTAGGAAGAAGCTGGTGCAGCCCCTGGCCCGAGCACACAGCATGCATCCTGCCCTCACCCTCCACACCAATCTGGGGGCCACATTTCCCCCTAAGCCTCCTCCAGGGGTGCATGCAGTTGCAGGAGCTGCCCCTTCTCGCCACCCAGACAAGTCACTTGTGGCTCCGTCGTGCTCCCCATCCCACCCCAGCAAAAATATAGCCCCCCTTTTATGAAACTTGAGAAAACAAAGAGAGCACAAGTGCCAACCTGTTAATTATTCCTGCCAGGCATATTATTATTAGTTACTTTGTTTCCTATAACTTTGAAAGAACTTCCGCCCAAAAGCAGAGAACTGCGTATACACTCAAGAAGGGA
>NW_017728992.1:58688709-58697109 GCF_001723915.1 Gavialis gangeticus
CCCTCATCATGGGAGCCTTGATCTGCCCCCCCCACCGACACACATACAGATTTAATTGGCTGGGTGCTGCTCTCCAAGCTGCCGGGCTGCATTCCTGGCCATGTACATGCTGCAGCTGCCCACATACATGCAGCATTTTCGGTGACGTTATTGGCCACACTGGCCCAAAAAAACTGATTGTCAATAATGTCAATTTTCCTTTTATCAGTGCCAATATGCCATGGGCCAATATATTGGTGCACCTCTACTGGATAGATGTAATATCAGACTTAACTGATATAGGTTAATCAGTCGATTGAACTTCTGTCCCAGATCCATTCCAAATTCAAGTCAACTCAGAGCCCCCCAGCATCCCAGGATGCTTTGCACATCCCTTGCAAACCCCCACTCACAGGGTGGTCAGGTGGGTCTTGCCCCAAACTGTCTGCTTCAGTCAAACAGAGAAGTGTGCTCTAGCACACCCCAGCTTCTGGCCACCCCCACTGCAGGCATGTGGCTGCATTTCCAGAATTAAAAGTGAATGTTTGTTCACTCGCTTACAGGTTCAATCTACATAGCTTAAAACTAACCTGCAAAGATTAAGTAGATTCAGCCTTGGTCTTTTTGACTGTCTGTACTTAGCCTCAGCATTCAGAAAAAGGCTTGGTGGGCAATTGGCAGATGTGTCTTGGTGCAATAATTTCTAAAAACCTCAAACAAAAGAAGAACATGCAAAAGAAGAGCACCATCATTTGTTAATGTTTTTCATAAGAGGTACCTATCCCTCTGTCCCACTTCAAGCCCTTTGTTTTTATAATTCTCTTAATTTCTTATTCTTGCCCCATTGAACATTTTGCCGCTTCTCCACCTCAAATTACACCACAGCATAAGGATTGGATTCAATTACATATATTTTTATATGACTGAATAAGCTTCTCTTTCTCCCTCTTTCCTGTCACACTATCTAATGCTTATGGAAAGATGATTAAGTAAAAAGGATGCTAGAACATAATAAAAAAATGAAATGACAATATTTAAAGTTTTAAATGATGACAAGATGACTACGTATACACAAAAACTCTGACCTACCTTTCTGACCAGCTTTAATCCAATTAATATATTCCTTCAGGCTACTTCCTCTCTTTCTTTAGTTCCATTTCTTCCCTTTCTTTTAAGAGGAAAACTACTTTTCATCCTTTTTCATATGCCCCTGTGTTTTTTAATCCTTCCTCCTCCCAACTACAACACCCAAAAAATAACTTAAAAAAATCTGCCATGCAGTAGCCCTTAATTCTCTTTTTCCCACGCTGCTCCTCAGTTCTCGATTTTCCTCCCTTTTATTTGCCGTTTTTCTCTTATGCCCCTGCAATGTATTTTCTCCTTCTTCACTCCACTACAGTTGCTCAAATTTAACCATCCTTGACACAAACCCCAGGGTGACTGCTTTGGGAGTTTCCCTCAAACAACTCAGTTTATGGCTTTCACAAGGTCAGCCTTTAGCTAGTAGATTTTAGGTGCTGTTTCATCTCCTACAGTGTGCCCCAACCAGTGTGCCATGGCACAAAAGTGTGCTGTTAGAAGTGAACAGGTGTGCTGCAGAATGTTGCCACAGCAAAGAGCTACAATAGGTATGAGGATGGGGAATGCTTTAACAGGCGTGCAGCAGAAAATGTTTATGAATGCAAGTGTGCCTTGGGCTGGAAAAGCTTGGGAAACATTATCCTACAACAAGGGTCAGCGACTACAGCCACTGGATCCAACCAAAGGAATCAGAGGGCTTTGGTGGCATTCCAGCAGCATGGGCTGCTGCACCCGAGTTGGATGGCTGGGAGCTGGGGCCATGGCGCAAACAGGAGGGGCAAAAAGAAGTGGCAGTAGCTAGGTCACAACACTAGCCCACATCAGATGCAAGCCAGATTGTTAAGAACCTGCAGCTCCAAAAGGTTGCTGGCTGCTATCCTACAGAATTTTTTCCAGCGATCTGACTTGCATTTCTTAACCTGTGCTTTTTATTTACATTTTTAATACGTTACATAAAATAGGCTTTAATGGTAGAAATATTAAAATGTGCAGGAGTCAGGAAATTAACAATAAGTATTCCCATGGTAACCTTCCAATACCCCAGTACAATCATAGCATATATTACAGCAGTTTCTTTCATTGCAAGCTGAAAAATGCTACACAACATGGCTTACTAGTGAACATAATCATGGAGACAAAAGTAAGGGCTGTTCTGGAGGCATTAGTGCCATATTTTCCCATTCCTATGCAACTAAAATAAGAACTGCAGTGTTGCACTATCAACTTTTAGTATTTTCTCCTCCTTTTTCTCCATACAAAAACCTGAACATATACTGCCCAGAAGTGACAAGTGACAACAGCAAGAGAAAGGCAGGGAAGTGGGTATTTACATGCGTTAGAAAAATAAGTTTCAGTGCACTAGAAAAATAAGATTTAATCCATTCTCATCCTTTAAAATAGGAATCTTTAATACACATTAGAAGTTTAGAATAAACAACTCTCTCAATTAAGTTTCAATAGAAGACGAACATTTCAGCCCAAGAAAACTCACAAAAAATATCCATAAT
Organism: Gavialis gangeticus; assembly: GCF_001723915.1. Classification (NCBI taxonomy): domain Eukaryota; kingdom Metazoa; phylum Chordata; order Crocodylia; family Gavialidae; genus Gavialis; species Gavialis gangeticus. The sequence continues at coordinate 58,691,277 of NW_017728992.1, forward strand.
CAGGGATAGTATCCTTGCTTTATAATATTCCTGCTTCCACACCTTGGAATAAAACATCTATTTGGGAGAAGAAAAAAGAAGGAGAAAGGGAAGCCCGAATTCTAGTTTAGCTGGGGGTTGGGAACATAAGAGTTCAAAATTCAATCTATGTTTATAGACTCTAATCCAATTTCACGCCTCCTCTTATTCCCCTATTCCTGTCTTGGAGATTCATGTCTTATTAGATTCATGTAACAGCTACAGCCCATAATGAGACAAGTCAGTTTATATTGTAGATGTGGTGTTTTGTACAAAACACTGATGCTAATTATATAAGCTTTCTACCATATTTTGTTTGCTGAACCTACATGCTTAAGCTGCTCGCCACATTACCGTGAGCAGTTCATTAGCAGTAAGTTTGTAGGCCTGGGCAGTATTAACCTTTCTTCAAAACTGTCCCAAGCTGAGAATGTGGACCTTGTGCTGTTAATTACAGGAGGCACTGCCAGACTCCCATGTGGTTATATGATCCAGCATTACCTCTGCGAACAAGAGCTACAAGAAGGCCTGCTTCCGCGCACAAAAACATAAGCTGCAGTGAGAACATGTGGCTTCTCAGTCTCTCAAACAGATTCTTCCACCCCATAATTGGCCTATAAATTTTATTCATAACTTGAAATGGAAAGGGATCGAAATGAGCTATCTCTGTTTTTAAATGTTGTCATTACTCTCCTGCCTGCAAGCAGTTAAGAATCACCTCTTGTTGTATCTGAATTGTTAGTATAGTTTATGGCTTCATAAGAGCCAAGTATAACCAGGATCTCTCCAAATAGGATTTTCAAATCCAGAAATCTTTGATCAATCACCAATTAAATTGAAAATGACACCAGATTTAGACAGACCTGGATTTCAGGCCAATATGCGAAGCTTGTGCCCCCTCCTGGGTATATCCCTCAGCACAAATTCTTATGAATAAATGGATTGGAAGCAAAGTTCTCATAGGTATGGACTATGCAACAAAGTTATCACTTAGAGGAATTCCAGCCTCTGATTGTGTAAATTAATTTGAAGACCAATAAAGAAAAAGGAGGATAGAAAGCAAAAATGGATTAAAATGTATTTACTTATTCAATAATTATAACTACATAAATAAATCAAAACCTACCTAGGTTATCTAAAGACAAAATAGCAGACCCAAAGGGTAAAAATATTCCTAGAGGTTTTCCATGCATTTCTTTCAATGTAGTAATTCTACACTGAAGAGCAACAAGCATTTTTGAACACAGCCAATTTCTGAGTAGGGATGGGGAAAATGCAAGAACACAAACTCTATTTCAAAACAAGGCCCCACAGACATATTTAAACAGCATATTAGATATGTATGGGTTTATTTACAAATTAAGCAGCAGCAACTGTTCCTGAGTTTTATGTAAAACACTAAAAGCCTCACACAAATAAGAGGTTTTACAAGTTAGACACCAAATTCAACAAGACTTCACTATATACATGCCTACAGGTGCATGTGCGTGCGCGTGTGGACGCGCACATATGTGGGTGCATGCGCATGCTTGCGTAAGAACTTAGTAGCACTGTAGATCCCTTGTACAAACAATGCAGCAGGAGAAATTCACTTATGTATACAATAAAAGGGAAAATGGTTGGTTTGGTCTTCCCTTTCCCCTTTTTAAAGTTTATTCTTTTGAAGCTCCTACCTAAATTAGTACATGACACCAACTGTAAGAGGCCTTAAGTATAGACTGACCATAAAAAACCAGGACACTGCTCCATCTCAAGTCAGCAGTGCTGCTGCAGGCAGTGGCAGACGCTGGCAGGCAGGGGCACAGGCGCAGTCCAGCGGGGAGGTAAAGCAGCCTGGCACACCATGCCGTTCTCCCATTCTGCCTCTCTGCTGGACTGGGTCGCGCACCCTTGCAATTCTAAGACTCGTTTTAATTGGGGCCAGCCTTCAAAATCCAGGGCTGCCCCGGCCAAACTGTGATGTATGGTCACTCTACTTACGCAGCTACCTAGTAAACTTGAGTTCTACCCTGAAATGCAGACTCCCAGTTCAAGTTGTTGCAGCTGAGAAACCAAGCCAGACTTTTTAAATTTAACTACACCATTTGTGCGCTTTCTTGAAGAGAGAATTTGCATGCCTTCTTTCCATAGCCACAGCAAGCTCAGACTGACAGAAGTCAAAACCACAGCTCAGATTGAAAGTCCTTTGTTTCCAGTTTTAGGCCCGGGAAACAACTTCAGGCAGAGAGATTTACTACGCACTAAATAGGCATTTCAAGAAAATAATGCCAGTTAGTTACTGGGTTCTGCACAAAAAACTATTTCATCCTTTAAAACCAAAACACAGGCAAACATACAAAAGGCAACGCAAAAGGAAGATACTTTTGGTAAGAGGGAGAAAGTAGTTATTGAGGGGGGAGGAGAAGAGGAGGAGAGGATTTTGTTAACATGATATTGGAGAAGGCCAAGCTGTGGAACAATACACTGAACTCTAGGAGTAGAAAATAAGACAGCTTCTTTTCTTTTCTGTTTTTAAGTATCTGTTACTCATTGATTTAGCACACGCTGGCCTTGTCTACTCTAAAGAAATTTACCATCTTAAGAACAATTTAAGTCCTCTAAATAGGCTTGTGAAATACATCCCATCCATACACAAGAGGGCTCTAAATTGTGTATGTGCATGCCAAACATTATTCAGTTGCCAGAGTTGGATGGAGGTTACTAGCAAAAGCATGAAATTATTCACAGTCCTACCATTCTTCTCTTACAGTGCATAGGTGGCCTTTCTGACAGAATCAACTCATTCTAGGAGCTGTACTGGATGGAGAGGGACCAAGGCAACCAAGACAGCACAAAACCGCATTCCAATGGATGCAGAGCAAATTTGCATCTGTTCAAAATACAAATCAGCACAACTCATAAAAACAAAACAAACTCTGCTTCAACCAAATCGAAACTACTAAATTGGTCACAGGCCCCACAGCAGAGAACTGGCTTCATATTTCCTATTTAATACTGATCAGGAAGATGCATTAAAAAGGGATTTAGTGGCAAGTAACATAGCAATCATAAGTTAACTGAAAAATTGAGAATAATTGTGTGTTGTAGATTTTTTTCTTTAGCATTCTTTTGGCATCCTGAAACATGCCCACTGGTTATAATTTAGTATCAAAACCAAAAACAACAGATTCTAATACATGTACATGAGGATAGGGCTGAGAGAAGATAAAAATATGTAGTTAAGACACACAGGAACTTTACTAAGTTTTGTTAAATAGGTAACAAAGCTGGTGCCTTGTTCTGCTGTCCCCATTCCCTTTGAATTTTAGAAAGCTTTTTTTAAGGCCCTGAGGAAGGGAAAGCAATGGGCAATTTCTGCTCAAACAACAATATTTCTTACAGGCAGGACTAGTTGCGGGGTGGGAAGAATAGAAGATGGATGTGTAGAGAAGATTGCACAAACTGAACTTAGATGAATCATTTCAACAAATACCTTCCTTCATCCCTGTTAAACTCACACCTTCTTTCCCAAAACCAAACAACTAGGAAAAAAACGAAAAACCCAATGTGGTTCCATCTAATACAAATACCGAAGTCAAACTGATTTGGCTTCATTGCGTCAGGAATGTATCTCAGTCCAAATTAAATTTTCAAAAAATCACAGGGCCCTGTATGCTCTGGCTATGGGGAAAAGACACACTAATGGTTAGTTACTGCATGTTGTAACAACCCCCCACTCCTGAAGCATAAAATAAAACCTGTTCTAGGGAACAATCCTAATGATCAGTAAATATACCTTTAGTCTTTAATTAAGATGAAAACTCCAAGTGCTTAGAATTAGCTGGAAATAGCAATACAGCTGGCCACCTTTGGCAGATTCACAACTAGTTTGCTTCATCATTTTACAGTTTCCTCTTGATAGCTGTATCTTCATTTAACTGCCAAGTTTGTCTTGGGGGTGGGGGGCAGAGGGGGAAAAGAGAGAGAGAGAGAAAGATTTTGCCTCTTTATGAGATGGAGGGGAATTTATTGTGTTCCAAGATAAAAGAAAACCTCTACCAGAAAGTGCACAGGATTTGTGTTTCTTAAAACCACTTATTTGCTTTAGAGGCTTTTCTCTGCAGACTGGATTTATACAGCATGATACTCAGGAAAAATTACTTTTAACAAATCTTATATATCCAGGTTTGTTTATATTTCATTGCAAAAAAACATTTACCAATAGGAAGGGAATGAACAATACGTACAATTTTTGATCCAATTACTACACAGGGGAAACGTTTTTCTGTTTAACCTAGAGTTTGCTAAAGGATTTTAATAACTGAAACCTTCTTTATGCTTGTGATGGTAGGAATGAAGTCACCATAAGAAACCTCTTGTCCAAAGCTAACTTGGCAAGAGCTACTATTTTTTCTATCTTTGCTCATGAATTCTTTGTTCTGACAAGCGTCAGCTTCTAGATGGTGACAACTGCTAAGTCAGGAAGGTAAAAGGTACATAACACAGCAGATCCAGTGGGAGATAACCATAGGAAAGGTTTTGTCAAGACAGCCTTCACAGAGAGAGAGATCATAGCTAACTCACAGGACTACCGGGAAAGCACTGCCTGTGCATTCAGAGCAGTGAGGAAGGTTGTGGAAAACCTGCGAAGGTGTCAGGATTTACCAGCCAAATCAAGTTATGTATACGACCAACAGATGATGGCGACGACTTCCCTTTACAAGCCCTGCTAGGCTACAGGTTCAATCTTTTGCTGATTTTCCACTCCCCCTCCTCCACCACCACACCCCAGCTTTCCACAAATTAGAAGTTAGAAACAGAGCAAAGCAAAAAAAAAAAAAAAGCTAGCCATCTTTATTCACAACCAGATCAATAGTAAATGTGGTTCACATGTATGAACAAGAGGTGACTCCTTTCAAAAGCAATCTGCCATACTTCCAAGTGATGACCCGAAAAAACATACAAACAATCTCCCTTTCTAAACCAGAGGACAGGCAAACTCACATAGTATTTCTTAAAACATAATAAAGGGCAGTAATTGACTGCTGTCCAGTCACAGACTAACCCAGTCATCTTAAGGAGGAATAAAGTCACTGAGGTTGAAATGTCATTTCATTTGTGCTCCTGTAAGAAAGTCCTCACACACGACTTGCCATAATCTGATGATGGAGAGAATTAGGTTACAGGGACGGTTATTTGGATGAAATGTTGTACAAGGCACTTCTCTCCCTCTCTGGCAGCTATGCCACTGGGCGGGGAGGGGGGAAATAAAGGTTCAGTTCCACTTAGTATAAGCAAAGCTCAAAAAAAAAGAGAGGCAGGTGAAATATTGCCTCAAATTCATGTTGGGAAATGTTACAGGTTTGTAGAGGCCAAAACAAATATGCATGTTACAGGTGTTGCCAGGAGTCTCATGATAGATGATGTCTTCCTTAAAGCTTCTGTTCCTGGAGTCATACAATTATTACTCAAGAATATTTGATTAATCTAAAAGTATCTATGATTATAGTCCTCCTGGCTGCAATGAAAAAGCTGACAATATGGTTCAATGGTAAGCCAAAGGCTCAAAAACCCCCAAAATGCATGAAGTTTTAAATGCAGTCTCTGACACATTTAGAACACATTACCTTTAAAAAAAAAAAAAAAAAAAAAAAAAAAAAAAAAAAAAAAAAAAAAAAAAAAAAAAAACTTAAACCTTTGGTGTGACAAACCAATGTGGAATCAAGGGAAATGGGACTTGCAACCTGTTTCCACTGAAGTTTTAAATACAGAACATGTTCCCATGATTTTGAATTGTAAATGGTAATTGTTTTTATGTACTTAAACCCTGGGAAAA
>NW_017728992.1:58702109-58725581 GCF_001723915.1 Gavialis gangeticus
TGAATTGTAAATGGTAATTGTTTTTATGTACTTAAACCCTGGGAAAAATGAGATTAGAAACAAAAGTAAAAACTGGCTTGCCTGTTATCTTCTCTCTAAAAAGACCAAACAGCATAAAAAGATGAAATATAAACTAGATTCTTTTTTAAAAATTCCCTTTTAATCATATTTAGTCATGTTGCAAAATATGCAATTTCTTTTAGCCATGACTAGGTCCCACTTTCATTCTACATCTCTTTTAACATTCTTCTTCCCAAAGTGGGTTTTAGCACCTAGGTATGCTGGTGTAGGTTTACTACTGCATGTGATGACTCCTTTGGGCTACAGTCCCATTTAATTCGCTCGTGCCACAACGGGTAACATGCTACAAGCTGAATTTCAAGTTCCAGGAAAAAAAAAAAAAATCAAGATGATACATTTTTCAAGAAGACTTAAGGGACCCCAAAAAAAAATCACAGGAGGTGGTTGGGCAGGAGGCAGGTGAACACTGTGGATTGAAATCTACATTCTATAGTGCTTTACAAGTGGGGGGTCATTTATACCTACTTTGCACACAAGGTTTAAAAAGTATTGGAGAATCAAACCCTAAGACAAGAAACAGGAGCAAGGGTCTCCTATCCCACTGAGATGACAGGGCAGCAGTCTGCCGTATTACACAACCGGAGGAAGCATTTCTCTTAAGACTTTCATGAAACATATAAAGAGACAGAGCTGAGCAACAAGGCTATGCAAACATTTCTAGGTTCTGAAGAGATCAAGCCAGTCAGCCCTCCCCCTTGTGGTTTACATGTCGTCATCAGAATTGCTTGATGTTTATACAGCCTTATAGCTCAAATATGTTTTATATGTCTTTAGAGGAATAGTGCACATATTTATTAGTTGCAGTGATTTCTTCTTGAGCAGTATATAAACATGTGCAGAACAGAGGTTCACAAGACTGTACGCCTGTCTCCAACTGGAGCAACTGAGAGAGACGAGAGGTGGAAGAGCAACTTAACGTATAACTGAACTGATATGTTTTCTGAGTGCAAAGCACAAGCAAACCAATGCCACGATAAAAGCACTGCAGCTACTGTCTCTGCTATAGTTACTTGATTTTTCATGACATATTTTAACTTCGACTGTGAAAGTTTTGATTGTTTATTTATCTAGTGGTCGGCATACTAAATGATCCCAAAGCGGTTAGGAAAATGTTTGTACATGTGTTCTCTCTCTCAATCAAGGCAGTCCTCAACTTACAACATTTCGCACGTACAACATTTATAAATCAACACCCTGTTTCAACTTTGAGGCCAGTTTTGACTTTACAATGCTTGATCCAATGCAATGCCACGCCAGCGAACAAGTTTGCTGCGTCATTCACCTCCCTGGAGAACATCTGTCCAAACTGTCTTGGACACTTTCTTTAAGAAAGCAGACAAGACTCCAGAAAAACCTGCAGCCCAGACTCCTGAGAAGACTCTATACAAGAACCCTTCAAAAAGTGCAACCAAGAGCCTTTCAAAAAGTCCAGCAAAATCACCTCAAAGAAGTCCTTCCAAATCAATGATTGTTATTTACAGTATAAATACATGAATGTAGCTATATTACTCATCTATAATTGATAAAGTCCAAAATTCTAGGGTATCAGGCCTTGGTTCAGGAACCAATCCCCCATTTATAACATTGTTTCTCATGAGAAAATTGGTTCCAAGTTACGTTTCAACTTAAGACACAGTTTTCAGGACCCAATTGACTCCTAAGTCTGACGACTGCCTGTATAGCAACTCTTTTAAACCACATGGCTGACACTATGTGGTGAAAAACACCATCAGTTGATTGAATTTGGCAGAGCAGCAGCAAAGTCTGATTGCCAATTTATAGCAGACATGGATCTGGCCCTACACCTACTGGAATTCAAAGGAAAATAATTACCACAACTTGATTATGGCAAGAATGTCACAAGTAAAAAAGCTTAACAACTTGTTGGAGCCCTTTCAAAAGGGGAACATTTCAAAAGGGTAGCAGCTGGTATGGTCTAACTTGTTCTCAGATAACAATAAAAATGCAGCAAAGCTGCTCCAACTTTAACCTGGATGAAGGAGTGGAGCAAGTCTGCTGCCTTTGAATTGAATCCAAGGCTAAAAACAAACAACTGGCATCAAAACAGGTGTGGAACAGTCACATTGAAGTTGTACATTGCACTTAGACCATACTAAAGGCACTTAAAATGCAAGTATCCACATTTTAAACAACATTACCTGTTGTTAACTAATGCTAAGGGCCCTATGAGAATCTCAGAATTGTGCCACTTCAGGAAAGGCTTAGCTCTAGGCCAGGGTAGGCAAACCCCAGCATGCATACCAGAGCATGGCACACAAAAGCATTTTGCTTGGCCTTCGCACGTCTGGGAAGGGGCCGGAGCTGCAATGCCACAAGAAGGATCAGACCCCTCAGCTTCCCTACCATCCGCCCATGTAATGCAACGTCTTACAGGTCATGTTTGCAGGGTTTTTTTGGTAGTCTGTCCAAAATCGTTGTCAACCCCTACTCTAGACCATGGGTTGACCTGGTGCTCATGCTAGCATAACTTCAGTCTACTCCACAGAGATAAAACTAGCTATCTGCAGTCATTCAGCAGCCCAGGATGTGCCCAGAGCAGGGATAAAGCTCAGGTATCCTGGTTCCTAGCCACACCCCTGCTGAGCCACCCTCTAATGGCAAATCAGGACTGTGCAGGCAAGACACACTATTATCCCCTAAACAGGGATCGCTCACAACACATTCTAACTTTATCACCACTTAACATTCAACAGACTTAGTATGGTCCAACTGTAATGTCTACCTTCACCCTCATTTACACATGCATCTTGAATGGCAACTCAAATTAGTTCCTATTGCCCCAGGGAGAAAAAAAAATTATCTTGGTACTTCACAGGTACTTGGGGTGGGACAATGGGCTTGTACTACAAGATAACAAAATAAAAGGCTTTGTCCCACGGAAAGCTGTCTTCTGTTTGTAGCCCATACAAACCAACAAGGAGCCATTCACCAATAAAAGCTTCCCTCTAAAAGCCTTAATGTTTCTTTCAATTGATGAAGAAATTCTTCTCTCTCCTATCCCAAAAGCAACAAACAAAATTAGATGCCTTTAAATGTGCAGGTCCAAATGTTTCAAAGTGAAGCACCTACATAAAGTGAATTTCCCCTTGTCTGTCTTTAGGAAGCTGTCTATTGACAGTCCCTGTATTTATATACTTTTAAAAGCATTGAAAAGGCCTAGCAATAAGCCTGGACATATTCTGAATTCATGCCCACAAGAAGTAAATCCAGATGTCCAATATCAGAGTCAGACGCCCATGCCAGCCCACATTCTTCATACCATATAATATCTATTAAACTATTACTTTACCACATTATTAGTAGGCCCCATATACAATTGCAAAAACCTTTCTGCTCAGCCCCCACTTTTTACACAACTGACAAACTCAAAAGTAATCTTACTGCCAGAGTATTTGATACAGCCTCGGCAGATTTCACAGGCCAGGCTGCACTCAACATTTTTTAATATGAGGAGACAGAGGGGGGAGGATGGCTAGTGGAAGCTGAAGTGTTTTGGAACTGGAGGCAGCACTACTGAAAAACTAATTCTTTCACTTGGCCCCAATTTAGTTGAACTCAAACAAATTTAGAGAAGAACTACATTACCACAGCTGCTTCTGAGCCAACATTTACTCTGGCAGATTATAGCCAAAGCTATTGAAGTGGGATTTTTAATACTACTGAAGTGCTGCAATATGAGCAACAGTATATTAACATTCATTTCATTCTTGCTTAAGAGATAATACTTTTTTTTTTTTTTTGCATACTGTACTTGAGAGGTAGGAAATAGATATTTGATATTACAATACAGCCCAAACATTTCTCCTTGCTCTCCCCTAGTCAACTCAATTCAGCATCTTGCTAGTCAAGCCAGAGACAAATACTAGGAGTGGTTCTTTTGAAGAAAAAAAATATCAGTCACTACCTGGTGCTTTGATTAAAAAAAAAATTGCTGCCACCATCCTCAGAAATCACACCACACCGACATTTGTGGTTGGCCCCACAAGCAAGGGGAGATCTTTGAAACTAGAATACTATCCATCTGAAGGAGGATGTCAGGGATTAAAACCAGTTTAGATTCAACATGTGCAACCACATCCTAATAGTTTGGATGCTGTTGCCAGCCTTAGCCATTTTCAAGAGGCCGAGTCACACTTCTGTAGCTTGGCCTAAAGTGATGGAAGAATGAACCTTTGCATACATCACAACTAGCTTGTCAGTTACATAAAGGAATTAACACGACCAGCTAAACCAGTAATGAGATCCAATTAACCAGAGCACAAGGCCTGAAAAGAGATATTCTAAAATAAAGCCTTAAATTAAATAATCCCAATATATTATATCATAACTTTATCTTAAAGTGTTAGTAATAATGATTGATGTAACCAAATGTATTAGATGCTGTTTTGCTATAACAGATGTATTTAGTTAAGCTTCTTAGATAACTTGCAAAGACAAAGCAGCCTTGTCAGTGAAGACTGTAAACTAGGGGTAGGAGCATGGTCCACGAAGGCATTTTGCTTGGCACTTGCACCTCAGGGAAGACGCCAAGGCCTGGGCCCCTCATAGCTCCCCCTCCATCTGCCCCGGCACACCAACATCCTACAAGTCCAAGTTGCTGGTGTTTTTAGCCCTCTGCCCAAAAATGTTGCTGACCCTTGCTGTAAACTGAAGCGAGGAGAAAACAGGATGGTGGCAAATAGACATTCCATAGTGGTGATGGGATAAGATAAGAAATCCTCCATTCCACTGCCCAAGGACATAAATCCCCAACTAACTGGCACCAACTAATTGGCATCTTCCAAGTCCCCAAGAGATCTGTTTCAGTAAAACAAAAATATGCAACTAAAAACAAATCAAAGAATGTTTATAAGAATATTAAAATAATCCATCTACAAATATAAGGTATAGACTAGAGGGAAGTTTGGAAAACTTGGCAAATTCAAGATCTTCTTCCAGTCTGTGTACTACCCTCCTCTCCTTCTTCAGTCCCTCCAGTTTGTACAGATAAGAAGACTCTATGTTGTGCTGTCCCGGGTAGCCAGACAGACTTTGAGTTTGCTTCTCTTTTTTTGAGGAGTAATTGACAAAAGGTCAAGCTGTAGACCTGTCTCTTGCCTCTTTTATCAGTAGCCAACAGACAAGTTCACCTGCAATCCAGGTAACAGTGTCTTTAGACACTGCAATAATACAAATAAAAGACATGGCTTTCTATGGACTGAGCACAGACCAAGACCCCCTATTTAAGAGCTTCTTGAGCAACTCACCTACGCTTGGTTTCTCAATTTCTAGGCTCATCTGTAAGAAAGCAAGTAGATATTAGCAGACTTTGTCAACAGCTGCGGGCAACTGAAGCTTCAACACTGTATAAGGTCTAAAAACTAAAAGGAAAGAAAAAAGAGACGGTTTCACTTTTCTATAGAGTTAACGCTAAAGATTATATTCTGGCCGTGGTCATGTTGTTTTGAAGCATCCATATCCAGATCTCAATCTGTTCAGCTTGGCCCACACTATTCTGGCAAGGTCATGCCCAATGGGGGACTTGTTTGTTGTTGGTATAAAACACTTCTGCATTTCACAGGATGAACATCTTGGGCACCTCTCTGAGTGAACGCGATGTCCAACAAACAGCACAGCATTTAATCAAAAGTTGCAATCTTTACAAACACCCAGGCAAGGCAGATGGAATCTGCACACTGAGCAATAATTAGGGATCTGCATAAATCACATTGAGGTGAAGGAAGAAAGTGTGAGCTGCTCACAGTGCCCGGTGTTATTTTCAAAGTGCTTTCGCAGCAAGAGCTCCCTCTACCCCCTCCACCCCCCCAGATTGGCTGAGGGGTCCTGGCAAGTGCCTCCCCTCACTGCCAGTTGGCAGAGAGGGGAGGGGCCAGGGTGGAGGAAGGGAGTGGCTACCATCTTAGCTGCTCCCCTGCTTGCTGGCAGCTTCCCCTGCCAGCAGGCGGCAGTGGCCATTGGTTCCTGCTGGGAAGCCAGTACTTTATTTTTATTAAGTTATTTTTATGGCGATTCTGCGCAAAAATAAATAAATAAATAAATAAATAGAAATCACAGAAACCGTCATTTTTAGCGGTTTCTGTGACAAAAAAAAAAAAAAAAAAATCACAAAATTGCAATTCGAGGAGATCCCTAGAGACAATACCAGACAGATATGGAAGCTGATACTTGATACCATACAAAAGAGAATGAACAAGCGGTCACATTGCTAGCCCAAAAAGAGGCAAAATGACTCCGAGGAGAGCAGTTTTGGCTATAGGAACAGGACTATCGGTTCTGGTCTTCTCTCAATGTTTTCATACTTATCACTCTTTTACTACCACCTGGTAGGAGGCTGGGGTGGACACAGCAAAACCAGGAAGGAAAAAATAAACAATATCAAAATAGGAGCTCCAGCCAGTGGAGGAGTGAGGAATCAGAAAGAAACCACTGGTTAAATAATGCAACAAACTTTCAAGAAGTCCCTGCCCCACAAGAGGACTGAGAGACCATGATCAAAATTGAATGGCACAACTCAAAACTATTCTTTCAAATTGTCTGCAGATTCAAGCGAGCATAAATTCACTGGCCCATATTCCGTTCACTTTGCCAAGGTCTTCTTCACAAAGAAACATAAAGACTGGAAACAATTGTTTTTAAACTAAGATTTTGGAACATGATTCTGCAGGAAAGGTGGGAAACTCATGGAATATTCTGCAGTTATAAAAAAAATAAGTAAATAATGATGATGATGTCAGGGATTGTAAGAGATCCAGGTACTGTGCTGCATAAATTTACACTGACATGGTCTAAGTTTCTTATCACAGGAACTGCAGGCAACTAATTCTTGTAAATCCCATAAGACAGCTATTATGAACATAAGGCAATGCCTTCTAAATTAAACTTCACCATTAGATAAAGGAGTCTCACTTAACGTGGAAGAAAACTTTTCAAGAGTCCAGAGAGTTCCAGAGATCTCCCATGAATTTTTCCTTTAAACATGGACCCTGATAGAGTGTCAGAGCCAGCTTTTAAGAGTCCAGAGATTTGCTCACATCCCTCCTTCTCCTCACTTCACAATTTGGAGTATTGGATGATTCTGTGAAGGAGATTCTCAGCATTCACTTAGAACAATTCAAGGCCATTCGCTCAAAAAACTATTATAGAAACTAAAAAAATTATGTGGAACAGGCAGGGACAAATAATTTTATTGCCTTTTTTTCCTATAAAAAAGAAAAAGCAAGCTATATGCTGGTCATCCATAGCTTTTACAGCCATTGAAAATTAGGGGATCCTAGGGATTATCTAGATTAGTGATGCCCAACTTTTTGGCCCTGTAAGCCAGATAAGTGAGGCCAGTCTGCAGGGCCAATCCCCCTGTGCATGGGGTTTGGAAATTTGGTGGCGGGCAAGTAGTGACAAGTGTCCGTTGTCTGTGCTCCCCCGCCTCAAAATTCCCAGACGCCTGGTAAGGCCTGGCCTGTGGTTGAGCACTATTGACCTATGTGACTTACACATGGCAAAAATCAAAGTTACCTTGTCCACACTAGGATGTTGCCACATCTTAGCTAAAAAAAATAAATGCCACACAAGCAGGTTGCTAGACCAAGACTGGGGGCTGGAATCCAGATTTATGCTCACTTCTCTTGTGCCCAGGTGAGTGCTAGTCTGTGCCTGGGAATGGGATGGGAAACAGAGGGAGGTAGAAGAGACAAAGGAAAAAAGAGTGGATTTGGTAGGGAGGCTAAGCACACAGCAGAAGGATAATGAAGGGAGATATGAGTGTTACAGCTAAGGAGAGAAGCATAAAGGCTGACTGAGACTGAAGCAATAAGCAAACCATTCTTTCAGGCCCAGCTGCTGAACTCATCTCTAAGAACTGCCTTCCCACAAGTCTTGGGTCCAGCTTTTAGCTCCTTGAAAAATCATGTCCCCCTAAAAACAGGATATTTTAATTACTGCCTCAGAACATCAATGCCACAGAAACCCTGGCGGTCTGAATTTAGGCAATGCATGATTTCAGAGGAACCTTTCTGCTATTATTGTGCATGAATTCATCTAAGAGACCACTGAAGTTTCAAGAGCCTTAAATCATGTTCTATTGATAGAATTCCTAATTCTGCATCTTACTTGGCTCAAAATTATTCTTATGCACCCCCAATCTCTCTTCCCCCCCCTTCCCCCCAGTATTCTCTTGTATACAATATGGCCCAGAAAATATGTACTTTAATTTTGAAAAGCAGAATCAGGAAAAAAGGTATTTCTTCATGATAGTGAATCTCAACCTTTTTAGATTGAAGTCACATCTCAAAAAAATGCCAGGTCTTGGTTTTTTTACTACAGAAAAATAAAGCAATTCTGTTGCAGAGAATTCAGAAAGATCACACCAGGTCAGAAGGTTTTTAACTCTAAGATTCCTACTATAAATCTCTGGGTTAATCTTGTGAATCATGTTTGTACACCTAACTGTTAACATTGCCAGGCACTCCACAGCACCCTTGAAAGGCTCTCAAGGCACCCCAAAGTACCATGGCACCCCAGTTGAGAATCACTTATAGTAACGGAGTGAAAAAACAGTTAGGAAGCAGAGCCTGCTCCCCTTTCTACTTCCTGCCTGTATAGGTATTACTTTCACTTCTGCTTGAAACCAATAGAAACTGCTCTTACCGTATTTCTTGCATATAATGAGGACAATTTCCTGCAGCTGTTTTTTTTCTCTGGGAAAGTGAGTGTTGCTTGTGAGAAAATATGGTAGATGTCCAATAACAGCCACATTGCTTTTTCTGCAGCATTCACTCTACTAAAGATGAGAGCAGCCACATGGTGTTCTTCACAAAGAACAATCTGCTTTGTCTAATAACATTTCTTTGAGTTTTGCACTAGCACTAGCCTCCACATTTTGGGGCTCCACTTGCAAAATCTTCTACTATGATTTTGATTATCATTGATAACACTCAGGCGCATACCCAGGGCACCAGCTTTCATTCAGATTTCTCTATGGATGCTCACATCCAGACTACGTCTAAAATCCTACTACTTCTTTATGCCCAACATCTCTAAGATGTGACTAGCACTAGCCTCCACATTTTGGGGCTCTACTTGTGAAATCTTTTACTATGATACTCTACTATGGTCTTCTACTATGAGAACCTTAAGTTCTATTCCAGTCACATAGCTAAAATGCTTGCCCAGGTTCTCACTGGCATCACATATTACAATGTCCTTTTCTCTGGTCTTCACAAATTAAATCTTGTCCTATTCAGCATGCTGCTGCAGAGATCATCTTCCTGACCTGTGGCTTTGATCATGTCATTCCTCTTTCCATCCCTGCACTGCTGCATCAAGCATATGCTACTTGTCTTCATTTCCCTCCCACCCCCCAACTCTTTCCACATGAATATTTGTGACTTGTTTCTCAATACTTAAAACAAATCTAGCCTTCCCTCTCAAAAAGATACTATGGAAAATGCAAAAAAAATGTAGATCAGACTCAGACTATATGCTCACCACTGATTTTTCCTAAAACTCAAAAAGGGAAAGACATTGCAATAGTATAGCTCCTAGTTGCCTGACAAAATAAAGATGTAGTCAAATTAATGCAAAGGCAGAGTGGACAAGTGGGATTTGGAACAAGTTTGACAAACTTAAATAAGTTGTTCTTATGCCACCGTAAAAGTTCACAAGCTTTGGCATAGGTTTAAAATTCACACCTTAAGTTCTACTGCTGTAGCTCTCATGCAGACAAGCCCTAGCTATAGTGTAAAGATGCAACTACACTGATGAAGACAGCTCCAGTATAGATAGGCCATAAGCAGAGATATTTTTAAAAAACTACCTTTCATTTACTTGTAAAAACAAAGACTTCCTTTTCACACATTTTGAAGATTCTGACCACCCAGCAACCCTAATACCCTTCCACTCTGATGGACTAACAATGCAAGAAGATTAAGCAGTGTTATATTAGGGTTTTCCAGTGCTGACAACATTTGTACCTCCAAATGCTTCCCCTCTTTTGTGCAAGAGCACTAATGTAGTTAGTTACCAAACATTATTAAGGTTTTTTTTGCTACAATGATGAGGCAAAACAACATAAAAACCTGAAGCTGGAGGAAATACCACACTAAGGCAGATGTCAGGCCTCCACACATTGTATTCTGGCTCCCAAGTATCAACTCTTACAGTCGTATCCACTCCTAATTCCTAAATCTTTGCCTGTTTAACAGAGATGAGAGTAAGGGTGTAGTCACTGTAGCGCATTTCTCTCTCTCTCCATTTGAGATGTGATTTAAACAACAATTTGAAACTGCAGATTTATTGGCTTTCTGTGGGCTTCGAGATCAAAACATGCTAATGCAGAAAGGGAGCATGTTTTTGTAGCACTGCTAACTCTGGGATCTTCAATTCAAACTTTCTTCTGCAGTGCTAATTCTATAGGTTCATTAATTACCCAAGCAAACATCCAAAATGAAAATCATGCTCCTGTGCACCATGTCTATACTGCGAAAGTATCATATCGTACATAGTATGTTAATGTGTCAGAAGGCATCTACCCTGCACAAGAAAATGTAAGCCATGTTTGGCTTGGCCTTTAACATCATTTCTTTATCCCTTCTCAGCCTCTGATGAAACAAACTACTGCTTACACAAGCTTATGCACCTCTGGTTTAATTAAGTCTGCAAGGTGCATCTCTACCCTACCTTCTACCTAGTACATACATGGTCTTGGTGGTGTTTATAACAAGGTGTAGAGATTACAAATGACAGAAGTTTCACAGAGACAAATGTAACAGCAACATCTTTATCAATGCAGCAGATAAACGAGACTGATTCCACACAGACTGAACTATTTTGTAATACATTGCTATTTTTATATAATCGTTTTTCAAACTGACTGCACTTAAAAGCTTTTTCATTGAAAATGAGAGTCCCAGCTGTACTTGCCTAATGAAACTGACCCATGCAAAGCACCATTTTGCACCAGTTAAACTGCTGACAAAACCACTGTCAAAAATTCAAACTAAAAAAAACAACTGCCTGAAAAGCACGTTGAAAACTACGAAGTTACAGCAACTACGAATATCAGACAATAGAAAAGAAAAAAAAAAAAAGGAATCACTGAAAGGAGCGCTTAGACAGTAGGAAAAGAAAAAGTCACATTTTGGCATCAGCCTCAACAACAGCATTAGTTAGCTTTTAAAAGATGTGAATTCTAAAATTCCCACCGTGTTTGTTTATTGTTCAACAACCCAGCACTTCTGAGCCTTAGGGCAGCTGCCCTGAAAACGTTCTTTTGTTGAGACTATACCATTAGCATTTAAAGTGTAATATTAGGCCTGGATATCAAAGAAGGGGGCCCAGGATTGAAGCATTTCTCCAGGAAGTCTAGGGATGAAGGGGGCAGAGGAAAAGATTCTATATTGTCTATGTGCTAGAGCACAGATGGTGGTTACTTGCTAGAAATCTCTCTCCTATCACAAAATACAACTGCAAGAAATAGACATCTTAATTAAGACTGTTACCATCACCTTTCACTATCACTTCCTTTATAGTAAGGGCCCCAAAAAGATAGGGTGCAGCTTTTTGGTACGCTGAACAGCAAGAGGTGAAGAAATTTGAGATTCCCTGTTGTGTCCTTTTTTCCAAGGTTTACTAATAACCATATTCATGAACAACCTCCGTTTCTCTAGAAATACAGCTTCTGCCCAGTTAGCTTTATATTTTGCAGCTGCTCCTATGCAACAATGCACTGAAATAAATCCTGTTGCATTTAATTAAAGAAAATGCACTAAAATAAATTTTCCTACGCTTCTCATGTTCAGAAAAGTGCTCTTTGGCATGTGCTCATTAGTCACAAAAAATAAGAAAAAAATTCTCTCTCAATACACTACTTAAGTTAGATAAGATAGAAAAACGTAACTGCTTCTTCTAAGAAAAAAAAAAAAAAAGCCTAATACGCAACTCTATGCAGTTAATTACTACTACTACACCAATAACATTACTACTACAACTAGAGCTCCAAGGGAAGTGCGTGTGAAATTTATTTAGCAAGAAAGTGGACAAATAAAAAGGGAAAAAGGAGAATTGCCATTGTTTTCAAACATATTTGCCTAAAAATCAATATTATGGCTTATCCCCTATGGTCATGTTTTCTCCATAAATTCATCCTTTTTACATCCTTATTTTGAAAAAAAGCTCATTCAGCAAGCTGGATTTTGTCAGCCAATAGGCAAAATGCAGTTACCAAACTTTTTAGACACCTACTGATATACATGATGTTAGCTTAATTGTGTTCTTAATTACACTATAAAACAGCATGTTAAAAGGACCTGCTTTCACAACTGTAACGAAATTCAGTTTAAGCTAAAAATTCTGACTGGTAGTCTAACTTCGCACAGATGTACTTTTGTTTTTTCCTACAATTGCATTAATTTAGGCTAAAAAATCCATGCTGATTTGCTGTCAAGTGAGAATCTCTTGATTTTGAGAGTTTATTCAGACCCTTCTTGTTACTTTGAACATTTTTTGTTGTCTAATATGATCATCGCTCCATTTGTCATTATATGACAAGTGCAGACAATTACACAAGCTCAAGACATGTCTGCCAGTCATAGCATGCCATCTTGCTGGCTGTCAAGTGATGAGATATGCCTCAGCATACCTCTAGATAGAGTTCATTAAGCCAGCCTGGAGGATATACCCTAAGAACAACACAGAGAAAAACCAAATTAAAACATTTTTCAACATAGATACACAATCACTTGGATTTCCCACCTTGCAGTCTGACTGGCTAAACTACACGCAAGTAGTCCCGAGAGTAGTAAGATGTCCCAGCAAACCAAAAAATTCTCTAATCCAAATTTCCTTGACTTCTAATTGCATTTGGCTTCAAGTTCTGAACACAGAGAGTCTCAAATTTGTTTTGTAGTCTTTAAAGTAAGAAAGGCTATGAAGAGGGAAAGCAAAGTTTGCAGCTGCAGATGAACAAGCCTTCTGTCAAACAAAAAGCAGCTCTCCAGTGTTAAAGTTACCAAATGTAGACTTTAAAAGCAAGTAGAAGGTGGTGGGAGAAAGGAAAAAGGAGCTGTGTGCTATGAACACAGCAAAACACTACAGAGAAGAGGAAGATGCTTTGTGTGCTTCACTGCTATGCTTGTCTCTAAAATTCACTTAAACCTTACCTCCATTTATTTAGGTTCTTATGCTGGCAACCCATTGCTAAAGTATCCTAAAACCAGAGCCCATCCTTCTAATAGAGGCAAGGTACAATAAGCACGTGCTTCTGAGAAGGGCTTCTTCAACATTCTTACACACAAAAATTAACGCTTCCTATTCATCCCAGTAGGGCAGAAGTAATAAGCTTAAAAAAAATAGGTCTCCAAGCCTTGTGCTCTGACACTGCTGTAAGTCCAGGGATAAGTAGCATGTTGCCCTATAAAAACAATGAGGTACAAGATGTACTTTCAAACGAAGTATACTTAAAATAGGCTTTTCTGAATCTTCTGTCCAGTGATGGTTGTTTTGTTTATAGAAGTGACAAGTTTGCACTCTATAGATTTAACACATCAACATATGACCAATTTTATTTCAGATACTAGCTTAACACATTTCACGGTTCAGTAGCAACAGAACAGTGTTAAGAGCAAGGAATGTATTTACAAACCCAAATTCAGCTTTAACCCTGTGGCAAAAGTAAGTTATTACTAATAAAAATGTTGCTTATAGCCAGAAAATTGCTATTAAAATTTTCTCATATACTTAAACTAATTCTGTCTGCAACTCTTATGCATTTTGATTTGGGCTCAACATTTATGTTTTTAGAAAAACATGCTATGCAGAAACACAACCTTCTAAAGAAGTTCTGCTAAAAATAAGTTGGCCTTATTTAAAAACAGTCCTATGAGATAACTGTAACCCAAACACTGAAACACTGAGCAACTACCACAAACCATAAAGGCAGATCGACAAGTCTACCTTGTCTAGAAGTTGAAATGACAACTGTAAACAGAAAGCCTAAATAAGTTACTGCTTTAGATTTTGTCCCCAACATTAATCAATCTTTGAACTTCAGTTGTAGCAAAAATTAAAGAAAATTCAATAGCAAATAGGAGTATTTCATTTGGATTGGTCTTTACTAGAAATCTCTGAGGAGGGCTGGAAAGAATATTTAACCATTTATAGTAATTAGGATAATTTAAGGTCATTTCTATGTTAGTGAATAAAAGACAAATCACATTATGTACATGAAATCTTGGCCCCCGTGAAATCACTGACGTGCGTTCCCACTAGTGAACCAGTTATGGCACTGACTGGAACTGCCTGTAGCAAAACACTTCCAGCTTCCAGCGCTTGTACTTCTGAGTTACTTAAACCTAAAGGTGACACCACTAGTTGGATTTTTAATTCTCTAATGTGGATACGGTTAAATGAGCCTTTGTTGATAACTGACCTACTTCTATCACTCTTCAGCTCTAGAAAGGTCAAGAACTAAGAGAGACTAACAAAAATTATTACACTTGCTTCATGTCTCTTCTTGGTGAGGGAAGGAGGGGAGTCTGGCAGTTTTCAGAAGTGGGTGGAATAAATAACCAAGATGCTTGATTCTATGCTAACAAACTAGAGTGATCAGTATCTATACCCCCTCCCACATACATGATATTTCTAAATGTTACAAGGCCATTATCAATTCCCCTTTCGTAACTGTCAAAATGTTTTTCTTCTTTGGCGTTTGTAACAGGTCAAGTTACCAGAAGGGTACCCATCTAGGAGACTTAATAATTAAGAGGTACTGCAGTTCCAGAAGTCTAAACCAAAGCCTGCTGAAGCCAATGGAAAGTGAAGAAAAACTGACACTGCTAAGCCAGTGCAGCTCTACCACTTACTTTGCTGGAGCTAGCATTTTATCTACATTTTTAGACATCACGAAGAACAGCAGCCACTGGATACCAGACCACAATAAGCAGAAAATAATTAACCATTCAGACACATTTGCTCACATTTCAGTATGACAAGCTGCATAACTGCAACTATTTGGGATTTTTAGGTTAAGTTCAAAATCAGTGCAGAGATCCTTCTGGCTAATTTAATTGCCATAAAGTTAATGCATTTCCGAAAAGATATCATACATGTGTATATTAAAATACAAAGCAATATTAATATTGACCTCATCTGAGTCAGCTCGAAAAGATCAATTTTGATGCTCAGTGAAGAAATGTGAGGGTGCACAGGTAGATTTTCCTTACAAATTTTACAGTATCTTTAGTCTTCTGGTGGTGCTTCCAAACATCAGGAGACCTAGAACTTTCAGTCTAATTCCTCATCTTTTGGTCTCCTATTTCTTTCTGCCTCCTTTTGGCAACACAGTTTAGCGTATCAGACACCTCACTGCAAGGTTTTGGCTTTTTGTTGCTTTGTTTTTTGGGTTTTTTAAGCAACATAAATTTTCCTCGTCTCCAATCTTTTTATGTACAACCACCTTCTGTTTGTTTTTCAGTTTTAGAGAGAAATAACTACTGGTTTGGCAAGAGGCAAGAATTTGTGGCTGATATCTTTAATTGGACCAAGTGTATGGCTGGGATAGACATAGGCAAGCTTTCAGTATCACAGTACCTCAGGCCTCTGGGAGAGATGCAGACACGGCAGAGCTAAAAAGCAGATGGAACAAAAGCTTGTGTATGACTCCATATGTAAATAAAAACAGGATATAAAACAATAGAAACAGCTCCAAACATTTAACTATTCTCTTATTCTGTTTGTCATTCAATTCCCCAAGCAGCTTGGCAAGGGATATTTTATACATAAACATATTGTTCAAGAGGGCTCTTCGGTGGTATCCCCTGATATTTACATTCTGAGACTTTTGTTTTGCAGCTATATCTACTATGAAAGTTAAATGCAAAATTTTTCAGACATATTTTGATTAATGCACATGCACCCAGTCTTCTTGCGTGACTCTCCAGCACTTGTAATTATATGTATAAAAGACAATCAGTGGATTTATTAAAAGAAGCTGCATGTTTTAAAGCAGTCTACTTATGGACATGGTTTTAGCCAGATCATTGAAAATGGCATTAATCCAGCCTCTGGGCCTTATCTGAAAGTATGGTAGATACACGTATGGTAGGTACACGTATATTTTAAGTCAGGGGTTCCCAAACTCTGACAGATTGCGCACCACCAACTTAAAACAATACAACCTTACATGAACGACATGTGCCCCCAGAGGCTAGCGGGGCATGACGACCGCCCTCAGGCAGCAGTGACGGCATGGCGGCAGCGAGCTCCTGCAGGCAGCCATGGCGGTGAGGGTGGTGAGTAGCAACTGCCCACAGGCACCACTGGTAACTTCAGCAGCATTTTTCTCAGGGGGTGCACATGCCCCCATGTGTACCCCTTATGCGTCACCAATGCAACCTTAAATACCACCAGCATTTTTTTCAGTTCAACCTTAAGTACCACCAGCACATTTTTGTCATATAAAGTAATTACAATAAATCTATTAATACGTACCACTAACAGGTTGTCTGCATACCACTGGTGGTACACATACTATTGATTGGGAACCTCTGCTCTAAGTAATCCTTATGCCTCGAGACTTAAGAGCTCATTACATAAATGACAATGTTGACGCAAATGAGACAAACATTCTGTATTTAATGCCACACAAGGTGCATTTGCTGCCACCCCCCCACAAGCGCAAACATTTTCAGTCAAACGTTTTTGTTAATTTGAATTCCCCATATGAGGATGACCCAAACAATTATTAACAGAAATGCATCAACACTGGAAAAATAAAAAGTGAGCCTTGCTTCTCTTAGGCTGAGATTTTTGATGCAGTCCAGGCAGGCTGCATAATCAAATCCCACCAAATACGAATGGGATTTTTCATTCCCATCTCCCTTAGGCTCTTCTGAGGATCCCAGCTTTCAAGCTTACCTTTTTACACTGGGGTCTTCCCCTGCCTGTCTCCATGACCTCCTATACCCTTTCAGCAGCAGGACCTTCTTTTTTCTCCCTTCACCCATTTTCATGTCACAACCTTTTGTGCTGTTTCCAGGTGTCAAGGCCTGCTGTCCATGCCCCTATGCCTACTGAATGCTGTGACTAAATGAAGCAAGAAGAGGTGCAGGGGTGGTGAACAGTCTCAAGCCTGACTAGTCTGTCAGCACCTATGTCTTATCTAGGTCTCCTTGTCCTGGAATATGGTAGTAGAAATAGTAGCAGGGGCAAACCGGTACCTCATCCAGATGTCCCCCATCCTTCTAGTCAGCTTCAGGTACACAATGTCTACCACATTTGTTCTCTGTAATCTGAACAGATCTCAGGGTTCGACCATCTCTGCCACTTTCTTTATGGTTAGGGGGACTGCAAACTGTGCCAAACCCCAGAAACAAACCAAGGCTTCAGGACAATCCTAAAACAACATTGTAAGAATTTAATCACATGCACACAACCAAAAAGAAGAAAAACTACCACAGCATGGCCCGAGCACCACTCTTAAAACAGAACAGGACTTCACCACTATAAATACTTATGTAGAGCAGATGGTCCTTAGGCTGATGCAATTTTTTTATGTTGTAGGATGCAAGCGAACCTTTCTGGAGTGGAGTGTGGAAGCAGCAGAGACAGAGCAGCAGCAAGACAGCAGCAGTAACTACTCAGAGCAAGCAAGTGCTCCCATTCCCTCATTCCTATCAGCTTGTACCAATGTTGAAATCTAGGCTGAATCCCCCTCTTCCCAACTAACCCGAACACAGTTTCTCTTCGCAAACTACCAGTTCGAAATGCTGCTCTATACCATGTCACAAAAAAACAGCATCCCAGCCACATAGGAAAATGGTCCAACTAGCCAGTATGGACACTACCAGTGCCAGCCACAGCATACTCTAATTTAGACAATCACAAGAAGGGTTTTTACCTTAAACACAAGACAGCATGGCCTTAGCCACAATGAGTTTCATAATCTGACTGGGATAAAAACTGTATTTAAACTATGCTAAATGCAAGGTGTTAAATTTGCTCTGCATACACCATCAAGAGACTGGTAGGCATTAAGCGGGTTTTCAGACTCTATAAACATGCATCACTACTAATCAGCTGTATGTTGTCCATACCTGTATTTCACCTTTCAAGTCAGAACTAAAAACCACAAAGATTTCAGCAACTATGCAGGCACCATATAACCCACTTCATTCCCAGCCTACAGACAAGCCTCCAAAAGATGTAGAAATTTTATTCTCTCCGATGTGTACTTCATATGTTACAGCCCTATTTACCATTCACAGAACTTCATTAAGGAAAAAGATTTAAGGAGATCCATGAAAAAAGTTTAGACTAAACAGTGGTTCAGGTACACTGAGGTGCACCTTTGTTATCTCAGAGGCTAAAAACAGACCAACCAGCTTGATTCAGATTTGAACATTTTACCTGGCAGCAAACCCCAGACCTTACAGTTGGACAAGGCCATTGTCCTGTAGTAGGCACCTGTGAAGTATATGAATTAACACTTTGCTTCAAAACAATTGTATCTGATTAGAGTCAATTGCCCAGTGTGTAAACAACTATGCCACATCTTGTTTTGATGCAAGTCACATCCCCAATCTACCAGCACTGGATAAGCCAGTGCCTGTTTTAAGTCTGATGGAGTTGCCTGGTAGGGACAGGAGTTTAATGAAAGCACAGCACATAGCCAGTAGGCTAGAACACAAAACAAAATCATGTGAACACTGGGTGCAAAAGCCGATTTAAGAACCAAACAACAGGCCAAGCAATATAGTTTCATAGTGCTTAGGGTCAGAAGGGACCTAAGCAGTTCATCAGGTCCGACCCCCTGCCCCAGGCAGGAACAAGTGCCGTGGTCATATCACCCCAGCCAAATATCTATCCAGCCTCCTCCTGAAGACCCCCAAGGTAGCTGAGAGCACCACCTCACTTGGGAGCCCACTGCAGAGCGTGGCAGCCCTAACCGTAAAGTAGTGTCTCCTGATGTCCAGCCTGAATCTTCCCTCTAACAATTTGTGGCCATTATTCGTAGTAACCCCAACAGAGCCTCCAGCAATTCCTGCTGCCTCGCCCCGGTGAGTTTGTGAACAGCCACCAGACCCCTCTCAGCCTTCTCTTGTGAAGGCTGAATAGGTTCAGGCCCTTTAGCCTCTCCTCATATAGCCTGCCCTGCTGTCCCTTGATCACCCAAGTGGCCCTCCTCTGCACCCTCTTGAAGTGCAGCACCCAGAACTGGATGCAGTACTCCAACTATGGCCTGACCAATGTCGCATGAAGGGGAAGGATCACCTCCCTGGACCTGCTTGTGATGCATCTGTAGATGCACACGACAAGGTGCAGTTAGCCTTATTGACCGCTTCCTTGCATTGGCAGCTCATGTTCATCCTGGAGTCAGCAATGACTCCAAGATCCCTTTCTGCCACCATGCTGACAAGAAGGGTGTTCCCCAGCCTGTAGGTATGTTGCAGGTTCCTTCTCCCTAGATGCAGCACCTTGCACTTGTCTGCGTTGAATTCCATCCTATTCTCATCTGTCCACCTCTGTAATTTGTCTAGATCTAACTGGATACTGTCCCTCCCCTCCAGCACGCCCACCTAACCCCACAACTTGGTGTTATCAGCCAGTTTGGACAGAATGCTTTCCACACCCACATCCAGATTACTGATAAAGATGTTGAACAGTACAGGCCCCAGGACCAAGCCCTGCCAGATTCCACTGCCCACATCCCTCCAGGCTGAAAACGACCTGTCCGCCACCACTCTGCGTGTGAGCATCTAGTTCTAGCCAGTTCGCCACTCATCTGACTGTGTAGGCTCAATGCCGCAGTCACCAAGTTTTTTTAAGAAAATGTGGTGGGAAACCGTGGCAAAGGCCTTCTTAAAGTCCAGGAAGACTACATCCACCCCAACACCCTCAACCAGGGACTTTGTGACCTGATCATAAAAAGAAACCAGGTTAGTCAGGCAGGACCTGCTCTCAATGAACCAGTGTTGGTTGCCCCTGAGCATTACCTAACCTGCTGGGCCCTTGCAGATGTGCTTCTTGATAATTTTCTCAAAGGTCTTCCCAAGGACTGAGGTACGACTAAGTGGCCTATAATTGCTGGGTCTCTCCTTTCTCCCCTTTTTGTAAATGGGGACCACGCTGGCCCCTTTCCAATCCTCTGGTACCAGGCCAGTGCCGCACGAGCGCTCATATGAAATCTGGGCTACATTCCCAGCTTCTTGACCAAAGGAACTAAAAGTAGAGCAGAGGCAGCTCACATAGCCTGTCAATAAAAGAGCATGCCTTGTATTGTTATACAACCACCTCTGAAACCAATCTTCGTTACCTCTTAGTTGACTGGAAGGAGCCCTGTTTAATGACTGCCAAAAAAGCGGCTCCAATTTCTGGGAAGCACAGACAGCAACTGTTAACTTAAAGTCTTTTGCCCAATATACAGATAAAAAAGATAAAGTAAACGTTACAACTTTTTTTTATGTTTTCTTTATTGTAAAAGAAGCACTACATGACAAAAGTCAGACAAAAAAAAGATTGGCAAAATAGGGGGATTCATAAATAAATGAAGACTGTTTTACGCAGTAGCAAAAGCCAGGTAACACTATGATGCTCTTACATAGGCACGGAAAATGCTATTGAAATACAGGATTAAACGGAAGCGGAACCTTGAACTAGTCCTATTCTTAAGTTGTTCTGAGTTTTTTTGTTTTTAATGCTTTAAGCCATAATGTGCACCAAATAGTTTAAAGTTCTAAAACCCTAATTCTGTAAACAATAATGCCTACAGCATGCACACTGCGCACTGGAATGGATGCCTCAACTTGGCCTCATCACTTATGCATCTGATGAAACAAACACTGACAGCTTTTTTGCATTTGTAAAGGCCCCACAGCAGCTGTGGTGATCCCACCATAGAGCAATGAATTAAGCTTGAAACCCAGCTGGGTCTGAACAGAAGCCTTTTTTGCACAATACAGCAAGGCTATCATTGTTAACCTAGGCATTATTGTAAAATATTCTGCATTACATTAAGAATTGAGATAGAAATGCCCTGTAGAATTAGCTTTAATAAGCAATCTTATAACATTTAAAAAATATGGATACCACATTGATTGCTAATTGACAGCAGATTTCCTGAATTTCATTGACACACATACAGAAACAAAGTGAAACAGAAAAATCACAATACGTTGATTAAGTAGGAAACAAAGTTTAAAAATAAGTCCTCCTAAAATCATAAAAATAAAAGTGAAACTTGCATGAAATTCATGTTCATAAGGAAAAATTGCTAGCCTTGAGATCTGAAGGAAATTGGAATAGACTCATACAAGTAATCAAAAGTATGCAAGGCCCACAATTAACATCATTGTTAGAGATTCTTTGGGCACTGAGCCAGGCAGCCTATAGCACTAAATAATAATATTCAGCCAGATACTGAATACCTTGGCTTTTTTTTGTTTTTCTGTTGACCAATAGACAGTTTCAAGGGCATGTGCACAAATGCAGTGAGAAAAGGTGCAAGAATTGTATGAAAAAGACAAATTCTCATATGTATTTTCTGGTTTTAGAAATGTTCAGATATTCTACTAAGAGAGGGGCCTGTTTTCCATCTTATCTAACATTACGTGTGTATAAATACATACACACACGCGCACATATTAAGAGTAATAAGTTAGACCAATCCAAAAAACTGCTGATGACACTGACACTGTTAGAGTGAGTGAATGCTTGGGAGCCAAGAATTTCTTATTCTATTCCTGCTTCTGCCAGGGATTCACTAGTTGACCCTGGGCAAACTAATTAACCTCCAAGTGAATTTTCTCATCCATAAAATGGGGTATTACTGAACTCATTGCTAAACTATCATATTTAAATATTTGTATAGTTGTCTGAAAGGTCTATGCAAGTGTGCAATTTTACATGAGCAAAAAAAAGTTCACTAAAAAGTTGCCATGCTGTGCAAGACACTTCTGCAGATTCTGATGTCCCACTAACTTGCAATTAAAAAAATATTAAACTACAATCATCATTTCTCACTGTAAGCCAATCATCGCTGTTAGCATTACAGCAATGACACACTTCTCTATTTCAATTGGTAGAAAGCCATTCCCTCCCCCCACCATTACTATCCCCTCCAAGTCATCTATCTCTATTTTCCCTCATTTCTTTCACTCCTGGCAGATTGCTAAACTGACTGTATATACCCCCAGATATAAGCTTCCAAAATAAAAGAACCCAAAGCCTGATAGAGAGAACTTATGAAACAGTGGAAGGGGGTGGGGAATCCCAAGAAACAATTTGAAAGTAAGCAAATAATTCAGAGACAGAAACATGACTGGCAGAAATATATAACCCCCCCCCCCCCCCCAAAGAATTAGCATTTTTTAAATTTTCAAAACTACACATTTCTCCACCAGGCTTAGTTTGACCACAAGACTGCATGCTATGTTCACAGAAACCAAAAAGTACAGGTAACAAAAAAGAGTTAACTTCCTTTAAGTTCTCTATTCACAAGCTATTACTACTACCAGTAGCAAGAGTAGAAGGCATAGATGGAGAAGCAAGCAGAGAGAAGTGAAGAAGGGGAAAATAAAATAAATGTATAGACAAAATAAATCAACTAGGAGAAAGATGGATTTGATTTCTCCCCTCCCCCACCTCTACACATTTCCCTTTGTTCCAGTGAAATAGGAACAGATTGTCAGCCTTTATATGCAGGCCCTTCCAATATTAAGATGTCATTATTATCATAAAAGAGAAGGACAACACAGCAGTGCTTTTGCATGGTCAAGCTGAAATCTCAGCTTTGAAGATAACCAACATCAACCAATAAGCAGACCAACATATATCTTCTGCAACACCTGAAAGGATGAATAAAGCATCCCTTCCATAGCCAAAGTTAGATGATCAAGTTCTAATAATGCAGAATATGTGGAATGGAGGAATGGATTTCCTCCAGAGGATATTAGATGTAGGATGAGCAAACTGACCATTACTGGTGAACTTTGCAATCCTTTTATGTAGAGGAGCAGAATAGCCTCAGTACCATCTTATGCAGGGAAGTGCAGGAAGTAAACGCCTTCTACTGAAAGGACATCTTAACCCACTTGATCCCCTCAGATTCTTGGAGAGAATAGTTGGGTTTCAAGGACAAAACTACGGCTGTTTCAGCAGCCTTTTTATTTACCATATTTACCTGAATACAAGACAACCCCTCAATGATTAGATCCTATTCATGGCAAGTGGGGAAGGGGCAGTGTGGAGGCAAGGCACATGGTGGGGACAGCAATGGGGCAGATGGCAGAAAAAAATGCAGCTTGTCCCCTACCACTTGCTCCCCCCCCACACTTACTCCCTTTGTGAATACCCCCTCCCCCCCCCCCCACCAAGCCCCAG
>NW_017728992.1:58725604-58738177 GCF_001723915.1 Gavialis gangeticus
CACCCCCCCCCACCAAGCCCCAGGCCCCTACCCTGCCCTCTTCCTCCCTGCATGCCACTTCTGACCCCTACACCCTTGGGTCCTCACCTTTTCTTTCCCCATCCTCCCCTTTACCTTTGCTCTGGTCCTGGCAGGCTCCATCCCCGCTGAAGCCTGGGGCACAGAGCACAGCTCCAGCCAAGCCCTGTAGCAAGAGCATGGAGCTGGAACCACTGCTACAAGGCCAGGCCCTGCTCTGTGCTCCAGGCTGCAGCAGAGATGGAGCCTGCTAGCACCAGAGCAAAATGGAAGGAGGGACACCAAGGGAAGGAAAAACAGCTTGGGGGTGGACGGGGGAAGAGACAGGGGGAAATCAGGGGCCTCAGGGTGTAGGGGAGGAGCAGCAGGGGGCACAGAGGTGGCACACAGAACAGGTAGCAACTGTGGCAGCAGCCCTGACCTGGGGTTGGGGCCAGAGCTACAGCAGCTGCCTGACCTCCAGCTGCCTCATACTGAATTGTAAGATGCAGGGCTCCCCGCCAGTTAAATGGGGCGGGGGGAAACCTCATCTTTTAAATCAAGCAAATATGGTACTAATTTTTACAGAGAATGGCTCTTAAAGTTAGATCTGGGCCTTAGATGGGAAAAAGAATAGACATGACTGGATTATTTTGAGTGGGTGGAAAAGAAAGGGAAAGAACATTAAATAACGTGCTTTTGGAGAAAAACGACCAACCTCTTAGTCCAAGAGTAACCCAAGGCCAGAAGTTCACATCACCACGAGAACAGAAAGTAGGTGGAACACTAAACGATCTTTTGCTCAAGTCATGGCTAGGTCTGGGGTAAAACTGTGCACAAATGAAGGCCAAAGATGTCTCCTAAAGAAAATCAGGCCACTGAGGTATAGGTCCTCTTTTAAGAGTTGAAAAATAACCTTCCAAACCACGTTTGTGTGTACCAGTCCAGCTGCAAAACATTCCAAAGCCTTCCTGAAACTATGGTCTATAATGTCGGAAAATAAAGAAGGTGAGTGAGAAAAGAAACAACAAAAACAATATCAGCAGCAAGGTGGAGAAAAAAGGTGGATGATTGGGATGAAGACCTACTATTTTGGAACACTGAACAATCTGCCACACACGAGCAGAACTCTAATGCTAGCATACAGTCTGGCCATTTTCTCACCAGCATAATACCCTTGGTCTCAGACTCGGGCTGAAAGTTAGGCAGGCATGCTGGAAGTGAACAGCACTCTTCCTGTCTCTTGTTATAGCTGCAGCAAATGGGAGAAAGCAAGGCTACTAAATGCTCGCAGCACAGAAGTGGTAAAAACTGCTCTCTGAAATACTCCTGAACAGAGTTACTGTAAAGGAAGAGATTCTGCAGAGCTAGTTCCTAGATTGACCTTCAAAAATTACACAACAGTACGCAAAGGCTAAAGGAAAGGAAACAAGGTAGGACCTCACTGCAACACATACTCGATGCAACAATATTCCAAGAAGGGGGAATCTGGACACACAAGGAAAGATGAATTTAGCAAAAGCCGATGCTGGTCCTAGTTGGAATTGGCAAGCACATTCAACAGTCACAGCCAGAGCAGTGATTGTGCATGACAAGACTAGAGTTACAATGCATTAATCAGGCAGGATGCATAAGGAAGGAAGAAAAGAAAGCCACACCTCTGGCAGGAACTGGGAAAGTTAGCAGAGAAAATAGGTAATGTTTGCTGGACAGTGACATACCCCCCCAGGCCCTACAAAGGAGTAAGGAATTTCCAAGATAATAAGAAAAAAAATGACTGAAGGAAAAAAGAAACCCTTATACCAGCTGTAACATTAACACACTATATTGGGACTAGGAAAGATGTTTAAATCTCATTACATCATGGGTGGGTGCAGGACTGCAGTAACAGAGGTCACAAATCCTGGATGCCAGCGATCTTTTTGGGCTCAATGCATGTGGCACATAACCAAGCGGGTTTTTAACTGCACCACTGCACCCCTTCTGAATCTGCCCCTAGGTTACAACATGCTGACTAAAGTTTTTATATTACTTAGAAGAAGGGAGACCCCACACATCCTTTTAAGCACAGTAATGTTAAACAACAGCAGTCACACAACACTTATGCACTCCCTGTTAAACGTAGTTATTTTGCACTTTGTGGAGGATCTAAACTGCTCCGATCACTAGGCTGGTTCAATAAGGGAAAACCTTACTGTTCTGAAAGATTCAGTGAGGGAAAAAAAAGCCTACTTTTGGAGAAACAAAGAAGGAAGGGGGTTGAGAAACAATGCAAAGATCACCTGAAAACCAACAAGCAAGTAGAATGCGGACTTTCACTTAGCAGTAAGCTAAGTTCCAGAACAGAATTAAAAAAAAAACAAAACAACACAGGATAAATGCTTTAAATCCACGTTTTCATAACTTAATATGATAGAACTTTTTGCACTGGACTGCACCCACATATAAACACGTCCTGAAACACAAGAGGAAAATCATGCAAAAGAGAAATTCAACTGAAGGAGGTAAGCGTGTTTTAGAGGCTAGGACTCTGAGCCAGGACTTGGAAGCCTTACTTCCACTCAAATCTTTGCCACTTCCTTTCTATGTGACCCCACATAAGTCATTTCACCTTTTAACACCCCAGTTTCCCCTTGCATCCTCTGGGGTCGCGTCTACACAAGACGCTACTGTGCATAAACAAGTACTGAATAAACGCGCAGTAACCCGAGTTACTACACAGTAGTGCTGACAAATGCCTTTTTGTGTGGTTTTTGCCACACAACCCAACTGCACAGTAGTATCAGGCTACTGCGCAGTCGGTGTCTCATCTACACACACCCTGGATGTCTTTTCTGTTTATGTTGTATAACTTCTTTGGCACCCTTACATTTATCCTGGGCCGCACACAATTAAGCTTCTATACAGTAAGAGAATATAAAGAATTTCAGAAGCAAAAGAAGGACAACAGGGGCGGAGGGGGCACACAACCTGCAAGTATCATGGATTTAATAAGCGTGAATCTGTGAAATTAAGTGGTTATATAATGCATCAGGTGGTTTCAGTTGAAACCTCAGTTAATATGAGAGGAAAGGCACATGGCATGGCACGTTTTCCTAGGCATGAACAAAACGCTCACTAACCAACCCACTAACAAGCATATATTTTTGTTACACACAGCTGTTTGCCACCATTTGTTAGAAGACTGAGCATCCAATACAAGCCAAAATTTAAAAAAAAATGCTGTAATTGCTTGGACTCATATAGTTAGTTATAATACAAACAGAGGAAGACTGTGACAAGGAAACTTAGGAATGTATACATCAAGTGTTAACTTCTTCGATGAAAAGTGTTCTTCAGCTTTAGAGCTAGATCTTCAACAGTATCTTACAGCATACATTTGGCCTCTTTTTTCTTATAGAATGCAATACTTTCCTCAAATTTGTCATTAAAAAGTGTTGGTATTTGCTGTGCATCCATTTTGCAAGAATTCAGTGTTTATTATTTAAAAAATGGGGGCTCAACCTCTAGCCCACGAGTGAGACTCAGCCCATGCAACTGCGTGCTCTGGTCTGTTCACATATCCACACACCTGGATATGTGGCAGGGAGAAGCAGTGCCAATTAACGTTGCCACTGTCCTTCCTTGTCACCAAATTTTCTGGCCCTGTGCACAAGGATCCTGGTGGCATGCAGGGCTGGGGCCAGAGCAGTGGGGCCTAACCTGGTATGAGGGCAGAGGGTGCCAACTGCAATACAGTACCAGGGCCCAATTCAGCACGTGCAGGATTGAGGCCCAGCTCCACGAATGCTAGATCAGGCCACTGGACTGGATCTAGCCCACAGACTCATCCCGTACCACTCATCTGACCCATGGGACCAAAACTTTGGGCACCACCAATTTAAAAAGATAGACTGTTTGTTATGATCAGTCAGCTTATTTACATAATATGGTTTCAGTTTCCCCAAATGGATAACTTAGTAGGCATATTCCTAAAAATTTGGTTCTAGTCAGTACTCATTTACAAGAGATGATGAAATTCAGATTCCCCACATGCTCGTATCAGCAAGGCTTGACTGAACAGATGTTCATAAAGCAAATATAAAAAGGGGTGAGCCTGGCTGCAAAATATTATTTTTGGCAGTACCTGAGTAGCTATAATGTAAGGCCAGGCCAGGCTCTGCCTAGTGCAAAGATGTAAGCCAGGGGCGGGCAATTATTTTGGGCAGAGGGCCACTTACTGAGTTTCAGCAAGCTATCGAGGACCGCATGACAGGCAGCCCAGGGCAGATTAATATTAATTTTCTAAATTTTTTTAGGGGACCCGCAGGCTGGATAGAATGGCCTGGCAGGCCACATTTGGCCCCCGGGCTGCATTTTGCCCACCCCGAGGTAAGCAGTGAAGAAGTTTGTTGAACCACCTTTAATGATTCTACAGCCACATTTAAGGGGCTTAAGTAAAGTCAACATACACTTTCCCTTCTCGGGCAAAGCAATACCCAACAACACTGCCCCACACAGCAAGTTGCTGCCAAAGCCCCATCTTCTGTTCCAGCCTGAAATGAAATCCAAGTAGGTGCTGTGACAGCCCTTCTTCTTCCATCCTTTCTGAGAGTACTGTGAATAGAGACTGCCTGAGGGTAGAAACAGACACTTCCTGATGTTTATGGCAGCACCAATGTAATATTTTTATGGTGGCACAAATGTCAAGCACACAGACATCCCTACTCCTTGTCACGCCACATCAGTGGCAAAAGGTAATGGTAAACAGTACCACTTTACAGAGGTGGACATCTACTTGCTCTGTGACAAGACAGTGCATGCAGCCCAGAGCTGCCCATGCTCTGCAGCTGTCCTGGGCAGGTGCTCCAGGGGCTTGACGGACCCAATCCTGCACAATCCAGGAAAGCCTTGCTTTCCCCAATTATAGAGATGTGCCCCAGGGAATCCTGCGGTGCCTCTCTGTAAGTAAAAAAAGTCAGAATTCGCTGTTTACAGAGAACCACACCAGGATCTCCAGGAGTGCATCTGTGTAAATGAAGAAAACCCTTGTGCCCTGTGCTTCCAGGCCAAAACCTATGCACATGAAGCATGGGTCAACACAGGATGTGTTGCAGGTCCCAGTGTGGAGGCATGGGGCACTAAGAACTGCCATGTATTTCCTCTGCTTCACACAGGAACGTGAGATGGTATGGGTCATGGGATGGAGGCATAGGTCACCGGGGATTCCCTGGGTCCCAAGTCACCCTGCGCCAGGACTTGGGCTAACCTATGCCTCCACATAAGCCAGGGGCTAGCATGGAACCTGCATCCCAGGAACAGGTGTGAGGCAGAAAGGGATGCAAAGAATCCTTCAGCAAGGGAAATGCATCGCTTGTAGGATCACACCAGGCCCCTGTCCAATGCAGGAGAATGGACAATATGCATTTTTGCCAATAAAGCAGATCAGCTGCGGCGGGACACATCCCACTACAGTTTTATCCACTTTGTCTGGCAATGGCTACGTTTACCCTAAGAACCATTTACCTAAACATAAACAAGGGTAAAAGGATCTGTACCTCATCCCGGACACACAGACACAAGATTGGAAGAGGCTTCCCAGTCTTGATGCCTGCACTAGCAGAACTGAAAAACCGAAAGAAATGAAAATGAACAAGAGACAGACAGATAGCAAATAAGAAAAAAAAGAGTAATTATTATTCAAAAAAGAAGAGTAAGATTATGAAAAAACACTGGAAAAAATCATGGGGGTGGGAGGGGAGGGGGAAATCAAGATCAACAATAAAAAGAATAGGAGAGGGAGGGTAAAAGGAAAAAAAAGTCAGACAGACATCTTCAAAAACTTACATTTCTGTCGCCATGTTTTTACACATCCTACATAAATAACCAAGACTTCAAGTCAGCAAAGCACTAAAATGTGCTTACCTTTCAAGCACTGAATGGGTCCAGTGACTCATGTGCCTTGAGTTAGGCATGGGCTTATGTCAGTGGTTCTCAACCTCATGAGACTAAAGGCACCCCGCAGAAAATGCTAGCTCTTAGCTTGTACTCACTTTTTTGCTTATGGAAAAAATAAAGAGCAACCTGGACCATATGAGGTTGGAATGTTTTTGACACTCTACGTTGCTATTTGAAACTCTGGGTTTATCTTGTGAATCATGTGCAAGTGTTAGCACAGTTAGGTGTGCAAGTGTGCAGCATCCTGCAACACCCTTAAAAGGATCACACGACACCCTGGTGGAGAATTACTGGCTTAAGCTCTCTGCTGGATGAATCCAAGGTTCCTAGAGCTTAAGACAAGAGCCTCAGGGTTTTTTTTAAAGCTTATTTCAACTGTACTTTGGCCTTGCCTACACTTGGCTTTCACCCTCCTCTGCCACAAGTTTCATAATTTCCACCAGTGCTACTGCCAGTTCTCCTCTTAGTTTAATGGATGCTTGTGGTTCAACACAGCAAAAGGCCTCAGGGTTTCATCCTTATTAGGGCTCCTACTAACTGAGAGGGAACCAACCATAACACTAAGGGGAAGTCAAGATACAGAATTCCCTAAAGCAGACAGCACTTTTCCAGTGGCAGTGGGTACATGCAGTGGCTCCAGCTGTACCATTTGTTTTCCCCCCTCTGGAAGTCGTGTGTGGCAAAAGGAGCTAAAAATGTTATAAAAGGTAGATATGTACCCTGAAACTATTTCTACTTTTGTACCTCCACTAACTGCTTTGATTTCAAAGCTGATCAAGGCAACTTAAGAATGTTTGACACTGGACATTTTTCACATTGCCATGGCATTTTAGGATTTGGGAAATGGTCACACCCCCTGCAGGAATAAAGGAGCACAGTCACAGTAATGTTATATGTGGGAAAAATGGTTAAAAAAAAGTAATGGGCCTTATCTTGACTGGGGAAGTGTCACAATTATAGTCATCACCAGTGGCTAGACATTGGTGCAAACACCAAAATAACATTTTGTACTGGTAGAAGTTTAGACTAGTTTCAT
The DNA here is from genome assembly GCF_001723915.1 of Gavialis gangeticus. Taxonomy (NCBI): domain Eukaryota; kingdom Metazoa; phylum Chordata; order Crocodylia; family Gavialidae; genus Gavialis; species Gavialis gangeticus. The sequence goes on from NW_017728992.1 coordinate 58,732,575, forward strand.
GAATCAGTAAAGAGAGCAGCTTTTTCCATCTATACCACTTGGATTGCAGTTGAAGCTGCAGATAAAACACACCACCAACTGAAACCATGAGAATTCCCAGGACAGAGATGTGGGTCTGAGACCGAGGGGCGGGGGGAAGAGGGAAATTGAACCCAGTAGTTAAATTCTTTTCCCCTTATGCCTTAGGCCATAAAGCAATCCATTCCCCTTCCTTTCCATCACTTGGAAAACTTGCTACCAAAGTTGTAAAAATAGGTCACCATTAGAAAAAAAAAATCCAACCCCCCTCCCCCATCCTTCTTGCATACCTCCATGCACCCATAGGAGGTGGCAGAGCTAGACAGTTTGCCTGGGGCTGCCAGGAGTCTAGGTACAGTACTGGAAGAAGGTGTCAAACAAGGTATTCGGAGTAAGACTTCATATCCAGAGAGAGTTTGAGGCAAATTCCTAGAACCACATATTTCTGGGCAGCACATCTTTCTCCACCTGTTTAAAAGGTTTCTTTATTACATTCAAAGAGACAGTCTCTTCCTCCCATTTTTTATTTTATATGGCTGTGACTGTTTGAAACATGGTATTATATAGATACACATGTGGGGGAGGGAAAGGAGGAACCAAAAACAAAACAGATTCAAAAGAATTACTTGCTAGATATAACAATCACAATATGGTTTGTTACACGAAAAAAGTAAATGTTATAGTCAGGTAACAGGACATCTTACCTATAATAATGAACTCAAGGTTTGAAGTAGTACAAACCCTTTGATCTTACAAAATACTACCAGCATGTACCCATTATGTTGAATAACTGTAAACAATACACACTGGTACAAGCTTTTCAAAAATCTAACATAATGGCCGCAGTAGCAAACAGCCTATCATTTATATTCACATTTTAACAGATATGTTTTCTAATCATTGATTTAAGCAACCACTAACCAACCAAACACGTTAACTTTTTTTATTTTACAAGAGAATGTATGGTTTCCCAGTCTCAAGTAGTCATTGGGGATGACTGCAGTGAGCCATGGGAGTTTCCATCGCCACCACTATACTTCAAAGGATAAAAAAAAAAAAAGACTAAATGACTACCCACCAGACAACCACATCTATCACATCCCTGTCTGCTGAAAATTCACATCAACTTGGGATCTCAACCAAAAAGACTGCATTGAAGAAGTATATATCTAGCAATTAGGCCAACAGCTTTAAGAACAATAATAGAAAAATGTTCCCTTTTCATTTGGATTGGAGTTTTGTACACTCAAAATTTGGCTCGACATGTGTATCCTTGAAACTAAGACAGAAGCAGTCCTGCTTATTTCAGTTGTAGTTGAGCAAAGAAAAAAAAAAAAGCTAATTGATCTGGTATAAACGCAGTCCTAGAAACGTGTATTATAAAATTTTTGTTTTCTGCTCTCCACAGCTGAGAGATCTGGCTTACAACTCTGATGTGTTAAAGAAATAACTTTGTTTCAAACAGGCTGAAAGAATTAAGCCAACACCACAGTCATACCCCTCCAGCACTCATTCTATCCTTCATCTTGTAGAGACAGAGATTCCAGGTAGTGTAGATCACAGCAATTTATAAGCCTAAATACAACTTCCAGAGCAAGAACTTCTTGGCAATATAGATTACTAGTTCCAGAAGTGAGGCACAAGGTATGACAACTAATGAAATAATTATAAACATCTAGCAGGTTGAAAGACTGGAGAAACTCACTTCCAAGATTCATGGGCTTCTGTTCATTTCAGTAGCAGCCTTCACAAAACTAACTGTATTTTATGTGAACTGCGACTGGCATCACACTTACAATTCTCCCAGAATCCTCAGCCTCAGCCAGACTGGGTTAACATACAGGTTAGTTATTTAAATTGGGAGTAGCAGTTCTCACCTAAATACTAAATATCCATTTTAACCCCTTAAGAAGGAAGGGCAGGGGTAATTTAACTCCTATTGTAAGTGAGCACAGTTTATCCCAATGGCAGGGCCCTGAAAACCAAAGAACGACCAACGAGATTTCCCAAATCGAGACTAGCGTTTACTTAAAGGAAGACCGGAGGTCTGAAAACCGGAAGGGGGGAAAAAAGACAAACAGCCACATCCATACCATGTGTGTGAATACACACCAGTAAGGGATGGTGAGAGGAGGGGAAAGTTTTTATATACCTATTGGGAAGCATGACTAGGATGAGCAGAATGGTCTGCTCTTCTGGGTAATAGGCAGGAAAAGCAGGGGTGGTGAAGTTTTTAAGTTTTAGGGTGATTTTGAGTATGCTATTGTTTCTTATCTTGCAGGCTGTTTGGTTATTGTAAGCCACTCTGAGACTTTCTGGATAGAGCAGGATGTAAATCTAAATAATAGTACTAATGGCATGACGATGGGAAAAGGGGAAAAAGCTAGTCCTTTTCTTCTCCTGGTTAGAATGAGAGGAGAGAAGCTATAATCAGAAGGCCAGAGAAAAAGAGTCTTCCCAAATGAACACACAGGGAGAACTCCATAACATTTTAACAGCTATGAAAATACTGGGCAGAAAAGAAGGGGACCTGGGATTTCCCAATGGGAATATTCTCTTGAACCTCCCTGGCCCCCTATCCACAACCTCTCTCCACTTCTTAGAATACTCTGGGAGTTTGGAGGATGGAGGAGTTGCAAAGGGGACAAGAATAAAGTAAGTTTACTTTAAAAAAAAAACAAACGTGAAATCACATACATCATTCCGTTTGGAGTGCATATTTATAAATCACGTTGCATCTGTAGATGCATAAATCTCATTAATTTGTTGACCAAAATTGAGATGGCTTTTCATGTGCACATTTAGATTAGCAGTTGATGCCAGGGTGAACTCCCCTGGTTTATCCTTGCACGTTATAAATGCCTTTGACCAGCTGTCATACTGCGTACACAAAGTTAAGTTTGCCACTTATGAGTAAGAACTGTAGGTGTTCTCATTTTCCACAACCATCAAGTCAAAAAGATTTCAAGCAGATATGGAGAACAGAAAGCAGAAAAGAATGAAGTGAAGCAGCACAACCACAGTTAGTGCATTATGCCATGACAGGACTTCCAGCTAAATTTATTTTAATATTTGAGTTCCTACTCATTAAATAGTAAAAGACAACCCTGTAATAATCCGAAGCCCCAGATTCAAAGTTATCTTCTTGTAGAAGAAGTCAAGTAAAAGAATGCCAGGCTAAAAAGACAGGAATCCAGGCAAGAAAAACTAGGCACATGATTATGTAATAGAGATTTGGGAAGGCAAAAGTACTGTATGCAAGTACCAGCAAAGTTGCACCATTCTCACAAGAGAATTAAACATTGTGTCTGTTGTATCCCCATATTACTTCTATTCAACATTTACCACCACGAATCAGTTCGATTGTACATGCAGTTTTTGGTCCTATGGGCACCAAACAACCCGATTAGGCACTGGTTTTGTTTCAAAGGTCTGAGCTAATTAGCACTGGAGAGCTGACGGCAAGCTGAATACAAGACACAAGAGAGAGCAAAAAAGTTAGACAGTATAATTCCAAAAGGAGATGTTAGGGGAGGGAGGAAAGAAAACCAAAACTGCAAAAAAGCAAATTGCTTATTTTCTAGGGTAAAGCTTTTTTTCAGCTCAAAATAAATAAAATAAGCAAGGAGTTTTACATCTGTGTTTTTTATATAGAGGCAAGCAGTGCATTTAGCTACAAAGTTTAGTTTTTTAAAAACCACAGTCCTAATACTAAATAAAAGTAATTAATTAGTTATTGAAAAAAACAAAACAACAATAGTTTTAAGCCTGATCCTAAAACAATCTGCACACCAAATATCCCCACTGAAGCAAGCAGAACATGTGGGTTCTGAACTCAGTCCTGGGACTCGCTCCTAAATATCCCTGTTAACTTCCTTATGTATATAGCCCTACTGATGTTAAACACAAGCCTAAGTTTTTGCAGAATCAGGCTCTTTATTTGCCTGTAAAATGTAGTGATGGGCACAAGGGGGGCGTGTGGAGGGGGTAAGTATTCCAATTTTTAGCATGTCTTGAAAATAAAGAAGTGTCTCTGTTCACTTTGACTAACAAAGGTTTTATTGCTTTCCCACCACTTATGCATCAGAAACACCATGTGTTGACCCTATTTTTGAGGAACGAGAACTAACAAGATGTCAATACCAGAAAAGAAAGAATGAAACCAGAGTAATTGAAAGAGGAAGACATTTTCAAGCAAAATAGTTTAAAACTGTTTACATCAAAATGTTCTGTAGAAAAAACTGTTTTCATGAAAGGCCAAAATAAACCTGCCCTGCCAAGGATAGTCAAGAAAGCTTCTAGTCTTTTCATCCACCAGCAAAAAAATAAGGAATCCAATATCCAGAGTGATAACAAACCAGCAAGATAAAGAAGGCCATGAAATGTCTCATGTTTTCTGTATACCTCAGTTTAAACACAGCATACTCCTCAGAAAAATGGACCTGTATTTAACAGCAAGCACATGGCAGGTTCTAGTGACAAATTCCCATTGCTGTTGCTTACTTTAATAAATCCCATTTATATTTTATATTGTCTTAAAATGTCTAGTGTTGTGTGCTGTAAAACTTAAGCGGTAAAAGTGACTAGCTGAATAAAAAACGAGGAGAAAGTTTGGGCCGCTGAATAGAGACATTTAGGGCTACTAACTCATAAGAGTACATGGGAGACAGGAGACATTTGGCAACACTGAAATCTGCATTAGATTTTGAAGTTGAGATTAACAGAAGTAGTTAAATACATCAGAGGTAATATTTTAGGCTCTCTATATACTCAGGCAGATAGTGCATAATTTTAGATTTGGAAGGTTGTCTTCACAACCAAAAAGTCTAGAAAAAACTTACTTTGTTTTAAATGCAAAAATTGGATTCTGCTGCAATGAATAGATTGTCCTGGACATTCCACATCTGCCAGTGGTTTGTTTTTGTTTTTTCCCTAGCGTCTAAACAGACTGAACTAAAATGTTGCCTAGGAATATAAATATTGAAAAAACAATATTGCCTATAACTTTCAAATTTATTAACATGTAGAAATGTTTCAAATTTTGAGTTTTAAACCAAGAGTTCCCTTTGCTTCAAAGCATGATATCGAGAAGTCTGCCTAATGTAGCGCTCCCACAACTGAGTCTCCACACCTATATGAGCCACAGCATGTCTTCTTTCAAAGGAACAAGTTGCATAAATTCTTAAGTGCAGCCGTAAAGCTGAAAGAAATACCAAGGTGAATAATTACACTGGAAGAGGTTTACAACAGAGGCAGTGGGGCTGCAACCCTTTAGAGAAAAAAGTCTGAAGGGGGAAATCTGAATCAATGCAAAGTACTTCTTTTAGGGCCGACACTATTTACGTACCGCAGCAAGGTACTGAAATCCACAGGACAGAGAACAGGAGTAGAAGCCAGGAACACTGAAGATTAGCTCTCTCTGACATTGATATGTTTTGCTTTTGGCAAGTAATTTAGACCACTGTGTTTCACAAAACAATAAAATATATAAGATGCTCCTCCACATCTCATCATAAGATCAGTTAATCTTTGCATTGCAGTTTGACACAGTATTAAAATAGAAGTCCACTCTTGGGGGGGGGGGG
>NW_017728992.1:58738271-58741718 GCF_001723915.1 Gavialis gangeticus
GGGGGGGGGGGTAAGGCACTGTACATTTAACACTAACTTAGTAGGCTCGTCAAGTCTCACTATTAGGTAGTAAAAAGTACCCAAAGAACACTAAAAAATTATGAACCATTTGTAATGGTCTTGTTTCATTACTGTTAATTCCGGAAGGTGTTTTATATAGACCTTTTGCTTCTGGTCCATTAGGATTGATAAAGAGTCCACTAGACCCCTCCACATGAGTTCTTCCAGACATAATGGAAAGCAACAGGAAAAGTACATCTTGATGTCATCTCGTGTTCAGGTATGCTGCTACTTCATTAGTTTCATGAGTTATACAGAAGCTTGTAGACAACTGCTATACAATGATGAGCCCCGAGAGACCTGTCAGGACCCCAGACTCAGCCATACGCACTAAAGAATTAAGAGGTTACAAAACTTGACAAGTGTGTTATCTTGCCAAAAAAGGTGCTGGAGCAGGCCTATCCCTCAGAACTTGAAAGGCTTCAAAACAAAGAGACGCTCCAGCAGAGAAACCAGAATAACTACAGCCCTCCATAAACAAACAGTAATAACCAAGGGTTCTACACAGGAACCACTAATCAACATAATCCCACCAGCCTGGCACACAGATGAGACACAGCACTGGTAAACAATTGAAGGAGCTTCCTCTGCATCCCTAAAGGCCATAGGAATGAAAAAAAATCATCCTTATTTGTGAGAGTCATCCTCCAATATTCACCCAAGAAGAGCAACTATTCAAGACCAAATACGGTGCCAAAAATTCAGAAGATGGTGTTGCTCTCTCTGACTTCACACCAAATAAATCCAGGTCCTCTTTTAGATGCGAGGCTACTCAGAGGTCCTACTCATTTAACAAATATTACAAAACTCATAGCAGTTGAATGAAAGACCACCATACTCCTTTCCTTGCCAAAATACCACACCACATTCTGTTTTCATAATTTCCCCTTGGGGTTTCAGTGGGTTTTAGTGTACAACTCTTCCCAAATTCTCTAGTGCTACTGTACATTATTACGCAGATGCTAGGAGCCAAACTAGAGAAAAGGCTACATTTTAAAGGATGAGCAAAGCAATTTCCTTTCTACTGATCTCATAATGATATTGAAGATTTTATAATATTTTATTGTATTTCTATGAAGGTAAAGCTCTTTCAGATCCTGGCTGGAAGCTGCCAGCGTACCAAGCATTATTTATAAACTACAGCATCTGTTTCTTTTAAGGCACATACAATACACTAATGTTTTTAGGCCTTGCACTCCTGATTTGACAAGTCTAGGCAATCCTTCGGTGGACTATGTCATTTTAAGACAAGCGACCACACTTCTACCCCTGCAAGGACAGGAAAACAAATCACACAAGGAGGCAGTGGTGTCATTACTACTTAATTATATTTTGCCATCTGCTACCATGGCAGAACTATACAGGTATTTTACTATAATACCCAAGTTTGTTACTTCAAAAACTAAAAACCAGAACTAACAGAGGATTTGCTAGACGGTATCACAAATACAGGCAGAAAAGTGTGCCTATGAAATTATCCTTAAGACTTCAAAGCCTGTTATTTAAGAACTGTTAATTCCAAGGGCATACTGAATGCAGTCTGGCTTCTCAGCTGATGCCTTCCAAAGCTGTCAGTTTCCTGAGGTTTGAGCCAAAAGGCAATATTTGATATGTAAAGATGTTTGAGAAGGAGGGTGAAGGGAGAAGTGAGAAAGATTTGTATGAGTCAGATCAGACATGGTTCTTTTAAAAATTAAGCAAAAGCATTTAAAAATGCACGAGAAAGACACACACACTTCCCTGTTCTTGGATTATCATTTCTGATGATAATGTGTTAGAAGTTTAAATGAACTTTTGATTACAATTATTCACAAAACAAAGGTCAACCTTCAAGGAAGTATCTTTAACGTATGGTGTTATAGCCTATTGTTCTCTGGGGCTTTTTGTTTTTAGGATACATTTTACTTTTTAGCATTCATGAAGGCATGCGCTGTATTGTGACAACCTTTGCAGCTGAGGTCCTCTGATAGCTGCAGCCTACGCTGCACATTTTTTTTTATTTTTTGCTGACTGGACTATTACTTGACCTCTTATTCCTTATTATGCTATGCCATTCACTGGTATAACAGAATCACATTTCCTTACTTCTAATCCATGCTTTCTGTAAGCATCACATGCAGCCAGTAACATGGGCAATGTATGACACTAGGTGGACCATTGTTCTGTTCCCATACAGTAACTCTACAGGAATCCTTAACTGCTAGCTCTTCCATACAGAGACCTGGAGACCACTTAGGACAGTAAAAATAAATAGATAAATAAATAAATACATTGAGGATGCCTTTTCAAAAGACTATGAGCTTTCAGAAGCAACATTTTCTAGTTCAACCTCAAAAACAAATTAAAGGTTCACCAGAAGCATCTTGAAAGATCCAAGAAGTACTGTAGTATGAAATAAAACCTATTATGCATCTGCAACATGCAAGAGAAGGAAGGAGGTTTGGGATGTGGGAGGAAAAGGTGAAAAAAAAAGATCAGCTAGAGAAAGAGGTGCGGGGGAGGTGCAAGTCTGCGCACAGACTACCTTTGCAAAAGAGTCATCACAAGAGGCCGAGAACCAGAAAGGCGAGAAGGATGAGAACCAGGAACGATTTCTGAAAGCTGTGGTTGAAATCGGTTGTGCGGGATCCTGCCTGGGGCTGAAGTGCACATGCAAAAGACTTGTGTGGGTGCACATTTATGCTTGTCAGGGGAAAGAGGCTGCCCAAAATGCTCTGCTGTGACGCTGCAAAACTTCAAAAGGTCAGAGGGACGGTGTCAGTCACGTCCTATTCGCCAGTCAGACCAACCCAGTGCGGCCACCACACGCAAGGACGCATCTACCCACTCACTCTGCGCCACCTTAAGGTGCTAAGTGACATCCCACGCAGGGGGAAAAGAGAAAAATGACTAACCCTTCATTCTTAAAGGGCAAATGACTGCCATCAGAGGGAAGCAGAGCCTCCTACCTAAAGAGGTAGGATGCTCTCCTTCAGGCCGGGGAGCTGCATGATGCCACCCCCTCCAAGGGAGGGCAGAGGAAGGGGATGCGAGCTCAGAGCTTGCTCCACCTGCTCACCTGGGCAGAGAGGCCAGTGCCAGAGCTGCATTCCCCGCCCCCCCACCTTCCCTTCCCCGGCACACGCGGCCCGCCTCACGTTTGACGTCACGCGGGGGAGGTGGAACTAGAACCTTGAGACGACGAAGATTCCACAGAGCCCAGGCCCTTCCCTTTGTGACGTCACAAGCACAACAAGCCCCTGGCCCCGGCTGGGCTGAGTGGCCGGGAACCCGGGGGCTCGCGCTGACACGCCGCTTAACCTGTTGCTGCTGCTGCAGAGGACGCCGGGGAAGCGCGCCGGGCCGGCCCACGCCGCCGCCTGCACCAGCATCAGCCGCCGCCGCAGC
>NW_017728992.1:58741782-58743229 GCF_001723915.1 Gavialis gangeticus
CTGGCAGGAGCCTCCCCCCCTCCAACACAAAGTCCTTCCCCTCCAGCCACTCTACGAAGTTCAACTCGGGAACACAAGGAGACATTGTCTCCCCTCCCCTGCTCGCGGGGGCATCTCGTACCTGCGGGGCTGACAGTAGTTTTACTAAATCTTCAAGGGGCAGCGGCCAGACTGAGGCTGCATTGTTCACCAGCCCGGAGGTGGGGGGCTTTTAAATAATAATAATGATGATAATAACAAATCCTAGGGGAGTGGGGTACGTTCATTTGTCATGACAAGTGCCGATCCTCCCCCCCCCAACCCCCCTTCTGCTTTGTCTCCCAGAAACGTGCCCGTCTGGTGGGGGAAAGTCTTAAGGCAACACGCGCCGTTCCCGTCTGGATTGCAAGACTTTAAACTAGTCGGCTTCAGACTCCCAATTCCTCTGCAATGCGGATGTATTTTAATTCGGAAATTCGGGGGGAAAAGCAGCTTGGAGGGGGGAAGGGGGAGCTGCCCATTTCACCTCGCTCTCCTCTGCCTTCAGCTTTGCAAGAGTCAACCCCCGAGAGAAGCAGGCGGCGGAAGCCAGCGGCAGGTTTTAGGAAATCTATTTCTAAAAGGGAGAGAAAGTGTCCCGAAGGTCACCCCCCCCACCTTTTAGAAACATCCCCCGGGGGGCGAAGTCACCACCAACCAAAATATCTTTATAAAAAAAAAGTTGTAGTTTAAAGTGTTATATTCACTATACCCCAAAGCAAGTCTCCCCCCTCCCCCAAACAAAATGAAACCTTTCATTTTAAACGTACAGCTGGAAAAAAAAAGGAGAGAGAAATCATTCTGCGATCGCCTGCCTATTTGGATAATCCCCCTCAGTTTTTTCCCCAAAACTCCCCCATGCCAATCAAAACGGAGCCGGACCACGCACAAAAAAATCCAGCTACCTCTGCACATTTATACGTTTAAAGGATTAGACAATTACAAGGGATTGGTTAAGCGGTTGAATTAAAAAAAAAAAAAAAACAAAAAAAAGCAGAGAGAGAGAGACACACACACACACATAATGCTGTGCAGCCTGGACTGGACCGTATTCTTCTAAAATTTCAAGGCATCGCCATCATTTTTTTAAAGCTATTTTCCCATTATTCAAGTCAATCCCAACGCACGCATTCCCTGTAACACGATCCCCGGCCGGCTCGGGTCCTGCTGCCGGCCGGAGGAGCGAGGGATCACATCCGTGAGATGTGATGTGGTCGTGCAAGAAACGAGCTCGCCATAACCAGACACTGGATCCCAACTTAAAGGGCTTCCCACAACCCCGGCAGGAATAGCCCCGCACCCCTCCATGCAAAAGGCTGCTTCTTTTTTTTCTTTTTTGCCTGCAAAGTGCAATCTGCAGAAAGCTGCTGGAAAACGCAGTTTGTAGTTACACGATGGCAGCAGCATTCCCACCCCCCCTCCCCCTCCC
>NW_017728992.1:58743265-58744753 GCF_001723915.1 Gavialis gangeticus
TATGATTGTGTCATTTGAGGTCAATACATTTATTCACTAGAGGTATCGCTCTACCCATCTGCACTGGGCAGGACAAGGCTTTGCAATTAAAAATAAAGAGAGGCCCTGAAACTGCCCCACACCTTGGGGGATAAATAAATACATTAAATAAATACACAAACAAATACATCAATCCATCAGCATTAGCAGACATCTGTTTCAAAGCCTGGTGGCTGCAAGGATGAGCCTGAAACTTGACATTCACTGCCATTTCCGAAACCTGGGAGTCAAACGAGAGATTGTTACGGCCACTTACGTATTTCTTTTGAATGATATTCCTCTTGGGTCTTTCTTTGCTCATTCTGGTATCCAAATGCTGATGGCAAAAGGGGACGATTGCTTCATGAATTAAAGCCGCGACGAGGTGTTAAAAATAAAAAATAATAATAATAATATAATAATAATAATTAAAAAAAAAACCACCGACAAAAAAAAAATCCTGGGTGGGTGCTGTTGGCTGGTAGTGGTCTCTTGTAATCCGACTTTCTTCGCCTCACAATACGATTCTCCTAGCAATAAATCCGAGAGGTGGCGATGGGGGAAGGAAGGGGGAAAATAATAATAATAATAATAATAATAATAATTATAATAATAATAATAAAAGAGAGAGAGGCGAATGCAAAGCAAAACACCCCCCAAAATAATCACTTGAGTGAAACATTCATCATGGAGAGAGGCTCCCCCTGAAGAGACGCGCGGGGGGAGGGAGAAAAGAGCACCCCGACGCCCTTGAGATCCCCCTTTTGGGGAGGGGGGGTTTCCTCTCTCTCCTCTGCCAAAGCCGCCTCAGCAGCGATCTGCGGGTCCGTAGTGTCTGAGCTGTAGTTACATCTTGGGCCAGGGAAGGGGCGGCCGGGAAGAGATAAATAAAGGAGGCTGGAAGTCAACACTCGCGCTGCTGCTGCGGCTGCAGCAGGGGAAGAAGCAGCGCAGACAACTCCGGCGGCGGCGGCGGCGGCTGCACGCACCGATTGTGTGTGTCTGTGTGTGTTGTGTGTGCGTGCGTGCCCGCCCGGGTGTGTGTGTGTGTGTGCGCGCGCGCCCGCCGCTCCCCCCGCGCCAGTGCGAGCCGAGCCGCCCTCCAGCAGCAACTTTAAATGGACCTGATCTTTTTTTACAAGCCCCCTTTAGGGCCCGCCGCGCAACTCCCGCCCACCCCGCCAGCCGCAAAGGCTTGCGACGCCGCTTCCCCGCCCCCTTCGCAGAGGGGGAATTTAGCCACGGTGCCTAAGCGCGCCGCACGGTCGGCCGCCCCCCGCCACCCCCTTCCCCGCAGCTCCTCTGGTGGAGCCCTTTAGGCCCACCCCCTCCACCCCGCTCCGCGCTACACGGGCCCCGCAGCGCCTGGCCTAGCTTGGCCTGGCGTGGCCGACCGGAGAATTGCCCTCGGCCTGTGGGGAAACTTGTAGTTTCCCCCTCACCACAAAATGGCTACGGCAGAGAGGCGGG
>NW_017728992.1:58744818-58745217 GCF_001723915.1 Gavialis gangeticus
CCCCCCGCGCCAGTGCGAGCCGAGCCGCCCTCCAGCAGCAACTTTAAATGGACCTGATCTTTTTTTACAAGCCCCCTTTAGGGCCCGCCGCGCAACTCCCGCCCCCCCCGCCAGCCGCAAAGGCTTGCGACGCCGCTTCCCCGCCCCCTTCGCAGAGGGGGAATTTAGCCACGGTGCCTAAGCGCGCCGCACGGTCGGCCGCCCCCCGCCACCCCCTTCCCCGCAGCTCCTCTGGTGGAGCCCTTTAGGCCCACCCCCTCCACCCCGCTCCGCGCTACACGGGCCCCGCAGCGCCTGGCCTAGCTTGGCCTGGCGTGGCCGACCGGAGAATTGCCCTCGGCCTGTGGGGAAACTTGTAGTTTCCCCCTCACCACAAAATGGCTACGGCAGAGAGGCGGG
>NW_017728992.1:58745352-58752380 GCF_001723915.1 Gavialis gangeticus
CCCCGCCCCTCCGCTTCCCACCGAACGCCAGAGCGCCGTCCCGCCCCCTCCGGGAGCCACGCGACTCTTGGATTGGTTGCAGCTGGGGGTTGTCCGCGTGGGATCTCCCTTGCGCCCCTCCCCCTCGGTCTCAGTGCTCTTTGGGGGGGGGCTCGCGCGGGGGAGGGGTACCGGTGCACTGGGGGGAGGTATGCATCGCATCAGGGGTTGTATGGGGGCACCAGTGCGCTGGGGAGAGGTATGCAGTGTATGTGGGGGCACCAGTGCACTGGGGAGAGGCATGCAGTGCATCGGGGGTTGTATAGGGGCACCAGTGAACTGGGGGGAGGTATGCAGTGTACTGGGGGCACCAGTGCACTGGGGAGAGGTATGCATCGCATCAGGGGTTGTATGGGGGCACCAGTGTGCTGGGGAGAAGTTTGCAGTGTATTGGGAGCACCAGTGTGCTGGGGAGAGGTATGCAGTGTATTGGGAGCACCAGTGTGCTGGGGAGAGGTATGCAGTGTATTGGGGGGTACCAGTGCACTGAGGGGAGGCATGCAGTGCATTGGTTGTATGGGGGCACCAGTGCACTGGGGAGAGGTATGCAGTGTATTGGGGGCACCAGTGAATTGGGGGGATGTTGGCAGTGTAGGGGGGGTTGTAGGGAAAGGGGGCATCTGTACTGGGGGGGGGGGGACACTGCACGGGGGCTGTATGGGGGGGCAGTGTATGAGGGGGGCACCAGTGTACTGCAGGGGGTAGGCAGTGCAGTTTCCAGATTAGGAGTGGAGCTAGGGCTGCAGTCTGCCAGGAGGGCAGTTGCCAGAGGTGTGGCTGTGCCTGCTTGTTAGCTGCCGGGGCTAGAAAGAGGGATGAGCAGTTGGCATTGGCAGTCACTGGGGCAGGGAAGGGGTGAGCAACTTTAGGTGGGAGGACACTGATGCAAGGCATCTGGAAGGGAGGCTGGTAGGAGGTGCAGAGGCAGGCGCCACCCACACCCTCCACTGCCAGGCGAGGCATGTGCTCTTGGGAGAGGGGGTGGAGGTAAAAATGGGACTTTATTGGGAAGCTGCAAAAAGCAGTGGGGCAGTGGTAAGCAAGGAGGTGCAGTGGGAGACGCAGGATGAATGTGTCTGGCTTACGTTAGGCAGCTGCAGTCCCAAATTTCATTTATCTAAATTATACTGTGGGCTAAAGGGTCCTCTTGCTTTGGACTAACTAGTTGTTAGGAGCCTGCTCCTTTGCTTCGCTGTCAGTGTCACCTCAGGACAGCGTGCCTGGTTTATATAAAACTTGCTCAATGCGTCTCAAAGGTATTCTAAGGTCACTCCCCCTCCCCCGCCCCTTGTAATGCCTCAAAAGCCCTGCTGCTGCACTGGATTACTCTGAAGAGCTAAAGCTTGCAGACAGCAACAGCGGGACTGGTGGGCTAACATATCATAATCAACTCTATATATAGCTAGGGAGATTTAAAAAAAAAAAAAGCCCTGCTTTTTTGCTGATACTAAGGCATGCTGCAAAAGAGAGGATTGGCTCACTGTTAGAATCTGAAATGTTTGATTGAGTTAAAATAGTTCGCAGGACTGAAGCAAACACACTGTTTAGTAAATACAGAACATTTACTGTAGCTTATTGGATGGATGTTTTAATCTTTGGAGAGAGAGAGGTCATTGGCCGTGTTAGTCTGCAGTTTGGCAGAAAGCAGGGTAGAGTTGCATCTTAATGCCAAACTAAATAATAATGCAGTACATCTATGATTCAATGGTTTTCAACCTTTTTTTTTTCATTTGCAGACCCCTACAAAATTTCAAATGGAGGTGCAGACCCTTTTGTATTGTAAGTGTGGGTATTCACAAACTTGTGATTGATTGTAGTCATCTTTTGCAGACCCCTCAGACATAGTCTACAGACCCCCCAGGGGGTCCATGGACCACAGGTTGAAAACCACTGAGTTGGGTTATGGGGTGCAACTCTACCTTGCCTTTTTTGCTATTCATCCTACCTCCCTTTTCCTGTTCATCTCTTCAGTCTCATCTGTTCTACAATTGAATTTTACTAGAATGTTTTCTGTCTTTGTTTATATAAAAACAGCCGATTAACAATAACAGCAAGAGTGGTCCCTGATGTCTAAAACCTAAGACACCAAATTTTTAAAGTGAATGTTCAGGAATCCTGAGTCCTTGGAGGGCCGTGGGCAGCTTTTCTAGTTTTGTACTTAAACCACTAGACAGTTTTACTCTCGGTACAATTGTATAAAGGGATCTAACTAAATAATATGTCATTGTAATAGCATGTGCATTTATAACATCTTTGATGCTCTCACCACACTGCCCAAATATTAATTTAGTGTCATATTTTTGCTCTGAGGTAATATTATCCCTAACTTAGGGATTTCAGTACAAAGAGGTGATGGGTGACTTTGAGCAAAGTCGTGCATCAAGGCTGTGGGAGATCCAGGAATAGAACGTAGATCTCCTGACTCCTAGTCTTATGCCTGAACCACAAGACCATCCTTCCTCTCCTGAAGAGATAGAGAACATTATGCTCACGTACTCTAGAAATAGGGCACACGCCACTTACAATATTAAATGAAGGAAATCAAGTTACTTTTTAACATCCTAACTTCAATTTTTTTCAGATTAGTTGCTACTTATATTAGAGTTTTCCTAACGTGTCTTTAAAGATTTCAAAACTTCTTAAATGAAGTTTCCGTTTTCAATTTTGTGCGGTATAAAGCTTGCTTACGTTTTGGAAAGTGACTACCGTTGTATTTCTTTCAGACAAGCTTTGTGTAATCAGAATAACGTTTTGAAGTGTCATTTTAAAGATCATACAGTATTGAAATATACCAAGGAGAGGAGACCTGCATTTCATCCTAAATTGGAAATCTAGGCAGTTACTGGCTGATTGAATAGAATTTACTTTTTGTAAAAGGCAGAACCAGAACTTTGTTTGAATGTTTCTTCACAATGATTAAAGTAGATGCACAAGTTCTGATTTTTATCTTTTTAATAAAAGTGTGCATTCACAAATACAGGTGCTGCTGCCTCTTTCCTTGAAAGGCTCTGTTGATAACTGAGGAATTAGGTCTTCGCAGGTAATAAGCTGGTAGTAGCAACTCAGCATTTGATTCTTCTATTTTTTAACATTTGTTTAGCACAGATACCTAGGAGGTATTTGAGAGCAAATACCTTATTATTTTATATTTTTTCTTTCTGGAGAAAAAGGCTGCACACTCCTCTGCTTCAGAAAGTGGAGCCACTCTACCCTGCCATTCATTGACTATTGGGTTTCTACAACTGGATTGTTGAGAGACAGCTAGGACCCACTGTAGAATATGCAAAACTTGGTGATGGATTTGGTGGCCTGCCTCTTCAGTTAAGGGCTTTAAATCCATGTCTCTTCATCTTCTGAGGAGCACTCCAGGAAGGCAAGGGGGTACAGCGGAAATTAGAAAGAAAGCTACAAAAGGAGAATACCTTCTTTAAGCTGTTTGGACTACTTGTGTACCTAAACATCCTGGGTACCCTAGCTCATAAAAAGACAAAGAGCCAAATATCTGTGATAAGCAATCAAAATCTTAATTGTTCTTTGTGGAAAGGATAAATTCTTCATCACAGGCAGGAGCCCAAAACGGGAAAGTGCAAAATGAGGTAATTGCTCCATGCCATTGTGAGAGATGGTACTTTTAGTCTTAGTCAAACTCCCCTCTACTTTCTGAAGAATGTGACCAAGTCAAAATGGGGATTTTTCCATGGAAACCAAAGAGCTTAAGGTGGCAAGAAGCATGGTTTCATTGTGTTGTAAAGCAACTCAAATCTAGCCTGATTACCTGTTTTGCAGCAGCTTTGGCTACTTCCTCTGTAGTGAAATAAGGTGATTCCCATATTAGACAGTTTTCTCCTCCAGGGTCCAGTTGAAATCAGGGAATTCTTCACTGAAAAGGGAGCTCAGTGGCACTTCTCCAGCCCTTAAGAGTTTTTGCAAATCAGTTCACATGGGCAGCCCTGGCATAGATGGAATCTGTTTCAGAGGCCCTTTGTTAAAGAACACTGTTCATAGCTGACAACTATGGGTGTGTTTCATTTTATTTTTCAGCTTGGATTACAAATTCTGATGTGACTTCAAACTTGGAAGGCAGACATATGGGTGAAATATTTACTGATGGCCCCAGAGTTCTGGGGCAAGATTTTCAGTAAGCTAATGGATAACATCATGATGCAATTGCGGGAGAAGAACAAAGAGACTTTCCAGCCTGTAAGGAAATGCAGAGGGATGTACTACAAACCAAAGCAATTGTTTTATGGTTTTCCCACCAACAGATGAAACAGGAAATCAATGACCAGTACAGGAGAGGCAGAATGAACATGGGGTGAATTTGTGAGCCATAATTCACTAACCTACACACAAAAGACATCATGCCAAACTACCCCAGCCATAAAAGAAACCTTGTCTTCGGGGCAAGCTGCTATTATTCATGAACAGATGGCTGCTTTCCAGTTCGTAAAAATACTTCTGGATACCTCTCCCCAAATGTAGTGCATTTATTCCAAATTATGTCTGCTCAGCAATAGGCAAGATTGAGTTTTGCACAAGTAAGTGTTTTTATTATACCTAAAATGATGACTGCTTTAAAACTTGATATTTGAAGCTCCTGCAGCTCTAGAAACAAGAGTTTGTATGCAGTTGGGAAGAGCAGTTTTCTGCTCCCCGTCGGAATACAGCAGTCAACTCTAAGCCTGGGAGAGCCCGAGATACTAAATCTGAAAAGTGATTTTTTTTTTTTAATATGTAGCAAAGCTATTCAAGAGGTTTTAATAGCTTCCTATGAGTTCTATATAACTGCATTCATGATAACTAAGGCAATTGGATTTGCAGGTAGAGTGATTAAATATACAGTCTCAGTTTTTTTAAACTCTGAAACATTACTACAGTAGATTTTCTGCTACACATATACACACAACATAACATGCATTTTGCCAGCACTTGCTTGAGGTAATCAGCGTAACCCTCATGATGAGCAAAATTGCTATCTCAGATTCTGCTGATGAAATCTTAACACTACCCCTTCCACACATAATACATTTTTGTGTTAAGTTTGAGAGGGGAGAATTTTACTGTAAAATTACAAAAGAAGCAGTCTCTTCTTCGGATCAGCAGTGGTGCCAGTGACTTCTTAATGGTCAATTTCTTGATTTGCTCTTAGCCCTCACTTGAGTTTGTCACCTACACTCTGGGTGTAACCTGACTGCATGTTTGGTCTTTGTCCCCCTGATTTGAAGAAGAATAGATACAATAGGGTTTGTGCTGACAAGTATAAGGTTGAACTGCTTTTGTAAAGTGGCAACTAACTGTTCAGACTTCTTCACAGAAAGATCCTTGATGGTACAGGACTGTGTTTGGGTTTTATTTGTACGTGAATTTGCACCAGATTAATTAAATTGCGTTAAATTCACACCATGTTTTATTTTGGTGGAAATGGCTGGGTAGATACCCTTTGCAACATAAGTGTTTTAATTTAATTTAACAAACTGGTTTAAAAAAAGGTACTTCTGAAATAGGCCACCTTTGTTCCAAAACAAGAGTTGCCACACAGACTTGTACTGAAATACCAAAATGTGTGAACTAAACCTGTTTAGTTATTATAGCTCAAATTTGTATATTTATCTATGCTGTTTCTGGATTCCTGTGATCAGAGACCTGACAAAGAATGTTTTACATTTGACAGCTTGTCTAACTTTATCCCAATTACATAGTTGGTCCAATAAAAGCCATCACCCTTAGAAATCCTTGCCTCTTGCACATATTTATCAAACCATTCAGGGGTTAATATCCCATAAATCTGTTCGGCTGCAAATGCAGGTCAAGTGAATAACTTAATTTCATACTTATAGTGTTGGTAATTTGGGGAAATATGTTTTACGCCTTCTTGTAACTGGACTTAAAGGTAGTGTTGTAAACTGATATTGCAGAACAAGATGAAAACAAGACCAATTGGTGTCCTAATATAGTGCTGTATGAAGTAGGACAAAAGCTGATAAGCTACCAACTCAAGAGATGCAAGCTTTTCTGCAGAACTCATCACTACAGTATTTCCAGGCTTCCCAAGCACTACTGTATAGCATCCCCTGTGAGATGAAGGAGTATCCTTTACAGTTTACAGGTACATTACTGAGGGACTGAGAGGTTAAAATCAGAGGGGGCTGCTAATTTTGAAGGCCAATCTGGGATGTCTAAAACCTGCTTTTTCCCCAATATTTAGCATAAAACACAATTTTCAAAGCACAGCTTACGTTGACTTTTGGTAGCAAAGTGCTTCTAATATAGATGCAACTTATATGAGCAAAACAGTACTATGTTGGCATGAGTCATTACCCTCTCCCACAGTATAATAAGCTGTACAAGCAAAATCACCTACACTAGGGGTTAGTAGCTGTCTTAATTATGACACAGTACTATTTCTTCCTGCCCAATCTGCTTCAAGCAGCTTCCAACTTCTGAAATGCACAGGGTCCTACAGATAACAGGATGTTAGTCTGAAATCAGTCAGAAGGCAGGGTAGATATGCACCTTTATAGACTAACTAAATAAGACATAAGTAAGACATAAATAAGACTAAATAAGACATATAGCCCATAAGCTTTTGTGGGCTAAAGATCACAAAAGCTCACAAAAGTGACTGAAGCTCACTTCATCAGATGCTGTGAAAGGACATGCAAAAAGTAGAGTATAAGGAGAGAGAAATTAGGATACAAAAGACAAGGGGGAGGGAGAGCAGGTAGTGCTAGGATAACCCAGCCCTTGAATGTACAACCCAAGGGCAGGTCCATTATGGGTCCTGAATGAGGCAGGGAGATCATGGAAAAAAGGAATATGCCATCTTGTATTATAAAAGGGTTTTTAATTACATACATAGGGTTGAATTAAGGATGCACAGGTGACTCTGGCATGTTTCTTTTTTCAGTGCTTAACTTACACAACCTTGAATTTTTTTAAGTAGTGTTCTGCTTAGATTCATAGATTCATAGATTAAGGGTCGGAAGGGA
>NW_017728992.1:58752391-58755020 GCF_001723915.1 Gavialis gangeticus
TCACCGGAAGAAGAGAGGAAAACACCACCTGCGCCCCTGTACCATTATATATTTTTAATATACACATATATGGCTACATGGTCTTCATGTTTGGTTTTTAGATGTAGAAAGCCAAAAATAAAATGGTTGTGGGAAAGTTCCTAAATTGCCAGTAACTAGTTAGTCATATCTCTGATTTCTGTGTAAGAACGGATGCAAGAAAATTCTGCTTCCCTCTTGTGTAAGGTTTTACAGCAGTAGACAATTTTTCCAAGACAGCATTGTGTGCTATGCATTGACGTCCTGCCTCTAATTTCTTCTTTTACAATTAGAGAAATGTATCTAGGGAGGATACATCAAATACAAGTAAATAACTTTTCTTTAAAAGGAGAGGGGCTGCTTTCCTGAAATAAAGAACATGTCCAAACTGCAAACTTGCTGTCAGGCAGTGGTGCCTTCAAACATATCAGATAACTCCATGTAGAATGGCCTCAGGTGACACTGTGGGCAGACTGAATAGCAGTGCCAAGTGAACACAATTATGCTGCTTCCAATTTGGTAGGTAGACCATGCAGGGCAGTGCACCATGTTCGAGGGCCCCATAGCTGGCATGGTAAGTTTGCAGTGTAGACATGTCCAAAGTACGTTTGGAGCTGCTGCTGGTACTTCCATAAGCACTGTTTTCTAGCTACCAGCCTACACATAGCCACCATTATGCCTTTATCTAGTGCTGAAGGCAGACTTAAGAAATGTGAAGGATCATTTGTGTACAGTGTGCTATAATTAATAGCTAGTATATTGGAGGCTGTGTGAAATTTTTAATAAAAGGTCATTTTTATAAATAAACATAAGCCTGTACACTCAGATTGTGGGGGTTTTTGTTGAAAAGCAGAATGAAGCAAATGGTGGTGTTAGTCATGGTGAAGCTTGCCAGATAATTCAGTGCTTATGACAGCAACACATTTAAGGTCTGCTTCTTCAACATGATGAAGGCCTTTGAATCCCATTAATTTCAATGGGAAGTGAGGGTACTGAACACCATACAGGACTGAGATTTTAATTGGGAATTGGTGGGTAACAAGCAGGGTTTAAAAACAAATAATCAGAATGAGCCCTGTGGTTTGTTCATATGGATTTAGCTTTTGTTGTCCATAAAGTAGGATGTAAATGTAACTTACCTGATTATAATACACAGCAGTGGCACTACTACTACATTATACTTACCAAATTCTTCAATGTGCTGGCTTTGGACAGACTAGCCACTTGTGTGCATGGTTTCTCAGCTTTCAGTTGATGTGCACTCAAAATAGTTTTCTTAGAATTTGCATTGTAATTTTTGTTCAGCTCATGTTATTTCTTCTGTCATTTGAAGGCATTTAAGCGCAGCTGATGCTGATGTAGTGCCTCAGCTGAGAGGCTAAGATGAGATGCCAGCTGCTGTTGAGGACAATACCTGCTGCTTTCAAGAGGTTCAGGTTAGCAATTGCAAGTTTTATGGGAAAAAAAAACCCAAAACAGTCAGGATTGTCTTTTGAACTGCTTAACTAAAAGGAGGTGAAAATTTAACAATGGGGATATTTAGGAACATGCTTTGTTGAGCAGGGTTGACAAACAGATTATAGAATACAGGCAGAGGGAATCCACAGTAGAATAAAACTGAAAAAAATCACTATCCAGTGTAGTAGAATACTGGGTACCAGTGAATAGCAGTGAAAGATGCATGAGAATTGAAACAGAAAAGAAAAGATGGCCTAACAAAGTGGCAGCACACCATTATAATGCTTTTATGGGATTGGGTACACTTAAAGACTTGCTTCCCTCACTGATGCAGGCCTCGCTGATGATGTGCCAAGAAGGCCATGGCTCAGTAAAGGCTTACAGCCAGCTAGCTTACACAGAGTCTCTTGCTGCCCAATCCATGAACAAATCTTTGAAAGAAGTTGTTTGCTTTCTTTCAAGGCCACACAAATGGGCTCCAGTGCTTCTAGCTCCTTCCTGCCCAAAGTAAC
Organism: Gavialis gangeticus; assembly: GCF_001723915.1. Classification (NCBI taxonomy): domain Eukaryota; kingdom Metazoa; phylum Chordata; order Crocodylia; family Gavialidae; genus Gavialis; species Gavialis gangeticus. Next base: position 58,754,380 of record NW_017728992.1, read on the forward strand.
AGCAGACTCCATTCTTTCTCTATACTTTGACCATTAGAATAGATTGCTCGCTAGCTTTTTCTCTCTGTGGCCCATGAGACTGATTCTCTGTAATTGGCTTATGAAAAAGACTGCTCAGAAGTAACTGGTTGTTTTATTAAACTCAGTCGATAACTGATCACAGTCAAAACTGTTTTTTCCAGATGACTGTAAAATGCTGATTATTCCTCATTTGAGTTTACTTGAAATACACAACTCTGCAGGCTGCCTGCACAGGATCCTGGTATTCTACCTCTTCCTATATTCAGTGGATCTGCATTAATACTGTGGTAGTCATAGCCATCTGCAGCTGTGGGAGCAAGGTGATGGAGATTTGCAGTATATCCACATTACTTTACAAAACAACAGGGTTCTCTGCACTGCAGATCATGGAGATTTAATCACTTGCATTATTAATTGATAAGTTAAATATTGTAATCCTCCTCCAGACAATAATTCAGTTTTGCAAAAAGCTGAAGTACCATCAATGGTGCTTGGTTTTTTGGTTGTAGCCTTGTTGCTCTACGGACATAGGTAGGCAAGGTTCTTTGAGCAGATGTGATATCTTTTATTACTTAGACCAACTGAGTCATTGGAAAGAAGTTCTTAGCAAGCTTATGGGT
>NW_017728992.1:58760020-58761999 GCF_001723915.1 Gavialis gangeticus
AGACAATAATTCAGTTTTGCAAAAAGCTGAAGTACCATCAATGGTGCTTGGTTTTTTGGTTGTAGCCTTGTTGCTCTACGGACATAGGTAGGCAAGGTTCTTTGAGCAGATGTGATATCTTTTATTACTTAGACCAACTGAGTCATTGGAAAGAAGTTCTTAGCAAGCTTATGGGTACAGTCACCCTTCTTCAGGCATAGGGAGTCTCTGCTGGTCTGAGACTCCAAGACTCCCTATGCCTGAAGAAGGGTGACTGAGCCTGAAAGCTAGCTAAAAACTTTTTCCCAGCAACTCAGTTGATCTAATAAAATATATCACATCTACTCAAAGAACCTTGCTGATCAATGGTGCTTTGTTTTGTTATTTGTCAAAACCCAGATGAAAAAGACTTTATTGACATTGTCAACTTCGGGTAACCTCAAAGAGCCATGATTATTTAGCAAAAAACATTAGATCTAGGAGAGGAGGTAGCACTAACTGCCTGTTGCTATCTTGCAAAAGGAGTAGCAAGGGAAGTGATGAATTTGAAACCTTTCATACAGAGTGTGATGCACATACAGTCAGAATTGGAAATTAGGGGCCTGTCCCCACAACAGCATTTGCTAGTTTGTAAGGGGTTAGGAATATGGTTGATAATAGGAGTGTATTTGCATGCAATTTAACTGTACTATGATGCTTGTTTTAGCTGAAATCTGGGTTTCACCCTTGCCGGATACCCAGATTTCGCACATAGCTCTCAACTAGTACCTAGTCTGGTACATGGTGGTTTTTTGGGGAAGATAGTTCTGGCAGCATATATGAAACTTTTTGTTCATGCCCCTTGTCTTCTTCCTTCCAGAGATTTTTTTTCATTAGAGACATCCTATAGTTCCTTGCACAACATGCTGCAAATAATAATTTTTTGCTGCGACTTCTTCCTCTACTGAGCCACTATTAGACTGTTAACCTAGATTTTACTAGGATGCCATGATATAAGCAGGGTTCTGAATGCATTGCTATGTGGGTATGATAAAGCAGGACCATCAGTGGATGTGATGTGATATTAAATTGTGTGGATACAAATCGACCTTTTTTTTTTGGTAACTGGGTAAGACAAGAGTGCCATAAATTGGTTGTAAAAATGGTTCTAGAGCACAGAATAAGTGTAATAGTTTGTAGTTTGTAATTATTTGTAAGAACAGTACTTTACTTTGCTGCTTGAAATACGGTAAAGAGCTCCAGTATTCTAGCCCCTACTTTCACATAAAATACTGTAGGTATCCTTGAAAAGGAACATGTTCCTCCTCCTTATGTTCGCTCTGCATACCCCATCATGATTTCAGATAATTTTTTACTGAGTGCTGTTTTACTGAGGCCTGAGTGCTGAAGTAATGTTTTCTCTTTTGAATGTAGTTACAAATAAAATTTCCCATGTTTAAGAAACATTTATGCTTATTTTTCCTATCTAGATATAATGGAGTGTAATTTAAGGCTACAGACAGGGGAGGGGGGAAATGATGCATGTAATGATTGTTTTAACATTTACAAGAAACTAATTTATTTAAATTAGATCAAGCTTTAATATTATCCTACTTTTCTACCTGATTTAACATGGGGAAAAGAGATGATGATTTTCATGGTAAAGTGTGTTAAGTATTTAATTCTTTTCTTTTCTTTTTGATCATTCTGCCATCCTACCCCAAAGCCATGCAAATGTTCCTAAGTACAAATGCTTGTTGGCTTCTATTACATCTTACATTCCACTGCTCACAGTGAAAAGCTCACGCCAACTCAGAAATGATAGGCTCACTTATATGGAGGATCTTGAAATTAATGCCACTGAAATTAAATGTGGGAGGAATAAGAAATGTCCAGACGTGTTCAGGTTATTTTGTTATTTGCTTTAATTATTAAATTTAGTACATTATTCTATATGGCATCCACGTGCAGTGCTAGCCACAGAAAAAGCGAGACAAATATCTATTTGGGCCCCTGCAGCT
>NW_017728992.1:58766999-58771218 GCF_001723915.1 Gavialis gangeticus
GGAATAAGAAATGTCCAGACGTGTTCAGGTTATTTTGTTATTTGCTTTAATTATTAAATTTAGTACATTATTCTATATGGCATCCACGTGCAGTGCTAGCCACAGAAAAAGCGAGACAAATATCTATTTGGGCCCCTGCAGCTTTGGGGGTTGTAACCTGTAGCAGATTTCTGGGTAGCCCAATTATTTCTACTGAGATCTGGATCACTGCGGGAAGAAGCATATCATCATAATATGGCTTTTTTCCCCTCTAGCAAAAGGATTGGGTAGGATAAATTGCTTGCCCTGGTATTTAAATCTCTTTAATCAGACTGATTGTGAGTTGACTGTTTCTGGATGTTTGATACAAGCTTTGTAAAAATGATAGCATTTTGTTGATTACGTTCCTCTGCCTACATCTAACTTCCTATCTCCTGGAAAAAAAAAAAGTTTGGAATACATTCTAGTCTTAATTCATGGTAGGGCTGGTATTATTTGTGAGAAATGGCCATATTTTCTCTCAAACCAGTTTCCACTAAAGTCTGTGGTAAGTCTTTCATTGCCTTCAGTAGGAGTTTGATTGTGCTCTGGCAACTGTAATCAATGATTAAATACAGGGGAAGGCCTAATTTGACCCATGTAATATTTATTACTAGTGCATAAATCTGAAAACAGAACCTGGTTCACCAGGTCCAATTTAAGTTTGCAAGGCTGGTAGTTAGAAAAAACCCCCAACTTATTAGTAAGTTGAGGAAACTTGATATGGAAATTAATGAGACATAATAAACATGCTATTCCATAGTACTGCCTTTATAGGTTCATGTTTCAAAGTTTAAAGTACAGTTTAAAATAATAAAGGTTAATTCTATGAAGAATGTACTGCATAAATGTCCATATAATATCTGTACTGTGCAATGCTTCTCAATTTAAAGTTTATGAGGTTTTTTCTTAATAACTTTTTGAGGTATCAGTACTGAAAAATGAATCATTTATTAGTAGGAGGACTGACACATGATGAAATCACTATCTTGACACTTCAGTGACTCCTAATGTTGTTTTGTGATCCACACTACTGTCAGGGATGCTGTGGGATTTTGAAGTTTCAGCAACGCACAGATGATACGGTGTTGCAATTCTGTGGGTAGCGTTTTCTTTTTTTTTCAAATAGATGAAATGCTTTATCATCACAGTATGAGAACTCATCTTCTGGGTATGACTAACCTATGGCTAATATTAATCATCATTCAAAAGTTTTTAATTAAAGAAAAGACTTAAAACACATCTGAAATGGATGGAGGAGGTCTTAATAATTATTACTCATTGAAGAAACAGAAATAAATGGAACTTTTTATGAGGACAGTCTTTAGCTTACTCAAAAACAGTCAGATACTGCTCTTGGGTTCAGTGTTTTCGCATAGCTTAAAACAGTGGGGGCAAAACCTTCTTGGCAGGCATGCCACAAAGTAGGCCAGCACCTTCCCTGAGTATCATCCCAAATCTGTTCACTGGACTGATCTTCTGCCTTTGCATTCTGCTTCCTGTCTGATCTGTCTGTGTGCTGCTTATTCCCTACCAGGTCTGTCATTTGCCACACAGGCTGGCTGGGCCACTTGTGGCACACGTTTCACAGATTAGCTACCCCTGGCTTAGAATGTTTTTATGACAGTATGTACAGACATTTGGGGAGGTTAGATCGAGTTAAACATGGCCACCTGATCTAAGGTAAGTCAGGATTGGGGGGGCTATTGGGAGGGCCTTAGGGAGCAAGCAGGCACGAGGGTGGGGATTGAGGGGACAGGTAAAGTCCACGGGAGGGATCAGGGGAGGCTAGCAGAGTCCATGGGGGGTTGAGGGGCAGGCAGCATCTGCAGGAGTGATCAGAGGGGGCAACAGAGGTCCGTGCAGGGTGATGGGGTAGATAGGTGGGGTCCACAGGGGGACTGGGCAGGGTAAGAAGAGTCTGCGGGAGGAATCAGAGGATTAGGTGGGGGCAAACAGTGTTTGCAGGGCAGTTGCTGGGGTCCAAGAGCCTTTGTTGGGATCAGAGGGGGTCACAGGGTCTGCAGGGAGAGGTTTGGGGGAGTGGAGTGCTCTTTCCTCCACACCTCCAGGAACAGGGGCTAATTTTGGCTCCCTGACCTCTCCACCCCCAGGCAAACAGCTCCCCCTGGCAAACCAACTCACCATCCCTCACACCCTGCCTCCAACCCCAACTTATTTCCTCAGCTCCCGGCACTGGTGAACACTGGTAAAACTGGCACCAGGAGCAGCTTGTTACATGGGGGTTTTGATTGGCTAGGAAGGTGTGGTGGCAGTGTCTATCTGAGGGTGGGAGGGAGGAGCCAGGGGGGCTAAAATATCTGGGTTCCATGGGGTGGGCACAGAAAGCACAGCCCCAGGGCTAGGGCCAGTAGCTGGGCTTTCCCAGCCTCAAGGCTGTGCTGGGAACTGTACAGAAATTTAGTTAGATCAGTCTCGATCTAAGTTAGACTACCTTGCGGTTACCTTAGATTGTGTTGGCCATTTTTAGACTGATCTAACTGTTTTGAACTTCTGTACAGTTCGCACTTAGATTGACCTAACTAGGGATCTAAAGGCACTGATACACGTGATGGACCTCTGCTCCGACTAATCTGCTGCGAGTCTGCTGAAGCGTGCTAATTAGCAAGCTCTGGCAGCCTCTGCCTCAGGTGTATTCAGCAGGGGCAACATGTAGGGGGTGCATGTGTACCCCATACAAAAAGGCACCGCTGACACTGTAGGCAGTGCCTGCAGGTGGTTGCTGCTTGACACTTTGCTGCCAGCACTGCTGGTAGTGTCTGCAGGCGGTCAGCAATCCCTGCTGGCTGCCACTGGTGGCGGTGGTAGTTGCCAACCCTTAGTCAGCACTGGCCACCCCCTTCCCCTGCTGACAGCGCTGGCAGCAGTTGCGGGAGCTCCCCTGCTTACTGCTGCTGGGCTTCTGTTGCCGCTGTACCCCCCAGCCGCTGGGGGCACAAGTTGTTCATGGTATTCAGTGTCCCTGCATTTCAAAATGGCAGCAGGGGTCCTTTAACTAAAGCTTGTCGCTTTAACTAAAGCTCGCCATTTTGGAGCGCAGGACGCTGAATACATGTGATGCTGCTGGCATTTTAATTAGAGCCTCTCCAACCTGGAGCACGTGTATAGACGCCCTAAATGTAAGGTTTGCAAATCTGGGCAAACTAAGTTAGATCTGGTGGTCATTTTCAGTGCAATCTAACCTCCCCCTAACCTCCTTGAACATCTGCATGTACCCATAATAGAGCATGTGATTTTCTGCAATGTTATAGGTGAAGTATAAGTAAAGAGCAATTCTGCGTTGTTCATTTGATTACCCCTTGCTCAGAGCAACTGAGATATTTGACAAAAAAATAATTGGCAATAAATAATTAGCTGTTTGGCAATAAACTAAACAGATTTATTTTAAAGAAAAACCTAGTAAATTGCAACACAAATACCCTTACTGCATTGAGCAATTCTGTTGGCATAAACTAAACCTTTTGGCCTGATACACACAGGGATCAGCTGTCAAACTGATTTAAAAAAACCCTTGAGCTGAAGACCCCAAACTTAAAAATGCATAAAGAATATTTCCCCCAATATACAAGCCCTCCTCTTCCTCACCCTTTTCTGCCTTGATTCATCATCCTTCCTGAGAAATGCCTATCTTTAACAGTCTTCCTTTTTATTATGGTTTTCCACAGAACCCTTTACTAAGAAATTTCCCTGCTGCATACAGCTTCAGATTCTCTGAAAGCCTTCATTAATACTCTTCTTTTACTGGTTTCCCAGGACTTCCCTTCCCTGAACCAGCAAGTTGTTCAATTAGATACTTCTTTTAGGACTTAGCAAATGCAGGCTCTGTTCTAGAACAAAGGTTATTCTTGGTTGTTCTTGCCTGAGATCATTTTAAGGGTGCTGTACAATATTAGCACCAGTAGGCATGCAAATACCTGCCCAGGATTTGCACTTAAATCCAGAGATCTCAAATAGGAATCCATAGGGTCAAAAAAATTCTGACTTGTTCTGGTCTTTCTGAGTTCTTTGTAAAAAAAGAATTGCTTTGGTCCGTTTCTGTTGTCTAAAAATGAGTGAAAGCTACGAGCTGGTATTTTCCAAGGGATGTCTTGAGTCTAAAAAAGTTGAGAACCTTTGTTCTATAATGAGGTCTAAAGGTTTGTGTTTTAGTGTGGATTTCCTGCCCCCCCCCCCCCCCCCC
>NW_017728992.1:58776218-58800585 GCF_001723915.1 Gavialis gangeticus
CCCCCCCCCCCCCCCCCCCCGCCAATAAGCTCAAATGCATTTCCAGCTATATCTGGTTTGTCCCATCTGCCCCTGGAAGCCATGATCTGGTCTCTCTGTTTCTCTCACATATTTTATATGGACCCCATTACTGAGCTATATAAGTGAAACTGTTTTCCTACCAGAAAGAATTCAAATCACAGCTCTTCGGACACTCAAACAAAACAGGAACTGCTAAATCCACTTGGTCTGGCCCTTGTTCCATCACAGAATAAGTGTCCTGGGTATGATGCTAACTGCTTATTTTGGAGAAGGAGAAAAGAGACTGTAAGGGTAATTGCCTAACAAGAAGTCCCTGTCTCTTCTCAGATACATTATAAGGACATTTTCTGAACACAGTTGAAAAAATAAAGCATGTAAGCTTTACTGGCACTGTACTGTGGATCAGTTTATTTCACTGATTTAAAATATGATGTTTAACACTTATAATAAAACTGTTAATGTTTATAAAGAAAACAGTTGTTCTTCTGCTTCAGATTGTCTTCTCCCTAGTTGCAAGCTGTAAGATATTCTTATTGCTGTGGCTCAGTAAGGTCATTACATCATGGGCACCTTGCCAAACCAAGCTGATCTTATAAGCTGCTGCTGTCCTGGTTATTGTTGGGACTGTTTGCATGCTTTTTTAATTCAATTCTGTAGCATCCTCATTTTCCCTTCCTGTGACCTAAGTAGGAGTTTGTTTAGCTGTGAAGTCCATTGTTGCAAATCCCGTCTGTCTGTTAGCACTTTTACAATATTCTTGTCACCTTTCTCAGAGGAGTTATAACCCAGCTACAAAAATTCACTCAAGGTTATTACACAGTAGCAAAGGTTTTTTTTTAATTATATATAATGATGATGATGAATATATACATATTATAATTGATAATGCATTATATATAGATTACAAAAAACAGCAGTATCAGAAGGAAAATACTGTCAAACGGGCCAACCAAAGGTAGATGTGACAACATAATATGAAGTGCATACAATTTGTCAAAACAGACAAGATAACCCCACCTTGAGCAATTTTCAAGAAAAATATGCTACAGTATTTGTCAAGTTTGGATGACTGCTCCATAAACACATCATCTGCTGGCATAAAAGCATCACTTTGTATAAAGCAGTTATATAGTAAACCCCACTCCCAAACATGGGTCTTGCAAAACACTTGGGAAATTCCAGTATTATAAGTAAGAAAAATACTGAAGTAAAGATTAATTCATATTTAAGAATAACCAAATCTACATTTAAAATATCCACATTTGCCTTCTCCTTATTGCTCTTATAGGTAATATAACTTATAATAAGTTTCATTGGCATGTTCATAAAATATATCTGTTAATGTCAAAACAAACTTTGGCTGGGAATCGTATTAATATATTGTTTAAAAAAAATCCAGATTCAGAATTGAAAGTCTGAGTTATTCATGCTAGTGCAGGAATATGTGATTTCTGCTTTGCTACTTTTTCTTTGCCAAGTTATACTTACAAATCTCTCCTTATCTTTCACTGAAGCAAATTTAATAATGAGAGCATGACAGAGAGCAGGTGACATATTAGAATTCCAAACCACTTCATAAACAATGCGTGCTCAGCACTGCCTGTAGGATGGGAGACAGCAGCCCGTGCGTGATGATGGGGAAAGGGAATTTTTAACTAAAAAATCTACTCGTACAAAAAAGGACCATGAGAGCTTTACAACTTAACATTCTTCCGAAATTACTACAAAAATGTGTGTGCACTTAGAACTTCAGCTTTCCCAAAAAATCAAGTCCGAGAAAACACAACTTAAATTTTTAAGAGCTTAACCACAGGTTGCAATAAATATAATAAGCTGCAACTTGTTTACCTCAGGTGTTTTAAGTGGCTTAGCCATTCTACATTTTGATCTTATTGTTCAACATGTATCAGACCAGGTGCCTGAAACCTAAAGCCTATAGCTGTAGGGGGGTTATAGGCTCCATCTCCTGTAATTCCAGGATCTGACTGTAGGCTGTAAAAGCAAATCACTTTTATATTAATATCTGACATTCTTTTAATCTACTCCCTTATGCTTGTCTAGGGAAAGTACCCAAACTTTAAATCACCATGCATGCCATATGACCTATCAAACTGATGTATTGGCAATTGTTCAGGTGAACAGAGTTCTAATTTAGCATACGTTTCTTATTTTTTTTAACTTGGACTAATCTTTGCATTGTTTTCTGCAGAACAGTGTAAAAAGACTGGAATCGAACTGGCCACCAATTAGAATGCTTTCCTTAGTGACGTTAAACTAAACGTCGAATTACATGGGAGGAGTCTAGCTGTGATATGAGTGGTAGGGTCTTTGCAATTGCCTTGTGACTGAACATTTTTGATGCATGAAGTTGTGGCAGGAGTGGAACCACTCAATAACTGAGGGACATGTTTGTGTTGCCTTGATTATTGGTATATCAGTGCTTGAATATCTTGGTTTGGTTTGATTGGGGTATGCTGGGGGAGAAAAACAGGGAAGGGAACAAATGGCTTAAACTAAGACACATGGAAGTGGGTAACTTTTCAGGACTCTTGGCCCTGAGGATCTTGGCTTAGTGCTCTTCCGGGTCTGTAGGACTGCTTTGGGTTCGAAGGGTAAACAGGAGGTCATAATGACAGAATTAGAATGGATCCTTCTTTCCAAAGATATGCAGAGGTCTTGGGGAGAACCAGAGACAGGCTCCATTTTAGGGAATGTAAAGGGGATGGGGTTTTTTCAGAGTACCATCTGAGGATGGTAGGCCGTCCAGTAAGAGAGAGGTTTGTAGATTGCAATTTGAAATTACATTTCCCTTATTTTCTATTGTTAAAATAAATACTGCTTGTGTTTTGAGAAGGCTGTCTGATCGCTGTTTGTTAGTGTTGCCTGGGAAATTGGGGGGGAGTGGGCGGGGAAGTGATTTTAGAATTTTTTTCAGCCTGAATTGAAATGGAAAACCCAAACCTTTACATTTTATGTTGAGCTACATTTCTCTAATAAGTCATTTTGGAAACCCTGAAAAGATTCTGCAGGAGGAATGTTTCACTCTCTCCAAAATGAAATATGGTCCCCAACAGCTCACTTAGCTGCCCAAGTTGGGGCTATTTTGCAGTGAATAATTCTGCTTTGATAGATTATATACACTGGAGCTAAGGGAAACCAGAAGACCTGAATTCTGTTTTTTTTCAGCATCTGGGAAACAGTTATTTGATGAAAAGTCATTGTTCTGACATATTGTTCTCAGTCAGCTCTATTGTAAACCACTACTGACAGATTCAAGAGGGGAGGAACTGCAGGTACATGAGCCCAGTTACAATGGGTGATACACAAGGTATTGTAGCTCAGGAGCCTAACATTGAGGAATTTGAGAAGTTTCATCTCAGGAGAAGTAAAGGCATGAGACATGACTCCTGAAGGGGTGCCTTGAGAGAGAGAATACACAACTGTGGCTTGCCTTGTAACTGTGACTGGGGCATTTTGCGTTTATTAAATAACATGTAACATGCATCTAAAGTCAGTAGACTTTCTTTGTCTCTTTTTCATGTATATACGTGTCTCTGGAAGGATACATGCCTTTATTTCTAAGCATTTCTAATTGATTTCCAATGCATAATTCAGTGTTATGGCACGCACAAGCAGATGGGGAATGTTAGAAATTAGTAAAGGAGATTCCATAATTTTTTATTTGTTGTATAAAGCAGCATTCTTTTTCTAATAGTTTGTTGATGAAAAGTCATGGTTCAAAGAAGGATGCAGAGGTTCATATTACAAAACATCTCCTTTTTGTTGCCCGGTGTAAACAAATATGAAGGAGCTAATTTTACTGCAGGAAAGAAGCAATCTTAACCTCCTAAACCTGCCTTAAATTTGTTCTGTTCTCCCCCAAATGTTGACATCTGTATTCTGCAGTGTTTACTCACAAGCAAGCTTCTAAATGGTCAGTGATCCCTAAAGATGTAAAAAATGTGAGATAGGTTGAAATCAGGACTTGCCATCAAAAAATGCATACTTTGGTTAAGGATACAAAAGGCCAATACAATATTATGATGACACTTCACATTATTTAAAAGGAAAGGTTTCTACTTTTTTCAAATTATGCGTGCATGTCATATTCTTGTCATAGTGTGAGATTTGATAATATCATTGAACAGTTGTTTTCAAACTATTGCATAGAAATTTCTTATGTGCATGCACAATTGAAACAGAGACAGGGACATTGCCTTAGAAAATTTCAAGTGGATATGTATCCATCTGTAATTAGAGCTCCTTTTTGTGCACAAGTCTTGTTGACTAGGAACAAAAATCCTTTAAAGCAATACCAGTAAAAAGACTGCTTTTCCTGGTGTAGTTTATTTCAGTCTGGAAACAGGTATAACCTATTTTGGCAGAAAGCACTCTTCTTTTTGCCACTAAATGCTAAACCTAGTCTAGGAGGGTTTGTCAGCAAGGCTATACTATAGCAAAACTCTTCCTGTGTAGGTTAGGCCTAAGTTCTTTTAGAGCAGTGATTTTTCAACCATGGTGCCATGGGATCCTTTGAAGGGTTGCACAGGCTGTGTGAGGAGATAAGCCAGGGGTGAGAAGATAAACAGATAAGTGCAGGCTCAGGCTCCAGGTATGGAGATGAGCAGATAAGGACAAGCTCAGGCTCTCTCTACCTGGCCATTCCCCACACCCTCACTGCTTGACCCCTCTGCAAGGAGATAAGCCCTGTAATAAATTATTTCTTGACATTGGGTGTCGTTCAATTTACAAAAGTTATGGAAGGGTACATCGAGTCTAAAAAGAGACTGAGAACCACTGTTTTAAAATAGTGTTTGGGTGCATCGATGGGATGGTGTAAACGTTTCTGTTGCTGCTCCCTGTGCCTTGCTGGTCTGGTGAAAGTGTGAAGTGCTTTATTTCCAGGGCTGTCAGTCCAGTCTCTTTCATGAGAATTGCATTAATTTTAAACAAAGACAGACTTCAGACTTTCTCCTGTGGAATTTAAAGGGGAAAAAATCATGGAAATATTTACAATTTTATATACTATTTGCTGCCAATAATCACAGCAAAATCACTAGCAGAAGTTTGTTTCCAGAAGGTGTTAGCATTTGGCCTAACTTCTTCATGAGCAAAAGGATTCTGTTAATTCCCAGCTCCTTGTGGTTTAGATGCATCTTTTGCTGGCAAAATTTCAGCTCCTGAATCAAATAAATTTACCTCCCAAAAAACTACCAGTAAGTGTCTTGAAATGGGGCCTACCCAATATACTTTCATTCAGAGATTTACAATCCACTGAACGTTTGATGATGAATTATTGTGAATGAGGACATGAGTTGCTTGTAAACTGTAATAAAGCAATAAAGTATTGTTTCTTGCTAATGAAAGTTTAAAACGATGTTAAATTATGTCTTAGGCCAGTGAAATTGACTGGCATAGCTACTGTGAAATAGGCTTTTCCTTATCTGTTATTCTAGAATAATTCCCTATTCCAGAATAAAGGTGATTGGGGGGGGAATGGAATAACTACTCTAATTTGTGAACAAAGTAGTTATTCCAGTATACAGTCAACTTCTCTTTGTAGACAATGGAAGTTTTTCAGCACTTACAGTAGTAGCCTAAATCTTAAAAGCATTGGCAATGCTGAAAATAGCTTAAATCTTGTGAGTGAGATTTTTGTTCTGGTTAACTCCGAGCAAAGCATGCTATAAATTAGAGCTAGCTCTTTAAAAGTGTCTTCATTTTACACATTTTTTTTAAACAAAGTATTACTTAAATTAGGGGGGAATTACTTATGTAGTTCCCATTAGCTTTTAATGGGAGTTACATACATGCATCAAAGAGAGAATATCCCTTTAAATGCTGCTATCGATTTGCACTCAAAAGTCCCATTGACTTCAGTGGAAGTTCCATGTGCTGATCAATGGAAGTATCAAGTTAATAAATAATTCACCTAACAAAACGGCATTAAGAGAATGTTGTGGGTCTGCCTTAAACCCAGGAAAGAAAGATTTCCTATGTTCCCAACTAACTATTGAGAGTCAGATTCAGACTTGATGTAAGTGAATGCTGTTCTGCTAAACATTAATACTGTAGCTACTTTGTTTTCATAAGTTACCTGTAGCCTCAGAGTATTTCCTACATATGTAGGTACAAGTGGATTCTGTTGTTAGGAAAGGAAAAGACTCCACATTTAGACATAGGTTTAAACCTTAAGTGTTAAATTTATTTCCTATTGTGCGTTTGCTAAGAGCTATTTTTGTGCATGAGTGAGTATGTGAATGTCTGAAATACTTTCTATTTTATTTTACTTTGATTCCTCTCCACCATTGAGAGAGATACTTGAGTGCAACTTGTCCTCTGGAAAGGAGACTTTAATGTAAGACCCTTTGAAGTTTTTTGCTTAATGTCCCCATTAAGTTAATGGGAGGTTCACTGGGAGTTGTACAAGTTGCTATCTGCCTTCAGGCTGACCATACTTGCTTCACAGCACTTTTACATACTTCTGTTCCAGGGAGCTAGGAATGCAGGCCCACAAATTCTGATTAAAATGGGGCTTGAGATGGATTAGCAGATCTGAGTACATATTCAGGGCCCAAATTCTTGTTCCTAATGACGTTCACATTTTGCTGCATAACTTTCTCTCTGTTCCTATTCTTCAGAAGATGAGTGGACTTAGTCTGGAAATATTGAGTCTGTATGATAAAATACCTGTTGGGTGATCTGGGTTTTTTTAGTAAGTAAAGTATATATCTCTCTGGTTTCCTTTTATCATATTAGGGACTTTTTAGAGAAGACCAGAGCTAAATAAATTCTACAGCTAATTTTAAAACTTGTCAGGGAAAACTTTCAAATCGCTATGTGCAGTTTTGATCCAAATAACCTAGGAACAAATTGAAAAAACTGAAAACTTTACGCAGTGTTACAAATATATACCTGCATAGCCTAACAAATGTACCAGTGAGATGTCTTTAAACACTTGAAAAAGAGAGCATGAGAGAGAGAATCCCACCAACCTATCTAGAAGATTTACCAACTGTTCTGCTTTCAGTTAAACCATTGTAATCTCATACAATAATCTGAAGGTCATCTCAATAAATAATTGTCACATCCACTGTTTTTAAAAAGGCTCCGTATTTCATGTCTGTATCTGTTATATTACAACATTGGACTATTTATAATGCGGTCAAAGAATAGGAACGACTGAAATATATGCAAGCACAAATTCAGAGATATTAAAAGCCATTTAGCTTTACTGTGATTTTACAATTCCTGAGTTTTTGGGAGCATTTACTTTCTGACTGTTCTTTCTACATTTATTGTGTTAAGATAACTTTAATATTTTCCTCTTTTTTAATATGATTCCATGCCCTGATGTCTCTAGGTCTCTAGACTCTACTCCCCCCCATTTGTTCTGTGCTTTCTTTGAACTTCAAGGGCTTAGTTTTAATTATACATGATTGGCAAATGTATTGTTGAAATAGTAGCTGTGGCAGACATACCTTTGTATTAGCAGTCAGGTTAAGTAGCCCCTTTATTAGAGCTATTAACACCTAATATTGCTGTCTGATTAAGGATCATTCAGTGGATTATGCTGCCCCAGTTCTATCCTCCATCTTCAACTAGGTACTCAGATAAGAAATTAGCACCAGTTTAACTCCCTTAATGGCTTTGTCTTGACTATACCCTCCCCCCATACCTTACCCCTTCTTTTTAAAATTATTTTTAGCATTACCCTTCTGTAAAACTCTAGAATCAGGATTTGTTTGGTAGTATTTCGTATTGGACCAAATATATATTTGGGAGAGGATGTCAGACAAGTTTTTAGGGCTCCACATACCTTTCCTCAGGTCACCCTCCAGTCTAGATATGGGTATTGTCACAACAGAAATTAACTCAGATGTAACCGAGAAATAACATGAGAGCATTTAAAAGAGAACAAAGAGAGATTTTGCTAAAATCCAGAGGTGGGAAATAAACTGAAATTTGGTGGCATATCTAGGTGGGGCAACAGGAGGCAACTGCCCTGGTTGCTGATTTGATGGGTGACGGTTGCAAGTAGTGGGGTGGCAGTCGCACCTCTGCAGTCATGTGCTAGAAGTCACCAGTTCTGCTTTGCTGTGGGTGCCCAGCCACATCCCTACCCTGCTGCTGAAATTAGCTGGGTTTTTTTTAATGGGTCAAATTGAACCCTAGCACTAATGCCTGCAAATCTTGACGACTGAAATTGCACTTCTTATGCTGGTCTGATTTTTCAGTCCAGTACTTTTATTCTATCAGGATATTGTTGGAAAGGAATTGTTAGTAGTTCTCATTTCTACATCAGTTTTTTTGTTTTGTTTTTGTTGTTGGAATACTGAGAGCAATATATGTCCACTTTTTCAGTTTAACTCCTACATAGTGGAAACCTCTCTTATGCTGGTAAAAAAAAAAAAAGATGGGGTGGATGGGCAAAAATAAGTGGAACAGGCGTTTTTTTTTTTCCTTTTCAAGTTTTGACATGGGGAGTTGTATGTCTTTTCAGTGTTTTTTACTTGGAGGTGGGAATAGGAAGCGGACTAAGGGAAATCTGAAGGATGTAGGGAAAGAAAGGATTTAACTGGGGCAGGTGGGAAATGGAGATAAGAAGAAAAGGGTCAGGGTGTCAGGTAGCGATTGAACATGTTTGGTCTTTAAAAATACTTTGTTTTATAACTTGAACTGAGTGGAAATCATTTTGTCATACCTGCAAAATTTTTGAGATTCAAAACATGTTCCTGTTTTGGATCAGAAAAACATACAAATCCGTTGGAATATTAGCAAGAAATAAGGAAGAAGACAAAAATCAGCATGTTGAAAATATTCCAAGCAGCCATTGTTATAAATTGGGGTATGGACATTGCTTATTTTTTTCTGCTGTATTCCTGTTAGAATATTGTTTTGATGTTTGTAATGCTTTTTCAAATGGTTTGTGTGTGTGTACTATCATACACTTTCATTAGATAATCATCTACTACTTATAAAAATAATCATGGATTTTTTCAGCAGTTCTACAAATGTCTGGAGCATGTTTTGGTAGTTCACAGAGGTGGTCAGGAATTTTCTGACATCTGAAACTTTTTGCAGGAATATGCCCATTCATTGCAACTTCTATCAGGAAATGGTTCTCAGCTCCACAATGGATTTTTAGAGAGGGAGAAAGAGGGGCTTCTCTGGGATGGGGAAGACCAAGTTTTTAGTCCCTGTACTGCATCATTGAGTGGGTGCTCTGAACACTGGGCCATAGGTTTTCTGGGCTGAGGAAGAGTCCATCTCCAATTTCTACCCCTTCCTCTCCACCTGCAACCCCCTGCTCCCACCTGGAAAGGTTTTGATTTTGTCTTGAGGCTGAACAGGAAAATGTTCATGGGATGGGGAAATCATTTCCTCTCCACCTCTAGTACAGTGTATTACTCTTATGTATAACAAAAATACCCCAGGAAAAAGCATTCTGTAAAACAGCATCTAGTACAGCATGTAGACCAGTATACCAACTACAACTTTTGAAACAAATTCTGGAAACCTGTTGGCATTCATAGGGATCCTAAAATAAATTAATATATTAACTCTTTATGGCTAGAGACAGACATTCAGAAAGAAAGCCTGAATTGATTCAATCTTTGCAGGTTAGTCTAACTTGGCTAGGCTGAACTGGTTTGTAACCAGACAGATGTTCTATCTGGAGTGAGGAAATTCAGTCACATGCCTGCAGTGGCTTAGGCTAGAAGCTGGGGTGTGCTAGAGCAGCCCTCCCTTCCCTTCTGCAGGGAGCTGAGCTGAGGGCATGGCCAGGCCCTGGTAGGACCTCTGATTAGGGAGGTCTGCCTGCAGCATCCCAGGCTTTTCCCTGGTGGCTGCTCAAGGGGTGGGAGTGTTGCCAGCCCCCTGCTAGTACTCTAAGGCAAGGGGGTGGATGGAGGGTGCAGTGCATACATCTGTTAATGATATGAAGCTTTTCAATCTCCCTCCCTGCTTCGTCATACTGTCTGCAGCAAAATGACAGGTGAGCAATGTCATGGGGCGGGAGCCTAGGAGCGGCCGTGATCTCTCCTAGCACCCCCTACCATGCCAAGTTGGTGCTCAAGCACCCTCGTTCTCGCCCGCCACGTCTCTCCTGGTAATATTGTTAGAGGGAGGCTGCCTTTTCTGTCCTCCTTGGCACGGTCCCCAGGCGTACTCCCGCCTGTACCCCGTCTACCGATAATACGGGGCACTCCCACCACAGGGCTATACATGGCTCCTACCACCCCTAATACCACGTCCCAAACCTCTCAGATGTATCAGACGTTGTTGAGTCGGTTCCTATTGCCCACGCCCTTGCGGATGCCCTCCGGGCTTATCTCCACCTCGTGGCCCATACCGGGGCCCTTCTCTGTACCCGCACCCTCTCTGGGGCTTAACACAATACTCCCGCCTTCTCTGGGGCTCTTATTCCTGTACGCCTTCACTGGGCTTCTATTCTTGTGCGCTCCTGGGCTACTTGCATATGCACCCTCATGGGCACTCCCTGGCTTCTCCCGCGGCTGCTGCCTGCTCTGGAGCCTTTTCCCCACGGTGGCTATATGATTGCCCTCCCTGGGGCTTCTCTCGCGCATGCCCTCCCTGGGGCTTCTCTTGCGCATGCCCTCCCTGGGGCTTCTCTCGCACACGCCCTCACTCTACTGGGCCCCTTCTCGGGGCTGGGGTCAATGCACCCCTGACTGCAGTGCCCTCTCTGGCACCAGGAATCCCCACACTACAGGGGAGCTCCTATGAGGCCTCCTCCAACCCCTTATAGCCTCTCCCGGTCCTCCGGTATAATAACAAAGCAAAACCATAAGCCAGTCGGCTGCAACACAAAAACCAAGCCTCCTGGCTAAAACGCAAGCCCTCTGGCTAAACCTCACTCAAACCCCTCCCCAGGGTTTCTCCTCACCCGGGAGCTGTTTCAGGCCCTCAGGCTTCTATAAGCTGCAATGCTTCCTCAGAGCTCCCTCTCCATCAGCTGCCAGAGGAGAACTGCCTCCCTGGTCTTAGCCTGGCCTACATTTATATAGTTCAGGCCCTGCTCCCTTCCGGTCAGCTGACCAACTGTGGTTCCCCGGCAACTGTCACCTGTATCTCTTCCTAGAAGCAGGGCACCAAAGTGCCCCTGCGACAAGCAAGCCAGAAATTTTTTGGGGGGGGGAGCTTATAACAATGTTTATCACCCGATCAGCAAAACAACAGCCTCTCTCCATTACTTCAAACTCTTCTTTAACAGCTTACCAGCTGACCTGTTGATTAGCTCCAAATGGCCCTAAGTGGTCACTGTTCTGTCTGCCTGTCATAGTGAAATTGGAGACATGCACACCTCTGCATTAGCTAGCATACCACATGCCTAGAATCCTTGGGGCTGGGGTCCCTGCTGTGGGAGATGGGAGAGAGGGAGGGGCTGATTTCCTGCTTAAGCAGTGAGTAGTGGGGGGGCAGGAGGAAGCCAAGTAGACCCTACTTTGCCTGCAAGTCTCTGCCAGAGCTCCAACCAGGGAGCAGAGGGGAGGGGCCTGCCCTGCTGAGGAGCAGAGAGCCCCACCCAGCCCAGAGAGCATGCTGGGATGCTGGGGGTATCTGGTTTATCTTAAACCAGGAAGGGGTCTGGGATAGACATTGCATAAACTGGTTTGAGCCAAATCAGTTAAGTCTGATACTATATTCAGCCAAGTTTATCTCAAACCAGTTTCAGCCATTTTCAAAATGGTTTATGTGCACAGACCATCTGTTGTTACAAGTTTAAACCAGCTTCTGATCACTTAAACCAGTTTATGTGTAATATCTGTCCCTAGCCTTTATGGCTTCAGCATTATGACTGATATTTCATTAATGCATTTTACTGTGACTAAAGTTTTCAGACATGATTAAAGTGATTTTGGATGTACAACCTGAAATGATTTAAGGGGACTGATTTTGTAAGTACCTTTCCTCTGAAAATTAGTTCTGTTACCTTGTTGTGTATCTCAGATTGGACACCCAAAATTAATAATCCCTTTTGAAAATATAGGCTATTTTTACCACTTAATATAATTACAGATGTTACCTAGAAAATCCTATACATTTTTAAGCTACTTTAAGCATTTGTTTTCAGTTTACTCTCAGTCATCCATTTAGGTCACTCTTGAATCTCTAGCACCCAAGTATAAATATTTTGCACAAAGTTTCCTTCCATAAATAACTATTTTAACAGTATTTTAAAAGAAAAAAATTCAGTTTTCAGGAAAAATAATACCAAAAATTTATTGAGACAATGAGAAAGGGTTTCATGAAAAATACAAAACCACTGTGTTTCTGTGTAAGAGCTGAGATCCAACAAGAAATTATAGCAAATACCTGTTAATATAATTCTCCACTTGTTTTTCTCTCAGAAACAGTTTCCAGGGTACTAGAACAATACATTATTGCTCAGAAAGTAATATAGCTGTTTAAGGTATGTATGTATGGGTGGATCTAGGATTTTGAAAAGTGGTGTTCAACTGGTGTGGTACATTATCGCAATATAATACAAGGCATATTTTTATCAAGTTAAAAAGAGAAGCTAGAAGCTTCAGTAATAAGCTCGTAGCCTAGGCCTTTAGTATTCAGTTTAAAATTGAAGCAAAACCAAATATAAATGTTTTGAGGTGTGCATTAATTAGTTGTATCATATATTCCTCATAAAAAACCCCATCTTGGCAAAAAAGAATTAAAATATGTTGTTTCATTAGTTCTGCAGACGTTAGAATTAAATGGACATCTCACTTCCAAATTCATAAAACAAAATCTAGCCTTCTTGAGTGTCTTTGCAGTGCATCCAATGCTTCACTAAAAGTTATTTCCACACCTGAGTTAATGTTTTTAGTTAGTGCTAAAAAACAGTCTGCAGGACTGTGAAATAAGAACTGGATTACCAGAAGCAGCTAACTCACAGCAGAAATGCAAAAGAAAGGCTAGTTTGATTAGCTGAATATCAAGACTGTTAAAAAGGAAAGAGGGTCATTAACACCTGCAGAAGGAAGCATTTAGAAGGATTCAAGTAGATTATAATGAGCCATGAAGTCAATTGATTCTACTTGTATTTGAATAGAAATGCTGCTGCCACTGCCACGCAGTTTGGTTTAAACTTTTGATGCACCAGAAATCAAAGTTTTATTATGAGTCTGCGCCTCCCCCCTGCAACACCCACATCTGCCTGTGAATCAATGTGCGTATGTGCCAAGGTATTAGCCTGATTATAAAGGGGTTGTCTTAAATTCAGGGTTGTCTTAGTTTTGAGTAAATATGGTATTATTTATGTACCTCGAGTATAATTGTGTTTCTACATTGTTATGATTCAGATATTGTATCTGAGTCATAGTAAGTTACCATGCAACTGCTGGTTGTTTTGTGAAATGTGTGCATAAGAGGATAGAGTTATGGTACAGTTATGGCTGTATATACAACTTCTATTTTGGTATTTCCTGGCTTTTGGATATGCCTGACTTTTTGTTTGTGTAGACATGCATTTTTAATGTTTTCTTCACATAGTGTATATGTGGTTGTGCTTATTTGTGCACAAGCACACAATACTTATTTATTATTTTACTCTGTTATTAACTATTTTATATGGATGCCTGCCATGTTAAACTGCTAAGAAATGGATACTCAAGACTGTATTTTCTGAGTTTGAGGATTTTGAATTTGGTGTTTAATTGGCTATAGGAAGTTAATTGGCAAGTTAATTTGATTTGGACTGTTATAAAACTTCAAAAAAAAAGAAGAAACTATTTTGTAACAAGTTTCAGTCCCAAATGTTTCAATTGAAGGTGGCAGATTTCCTGGTCCATTCTGGAATTCATCCAGCTTTCTATTAGGGCTGTGTGAAGCTTCAGTAGCTGATTAGATTTAGAGGAAATTCAGCCTGATTCGGTGACCGAATCTCCAAATCCAAATCCAAATCAAACTGGGAGACCAGTTAAAAACTCCAAATCAAATCGTAAGCCTCCAAATCTATTCGTAAAAGATTCAGCCGATTCGGAGATTCAGCCATAGGCTAAATGGGCAGTAGTCCTCAGCACACTGGACACAGCTCCCTCCAGTTACTAAGTATGTTATGGTGGAAGGGGCGTGGGAGGGGGCAGATCAATGTCCCCACAGCGAGGGAGGGATTGGGGCTGGGACAAGCTGCCCAGCTGGGGCAGGGGGCATGGGACTTAGAGAGGGGAGCAGGGGCGGGGGAGCGCGAGATGCAGGCGTAGCAGCAATTAGAGCGGGGGCTATGCAGTGCTGTCGCTTGCCCAGCTGTGGGGGGCGGGGGCAGGATATGAGTGCGGCTTGCTCCTGGTGGAAGGGGACAAGCGGCAGCAGGGCATATCCTCCGTGCCCAGCAGTGCCCCGTCCACATCTTGCCCCCTGCCCCCCCCCCCCGCACCAGCTGGGTAAGTGGCAGCAGCACTTGCCCCCCACCTTACACCAGCTGGGCAAACGGTGGTAGTGCCCAGCCCCCCACCCCAGCTGGCAAGCGGTGGCAGCACCCGCCCCCCCTGCGCCGGCGGGGCAAGCAGTGGCAGGGCAGAGCCCTCCCTCCCAGCACTGATGTAAGCATGGCGTGGCAGTGCTGGGAGTGGGGGCTATGTTCTGCTGCTGCTTGCCCAGCCAGAGCGGGGCTGCGGGGGACACATGATGCAGGGGTGGCTTCCTCTGGGCAGAAGGGGGCAAGTGGCAGCAGGGCATAGCCCCCAGTCCCAGCACTGCCATGCCCACTTCAGCTCTGGGAGCAGGGGCTCTGCCCTGCCGCTGCTTGCCTAGCCAGTGTGGGTGGGTGGGTGCTGCCGCCGCTGGCCCAGCTGGGGCGGGGAGGCGTGGGATGGGGGTGTGATAGTGCTGAGAGCAGGGGCTATGCCCTGCTGCTGGTTGCCTGCTTCCCCCCGGAGCAAGCTGCATCAGTATCCCACCCTCTGCCTTCCCTGGCTGAGTAAGCAGCAGCAGGGCATAGCCCCCATGCCTGCATCCCATGCCCCACTTCTCCGAGTCCTCCATCTCTTGCCCCAGCTGGGCAGCTTGTCCCAGCCCCAATTCCTCCCTCCCCCCGAACCCCAACAGACTTACCAGCTGGAGGCAGTTGTGTCTAGTGTGGTGAGGACTGCTGCCCGTTTAGTCTAAATCTCCGAAGCAGTGTTGAATCTTTGGATCTGATTCAGCCGAATCGAATCTGGACAGTGATTCCAGATTCCAGTGACTCTCCGAATTGAATCACTGTCCCTTCGAATCAGCCGAATCCAAATCTGCTTTGCACAGGCCTACTTTTATATATCAACCCAAAGCTTGCTCATGGCCAAAGGAAACTAAGCAGGTAAAACTGAGTTTGACAAGGAGAGCAATACAGGCATGCTACTTGCTCAGTATCATTGCTCATGGGCCAGAGAAGTTTGATTTAGATACTGCCAAATGTCCTTGCTACAGGTAACTTCCCTCTTTGTTTAATAGCTATACATTTTGAGTGGTACAGAGGACACCTGGAATTCCCATTAAAGCAAATGGAAATTGCTAATTGTTCAACAATTGTCAATAATTATGTTGAGCCATTTGTGGGAACAGAAGAAGTATTCTAGTGGAAGAATGAACAAAATGCTCCAGTTGTCTGGTTTTTAAAACACTTCCCTTGATGGAGCCAACCCCAGACTTTCCTACAAAGACTTGTCCCTGCTGGTGCTTCTATGGAAGTGAGAAGCAAAACTTACATGGTTCTCATTAGGAGCAGAATTAACCTTTAATTAATGCAGTTCAAAAGCAAATACCATATTTACTTCATATTTCACTTCCTGCATATACCTTTTCCCCCAAAAATCAGCTCTCCAAAAGTGGAGTATGTATCTTAAGCAGGGAAATTGATTTTCTTTGCCAAAACTTCACTGAATGAAAGCCCTGAAGGATAAAGGCACTGTGTTTTAAAATGGCTGCCAGATTCTCTGTCCCTTGCAGGAAACAGGAGGGGATACAATCCAATGTTATTCCCTTTATAAACACTCACATTGGCACCAGTTTTTGGCAAATTTTATCCCATAGCAAGGGTATGGGGGATAAGTAGTACTGTGGTGGGTGCACAGTATCTTCAAGAAAAAGCTCTGGGCTATGACTTTGGAAAAACCTTTTTTTCTACATTCAGCCTTCTAAAAACAAGGCGCATCTTTTATTTGGGGGCGGGGTGGTATGTGAGAAAAACAGTAAAATGCCAGTTGAATAACATATTGCTGGTATAACTTCTTTAAAATCAGTAAATGAAATGGACATTGAAGACAGGATGGAACTGGGGTATTGGCCTTGCCATCAGTGGGTACATCTAGTGGCATGCCTTATAATAAAAAGGAGTTGTATTGACGTAGTCAAGATCCCAGGTGTCCTGCAACACATTTAAGATTGCTAACACTGATGTTGGAGTGGATATGGTTTATACCTGGCCCCATGTGATTCCTTAACTTGTTGGACATGTACCAAAAATATATAGATACACAGTGTTTAATCTTAGCCCCACTTAAGTCAATGACAAAACTCCAATCCTATGTAACTAGACAAAGAGTCAGTCTACAGATAGGGCCAGAATTACCAGACCAGTTGTCCAAGTGGGGAGCATCATATAGTTTAGTTGATTCTAAAGAGTTATTTTGTCTTATATGAAAGAAACATTAAAAATAAGTGGAATCTTGTTTTTAAGGAAGTTTCTTCACATGCTGCTTCCTATTGTGGCATATGTCAAAAGAACACGTGCTTTAGTCTAGCCCTATATTAAATCAAATAAAGGAAGAAATCTGAATAAGGTCTTGATGCCGTTTTTCCTTATTGTAAAGTGACCATTGCTCCAGAGCTGCCTCTGTACTGAGAGTTTTAGGGAATTTTCCTGCCCTTGTAGCAACAATACAGCCCTGACTGTTAGCATACGAGTGTAGACCAGACGTGGACACATTTGCCACAGTTCCATCAAACCTTGTTCAGAGGCTCTAGGTTAAGAACTCTCTTGACATGCATGCTGTTTAGAAGTAAGTAGTCAATAGAGTCCATGTACCCAAGATGCCTAGGGACTCTGTCTAAAAAAGAATTAGCCTAGAGAGACAGTAGTGCTCTAAACAGTGCCTCTAGGGCTCTGAAGTGCTGACGTTAAAAGGGAACTTGAGAGTTTCAGCAGAACATCCCTAATTAGGAAAATCAAAAATACCATGCTCTGTAAAACGTGTACTGGATTTGTCAATCAAGCTTTCTTCACCCAATCTTGCTGCAACTTTTTTCATCAGCAACCCCAAAGAGTAAAGGATTTAGAAGCAGGTAAAGCAGGTTTGGTTTGTAGAATCCTCTTGATTCTTGCTTCTTCAAGAGCACTTCTGAATGGACCCACCTGATGTGTCTTTTGCAGCCTTGCACAACATATCATTTTTCCCCCACTGCTTACATTTTCTGAATGATCAGGAGCTCCAGGTGGGAGTAATTGGTCTAACTACAAAAATGTCACCTGTCACATGTCATCTTCTGTCAGCATAGTCTGAGGTGTCATAACCTATTATTTCAGGCCCCATCTACACTAGATTTTAACTGTTAGCATTTTCTTTGAGAAGTATGTTTAAATGGAAAACTAACTGTAAATAGAGCCAAAAGAACAATAGTCGCTACCTTGGAAAGAATCCTTATTATTAGGGAGACTGCACCTTATTTAAGATTGCTAACACTGATGCTGGAGTGGATACAGTTTATACCTGGCCCCTACACAATTCCTTAACTTGTTGGACATATACCAAGAAAATATAGGAACTCCTACCCTGAGAAAAAGGCCTCAAAAACTAGTTTCCTAGTTCTGTTAGTGTAATTGATGTGTCAGGAGGAAGTCTTAATTCATGAAGATATTTGAAGTTTGTTGGGTTATTTTTATGCAATATATTTGCTGCCACACACACTTCACTGCAATAAAAAAGGAGATAAGCAATGGAACACAAGAGATCTGCCTATAGTTTTTTCAATTTTGACTTGTAGTAGAGATGTGCCTGAGCCCAAAAGGTATGGGCTGAAGTCCAGGGCTCACCAACATCCATGAGGATTCAGGTTGATGCTGGGATTTTGTTTCATGATCATCTCTAATTCTCCTATCAGTTGTATTCAGATGGGTAGTCTCTAGGGAGATGACAGCGTTCCCTTGCTGATGTACTCTCTCATGAAGGAAAGCCCCGATGCTGTTGCTCTAACTCCCCAGTGCAGGAAGGCAACAAATCTGTGAGGAGCCTTTGAGGCACTGATAATTTGGTACAGAGACTCTAGACTCCCTTGGCACTGCTCTCTGGTGTACTATAGAGCTGACATGTTAGGAATGGAGGAGTCCACCTCATCATACTCAGGCCTCAGCAGTTGAAGAGTTCCCAATTTCATTGCTCAGAGAGTTCACCAAAATGAAGTGTCTTAGCTCAGAAACACTGGGCTCCCCTTACTTCAGCCCCCATTCCACAGTTCTACCCTAATCCTTCTTTTTACACTCCCTACTCCCACATGTTCCTAGTAAAATTCCCTGCCTCTCCCAAGAGCTCCGCAACCAACCCTTTAATTCACCCTGCTTCTACTTGCTGTGACTACTCCATCCATATATACCTACTCATCCCACATCCCTCTGTGGCTCTGAGGAGCTCCATTTCTCCTTCACAATCCATGTATGTTGGCTAGCTTGTCTTCCTAGTTCCTGAAGATCAGAGCTGTTGAGAGCTAGCAAGATAGGCCCTGGTGCATTTGAGCACATCCTTCAGCTATGCTTTGCATGGCACAGACTACTTACTCCAATGATTCTCAATCATTTAGGACTCCATGCACCCTTCATTAGTCTTAAGGCATCCCTTGGAAAATGCCAGCTCGTAGTTAATTAAGCTTGTTTTCTGACTATGGAAGATTACTGAGCAATTTTTCTATGGCAAAGAACTCAGAAAGAGCACAACAGGTCATTATATTTTTGGCTCTACAGATTCTTATTTGAAATCTCTGCATTTATCTTGTGAATCATGTGCAGGTATTTACGTATCTAACTGTGCTAATATTGTATAGCGCCTTTAGAAGGATCTCGGGGCACTGTTGAGAATTTTTGAGTTGCTGTAAATAAGGCAGATAGTTAATGCACTTTGATTTAACATGAGGAAATGGCCTATTTGTAAGACAGCGGTTCTCAGCAGGGATACCATGGCACTCTTGGGTGCCTTAAGCTTCTTTTGAGGATGTCCCGGAGTGTGAAGAAATAAGCACTTGCTCTTTCCTGCCCAGCCGCTATACAATCAGGTAAGTTCAGGCTTATCTCTACCTGGCTCCAGCGCAAGAAGGTGAGCACAAGTTTGTCCCTGACAAACCCCTTGTTCCTCCCCTCCTTCCCCACTGCAACGAGGTAAGCTCATGGTTGTCCTGACTCCTTGCAGAGCAGTGGGTCACTCTTTTTCCCACCTGCTCACCAGGAGTACTGCATCAAATAAATTAATGAATTGGTGTATCCCTCAATTCACAGGAGTTATGGAGGGGTGCTGGAGCCTAAGAGGGTTGAGAACCACTGATCTAAGATGTTATTAGAGCATATGAAGCACTGCATTTTAGATTCTCTCATTTTTTGTAGAAACCCACAGGCTGGTGAAAAAAATGGGAAAGTTTTCAAAAAAAGGGAGCTTGTAAAATGTTTTCTCTACAAAAGTTGCTTAATGCTTTACTAAAGTAAGGGGAATTTAAACTGTGATCATCCTGTGGAAAGCTATTCTGTCAAATTTAGAGACAGAATTTAGTAACTGAAATGTAAGATAGAACAGCTATCCGTGCAACCTAGCTATGGAATCAATGCTTACTTCTTAACAATACGCACATTTATCACATATGATACTGCACAACTTAAATATGTATTCAGACTGTAAAGCTCCAAACTTCTTTAGACTGAATCAGAATCTGGATTCTATGGTTTAGGCCACAGACTCTTACTGCCATAATCTCAATCTAAATCTCATAATGTAATAACTTTTGGGATGTAAATACACTTTTCCAGAAATACAGGGTTACCCTGAATCTCTAAAGTGGCAAGCCTATTTCTTAAATGATTAATAGTGAATCATTGTTGTTTTTGCAAGCCTCAGTGCATTCACCGTATGTCAGATTTCACAAGAGCAGAGGAACACACATTAAATTTAACCAGGCTAAGCAACTTCATGCTTGTATCTCTGCTCAGTAGGAAGAGTTTTTGGGAGGAACAACATACATTTAGCTTTATTGAGAAGAAAATCGCATGATCTTGAGCATAATATTTTTTCCTCTCCTACCCTGTTTCTTCAGTAAAAGAATTAAAAGACTCTTTGTTAACTGCAACAGTCATGAGATATGGAAGGAAAATGAAATGTCAACTTTAAGAGAGTGTTACCAAAGCATTAATTCCTGGGAAGGTTTCATTCTTATATATCTGGTTTTCTTGTGGTCATGATTCTGGGGATTTCCAGAGCTAATGGCCTATGCAAAAGTCACTAGGAATTGTATCATTTATTGACAGGGACTAGTCACATTTACCTGTTAGTGATAATGACTCCTCTGAATATTTGGTGATTGTTGGTGAGTTTTAGGAAAAAAATGTCATTTATCCCGAAGTCAAATCTCCTACATGATATGATAGTGGCACATCTGGACTAACTATTAGCATGTAATTTGATACTAGCAAATAGAGTTATTTTAACATCAGATCTAGCAGTAACATATGAGAAGCATAGCTGCTGCTTAAATTGGCCTTATAACCAGGACAGACATCCTGTTCACTGAAGGTTTGATCACAGCTGCAACACATTCAGACTCTAAAACCAAATTGTCCTGCCATATATTAATTCAGGTTATATTAATTTTCAGAATTTCACTTTCTTTCAGTGTAATCGCAATAATCTTCTATTGTGTAACTTGTCATCTGCAGTCTAAAAGTTCATCTCTGCCAATAGGTAGAGATTGACTTGCATATTTCAGGTGATGGCAGTGAATAAAAATAACACACTTTCTTTGGGAGAGATAAGATATTAACGCATCATCAAATTTCTCTACCACAAATGGATACTTGAGCCTCTTTCATAAATTTGGCTTATGCCATTGTCACATTTTTTTAAATCATGCAACTCACAGTCTACTACTGTGTTGCACTTTTCCAAACTAATTCCATTGACTTCAGCAGAATTACTCTGGGAAAGAATACAAATTCCTTGAGTTACTATGAAGCTGTGAAATCTGGCTTTCTCTAGGATTGCAAATGCTCTGTCCTGTTATTCTACTGCAGACTTCCCATTATACAGTGAGATTGTAAAAGGTAACATAACAGTTTCATGCTGATAGCCAGTTGGCTAAATTCTTGCAGCTGCTGGGAAGGTATGTGAAAACATATCCGTTTTTATTATAAACTATTATGATGTGTGTGTTTATTATTTTTATATGGCACCTGGATACTTTAGTAATAAAAAATATGAAGGTAAAAGATATGTAGTGTCAAAATCATAGGCCAGGATTGTGGGGGGTCCTTCACCTCCTTTTACTTTAAGAGAAGAGACAGATGACTGATGGCCAACAGTGAGGAATAGGCAGCCAAAAGGGAAAAGGAGTAGGTCCAAAGTTCTGGAAAACCTGCAGGCCGTGTATCTGGAGAGAGATGGAAAAGGAGATAGACTAGCAGGCTTTGGCTCCAGGCAGCGGGTAAAAGAGCAGCTGCAGCAGATCTGAACAGGCTACTGGTAATTAGGCAACCGAGTCCCCCCTGCCACTGGGTAGGGCCAAGCATCAGAACTAAGTGGCTGCAAGACATTGTAGAGGGTGGCGTGCAAAGAAGCTGTCTTGGCTACAAGGCAACATAGAGTGTGTTTCATTGGGGGAAGTCAGCCCCAGAGCTGTGAGCCTCCTCACAGGGAAGCAGGTTGAGGAGAAACAAGTCTGTGTATTAGCTGATGGAAACCACTTTGCTGGACCCTAAGACACTGGGCTCAGGTGACTGGAAGGGGGTGGGATTAGTAAGGGCCCGAAGGATACTCTGGTTCTGAGTGTTGTGGACAAGAAGAGCTGCTTGGGAAAATGGGAGAACTAATGAACCACAGAAGGGTAAGTTATCCCTGGGAGCAGGTGGCAGTTGGCAAGCAGGGATAAAGGGAGATCCTCTTTATGGTGAGGGTACCTAGACAGGTTGGTTATTCAGTTGAATGTGTATGTTGATTGTTTGACATCTGCAAAGCTTGGGACTGGCTAAAATGGAGGCAGGAGGCCATGAAGGGGTGAACTAGAGCAGTGTTTCTCAACCCATGGGTCGCAACCCAAAAGTGGGTCTCAAGAATATATGAAAGGGTCACGAACAAACTAAAAACAGATCAGCAAACTTACAATGTGGGAAACCGTGGTTTTTCCTTTGTAGCTGTGAGAGTTTCATCCTGCAAGGGGCTGCTTGAAGGCTCCCTGTGCTCCACATACCCCGCCTTCCCCCGACCCACCCCTCCACTCCCTGTCCCATACGCTGGGGGTGAGGGCAGTGGGTTGGGAATGTGGGGCACTGGGTTGAGACTGGCCATCAGTGGTTACAAATGGATTGTGGTACAAAAAGGTTGATACCCACTGCTCTAGAGGGTACTGTTGACAGTTTGTTTGCAGAGGTTGGTAACCTGTAAAGCTGGGATTGCTGCTGGTGAAGTATTGGGTATTTTAGTTACTGGGTCTAGGCTTCAGAGCCAGACTACTGGATCTGGCTAGTGAGGGAGATCCCACAAGAGGCTGGTAGAGACTGGCCACATGGGTAACTAGGGAGAGCATCTCCCATTTGGAGCTGGGTACTCTGGTGCTTGGGGGTGCAGGGCAGGGAGGGTGAGAGAGGGATGGGTCACCCAGTGGTGAACAGGGTGTAGTGAGACACCAAAGGCTGTATTCTGGTCTCTGAGGCCAGCCTACCTAATTTATATTAATATTCCAGCAAGGCATGGCAGGAAGAATTAGGAGGGTACTTCAGTGAGACCAGGTGAGAGTAAGTGGGACAAGATTAGTTAGACTGCCAGGTGGTACTATGGCAGGCCTCTGAGGTGGGTCCCGTCACAGTAGCAATATGTCTTTTTTGGCTGCAGAAGAATTATTACAAACTGACATCTCAGTGAAGTAACGGCATGCTTTCAAATACTATAGCAGGGAATACAAGGAAGTCGAGGGGAAAGAGACTTAACGGTGGGGGTCTACTAAAGAGCACCCAACCAAGGGGAAGAGCTAGACCAGGAATTCTTAAGTCAGTTCATGGAGGTAGTTAGGTCAAAGGATGTGGTCATCATGGGTGAACTGAACTTTGCAGAAATCTCCTGGGAAGAGCAGTCAGCCAGGTCTGACCGCTCACGTAGGTTCTTAGCCAAAATGCAGGACCTCCATCTAACCCAGGAGGTACACAGCCCCACCAGGGGAGACGCTTGTTGGACCTGGGGCTGGCCATGGGCAACGACCTGATGAGGGGGCTGCGGGTGCTCTACCACCTGGGTGACAGCGATCATTGCCTGCTGGAATTCACCATCCAGCGCAAGGTGGCAAAGGCCTGCAACAAGGCAGCGGCCCTAGATTTCAGGAGTGCGGACTTCAATGAGCTAAGGAGAATAGTCTGGAAGGCACTGAGGTCCCGGAGGGGAGGGGAGCCAGGTGGCCAGGGAGGGTGGTCGCTCCTTAAGGAGACAATCCTCCAAGCCCAAAGGGAGGTAATCCCAGCACGGATCAAAGGGAGCAGGAGGGCACATAAGCCCCCATGGCTCACCAAAAGCATCTGGGAACGTCTCCAAGCTAAAAGGGAGGCATACACCCAATGGAAGGGAGGGGCCATCACCAGGGAGGAGTATACTGCAGTTGCTCGAGGATGCAGGGGGGCAGTCAGGAAGGCCAAGGCAGAGATGGAACTGGGACTAGCTTCCCAGATCAAGCACAGCAAGAAGTCTGTTTTTAAATACATAAGAGGCAAAAAGAAGGTACCGGGTAACGTGGGGCCCCTGCAGGACACACTAGGAAATTTGGTCATCACACCAGATGACAAAGCTAACATATTTAACGACTTCTTTGCCTACATTTTCCTAAGCGGAGACCAGATCAGCCCCACCACTGGGCCCCCCTCAGGCCCCAGGGGAGGCGCACCTAGGCCAAGGGTCAGTGAGGATCTAGTCAGGGAACTTCTGGAGGGACTGGATGTATTCAAAGCAGCTGGTCCAGATGATCTGCACCCTAGAGTACTGAGGGAATTACATGAGGTCATTGCGGGACCCCTGCATGGATTTACGTGCACTCGTGGTTCTCTGGTGTGGTGCCAGAGGACTGGAAGAGGTCCAACGTGGTTCCCATCTTCAAAAAGGGGAGGAAGGAGGATCCGGGAAAC
>NW_017728992.1:58805585-58808003 GCF_001723915.1 Gavialis gangeticus
CACCTTGTCATGCATCCACAGATGCATCTCAAGCAGGTACAAGGAGGTGATCCTCCCCCTCTATGTGGCACTGGTCAGGCTGCAGCTGGAGTACTGCATCCAGTTCTGGGCACCGCACTTCAAGAGGGATGTGGACAACATGGAGAGGGTCTGATCCAGACAAGGGCCACTCGCAGGATCAGGGGGCAGCAGGGAAGGCCTTAGGAGGAGAGGCTACGGGACCTGAACCTGTTCAGGTTCCACAAGAGAAGGCTGAGGGGGGATCTAGTGGCCACTTACAAACTAGTCAGAGGGGACCCGCAGGCACTGGGGAAGTCCCTGTTCCCCCGAGCACTACCAGGAGTGACTAGGAATAACGGTCACAAGCTGGCAGAGGGTAGATTCAGGCTAGATATCAGGAGGCGCTACTTCACTGTCAGGGCAGCTAGGATCTGTAACCAACATTTGACCCCAGTAGTCTTTCCTGGCATGGCAGGGGGTCGTACTTGAAGATGTGCTCCGTCTCTTCCGACCCTACCAACTATGAAACTATAAAACCAGAAAATGGAAAATCTGGTACTAGGACTCTGTTCATATATGAAGCAAATAAGAAACACACGTACCTTTTTGCGTTTTTCATTTCTCAAATGAAAAACGTTCATTATTACTTTAATGAAGCATCCGAGCCATTAGGCCCTAAAAATCAGCAATATTCATTGTTAAGTGTTGCCATTATCAATTTGTTACAGTAAATTACTTTTTTCACTCTCATTGAAAGTTAAAAATTAAACCTGTTTGTTCTGTCAATCCAGTTTTTAGACAACATGGTGTAGCCAGGTGTGCATTGCCCTCTCATTTTTCCAAGGTTCGAAAAGTGCAGCCCAAGACAATCATGGTTCAATCCAAACAAGATGAGTAGAAAAATAAGCTGCTCCAGGGACATCTGTTACATACACTGTGTGGCCACAAATCTAAACATGCAAATTGCAACACAGGATTTCTGTCCGGCTCTCTTTACCCTGGGACAATCTAATTCTATTCTTATTACAAGAAGAATTAATTTACAAACCATATATATATTGATGACATTTAAATCAGCAGCCAACGCAACAAAACCATGAACAAAAGGAAGTTTACACTGAAAATTGGAAAAAATGTTTTGCCTTAACTGTTAAAACTGGTATTGCTACATTCTATTTTTCTCTTAATGATTTTCTCATCAAATTTATTTAGATAACAAATAAAGGGGAACAATGGTTTTTATTTGACTGTCACATCTTCTAACTCTGTTTGGAATCTTGAATTGAGCCTGGGTTCTTCCTTGTTCACGTCATCAGCAATAAGGATCCTACAGTCATAATTTATGTAGTAATTCTGTGCATAGTGTGCAAGGTCTCTCATAGCTGCATGAAGCGCAGAGGTAGTAGTTAGTTGTGTTAATCTGAAGTCATGCAGAAGTTAGGGCAGAGTGGCACCCTAGAAATCAGTTGCTTCAGAGAGGCGTAGTCCATTCATAGTTTCTGATGTAGTAGGCTGTTGCCTATGAAAGCTCATGTCCCTCTGAGCCAGTTGCTGTCTGAGATGCCACCCTGCTCTGCCTTCTGCAAAGCTGTATTGGCTTTGCAGTGGTTATAGGAGTCAACTGTCCTGTTGGTAAAATAAGTAGATATGATTCTGGAGAGAGAACGTGCTGTTTTATGCAGTTGTTCTCTCATGGAGAGGAGCTCTGAAGAATTAGTAGATAAACAGTTAAGGGACGTTTTTACTGCACTACCTAAATACGTGATGTGTAGAGCAGCACTGAACTGACTTCGGTGCTCAGTGGCAAAGCTAGCGTGGGGCAAACAGGCAACTGCTCCCAGTGCAGCTGGGGAGGGCATGAAAAAATGTCATGGAATTGCAACTGGAAGTCACCACTGGTTCTTTGCCCCGGGTGCGCAGCTATGTCCTTATACTACTGTGGATGCCAAGTTACTCAGAAGCTCATTGGTGTTTTCATAGTGGAGACCTCAGTCCAACTTTAGATTTGGGTCATAATGGAAAAAAAGTTTGTCTCCTCTTAACAGTTCCTAATTTGTAACCAAATTATTGTACCATTTGGTGTAAGCAACTACCTATCCCCCAGAGAGCCTCTAAATGACCGCACTTTTACTCAGGGTATTAGCTTAGTCAAAACTTATCCCTGAAGTAGTAGAGACTGACTAGCTTGGTCTGAAGAGCTCATTGGCATGACCAAGGAAAATATTTACACTGCACTGGAACAACTTTAAGGAAAAGTAGAGCCATTTCGGACCCCGGGGGAGGCTCACCTGGGCCTAGAGTGAGCGAGGATTTAGTTAGGGAGCTTCTGGAGGGGCTGGACGTTTTTAAGTCAGCCGGCCCAGATGATCTTCACCCTAGAGTCCTGAAGGAACTCGCTGGGGTCATTGCAAGTCCCCT
>NW_017728992.1:58808554-58816574 GCF_001723915.1 Gavialis gangeticus
TTGGACATCAGGAGGCGCTACTTCACGGTCAGGGCGGCTAGGGTCTGGAACCAGCTTCCAAGTGAGGTGGTGCAGGCTCCCACCCTGGGGGTTTTTAAGAGGAGGTTGGATGACCACCTTACTGGGGTCGTTTGACCCCAGTGCTCTTTCCTGCCATGGCAGGGGGTCGGACTAGATGATCTGCTCAGGTCCCTTCTGACCCTAGAATTTAGAGAGTTCATAATACAAGAATTTCCTCTAATCCATTCCAAATGGGGAAAAAAGCCCCTTGTCTTGCATTTGAGTACAAGGCAGGGAGCAAATGGCTACTGCAGTGGCTGCAGCACTGGCTCCCGTGCTGGCCCTGACCCCAACTTGGGCATCGTGGTCAGAGTTGAAGCTGCAGCTGCTGCCCTGCCCCCTGCCACCTCTGACCCTGATTCCCATTCTACTGTCAGTTTTTACCCTCAGTCACAGCTCCAGCTCTGGCCCCAGCCCCACTACAGCCCATGGCACAGAGCACTGAGCCCATGGTGGGGAACAGGCATCAGGAGGCAAGGGGCAGGGGCAGGCTACTTGACTGCCCCCCAACCTACTCCCCTGCTGCAGCCTTCCCCACTACAGCAGTGGTGGGGGGCAAATTTAAGATGCCCCCAATAATTAGATTCTGTAGATGGAAAATTATAGCAAATGTATCTGTTTTCCATGTATAGAATCTAATTATTAGTTGGGGGGGGGGGGCTGTCTTAAATTCAAAGTCATCTTGGATTTGGCTAAATAAAGTAAATAAATTTTAAATATTTCAAAAATATATAATCCACCAGTGCCAACTGCTAGTCTGACAGCCTTCTTTATGAAGAGACTGCTCCTAAATAGAGACAGTTTGGAACATATTGGAATTGGGATGATAATTCTCCATGCTTCTTTATACCTAATCAGAAGATCTCAGTGCATTTGCTGGAACATAAAAAATATGGCTGCAACCTTGTAACACTCATTTTTAGAGATGAGGGAAACAAAAGTACAAAGAGAAAGTGGCTTGTCTGACTTTACAAAGCAAATGTATGAAACAACTGAGACTAGAGACTAGCAACCAAACCCAGTTTGTTTTAAGCATAAGCTCCCAGTCTTCAAATGGTTTTAGGCGCCTGACTTACATGAGAGATGAAGGGGGTTAAGCAGGAGTTAGGCACCTACATCCCTTTGAATATCAGATCTTAGACTGGTAATATTTTGTTTCTACTTTACCATGGTCCATACAAAACTCTAGACTGCAGACACAGGACAGAGTAAAAGGAGCAGAATGACAGGAGGCAAGCCGTGAGAAACTTGCTGTTGGCACGTGTTAAGAAAGTTCTGTGTTAGCTGTATTGTGGAATGTGGCTGCTTAAAATTATGCACTTAAATCCATAACAGTCCCCTAACAAAAGGAGCCTAATTTTCACGGAAGCCAGGAACCTATCACTACCCCCAAGTCAGCTGGACTTGTGGATGTTCAAGCAACCATGGAAACTGGACTGCTACTGCTTACAGGTATGCAAGCTACCCTTAAGCACTCAGGTTTAAAAATGTTGGTAGAATCTTTTAAAGCTACTCTTTAGCTGGATGCTTTTTCCGGTGAGGTATATTTGTTTGGGATTCAGGACTTCTGTAAATTACTCAATAGACTAAATAGGCCTTTTAGTTTTAAAGATGAGTATTGAAAACATTATGGCAGCTTCTGGTTGGAACATAACAAGTGAAATATGTTTGGAAGCATTAGTCAAGTCCCTTATGACCTTTAGCTCACATAATAAAGCTGCCATTCGAAGAGCTGTACTTACGAGAACCCAACATTTAAATACTTGTTTTAAAATTGATTTGGTTGAATGGTATCATTCATGTACAAGTTTGATAGTGTCCTGAAGGAAAGCACAGGCAATGTTTCTCTTTTAAATGTTGTCAAACTGGAAAGAGTGATTGTTTTAAGTTTTGCGTATGTCAGCATAGTAGAAGCTTAGTCATGCAAATTCCTATTAGCAGTTCTGCAGAAGAGAGAAACAGTGTTACCATATTTTATCTGTGTTTGTAGTGAAAAGCATGCCTTTCATTGTACTTTTAAAGAGCAGATGTCAGGTTAATGTAAAAAACAAATGAGTAGTGAAAAATATTTTTCTAATTTAGAGAGCAGGGTGGGGGAGACCCTAACAAGTGCAGTGTTTGGGTTTTCATTTCCATAAAAATATTTTTAACTCTGTGTGTTTTTACCAATTAGAATTGGGGAAGGGGGGAGGAGAAGGAGGATCAAATACAGTATTAAGTTTTTTTTTTCAGTTTTGCCCAGTGCAGTTTATATATTTTTCAAGCATCTTAACATTTCTTAGAACTTACGTCAATGTATTACTTTCTGACTTTTTTTGAGCAAATATACCAGGGAGGAATAGTGTTTAACATGTTTAATCAGAAGATGTATAGAAGGCTGCATTGGAGGGAAATCAGCTATCAGAAGTGTCAATAGAAGAGGAGGGTGGACAGGGTTTGGGATAAGACGGAAGAAAATACAGATGGCAGTCATGCTGTTTAAGGTGTCATTCTGCCAAGCAACACTGACAACTTAATTCTCTGTCCTCTTGTCTCTCATAGATTGTCTGGTGATCACCAAGACAGCTAATGATACCCACTGAAAGAAGTATGCAGAGATTATTGTTGGTCATGATAAAGGGGCAAATATGGCACCCACTATCTAAAGCACAAATGGCTGGGTCAGGATCAAATGATTGAATTGGCTGAACAACCCAGGGATTCATTTTCAGTTGCGATTCCCACTTCTGACATCCCTACATCCTGAATTACTTTTTCTGCTTGTCCACACAAAGAATTGTAGAAAAGGAGATTTTAATTGTCCTGTTTTGTTTGCTGTTGCTGTTATTTTGTTTCTCTGCTGCACTAAGTGCACCACTTTACTTTTGAGTACTGATTAGGTGGTATAAATCATTTGATGCCTGTTAGTTTTATATCATCAATGGCTTGAATAGGCCCTCAAAGTACAGACTGGCTACTTTGTGTGAGTACACCCAGAATTGTTGCACAGCCTGCCTACTTCCTGTGTAACAAACCATCTTCTCAAAGGAGGTATTAATTATAGTAGAGATGGAAGTGCTTCCTATAGTTAAGTTTGCCCAACATTTCTCATTATAAGACTTGGTTTTCAGTTGCTTATAAATTTGCTAAGTGTATATAATTTGAAGTGAAAGTTTGCATGCCTCAGACCTCTTTTTTTTTTTGTTTGCTAAGTTGCAGCAGAAATAGTTTAGTCATTTCTAGGACAAAATTAGAGAGAAATGCCTTGTTTTGCCTGATTTCAAGAGAATGTTTTACAGACATTTTGTTAAGGAGTGCTAATGCCTGTGTCCTGTGGAGAAAGGACTTGAAATTTGGAGGAGTGAGGGGTATCCTCCTGTTGTAGGGGATGTACTTATTGCCATTCTTGTGAGATACCACCCACTTTGACTAGTTTCTGAGCCTTTGAAAAATCTCAGTGGACCCACTCAATAGATACTTTTTAGAATCCAGCAGCTGAGTTTCCAAAAATTCTGTCTCTGGGCATGTCGTACCCCAGAAAGTTAGGCTCGAACAGGATTTTCCTTGCAACTGCTCCTTCTGGATGCTGCATACCACTGCAGCCCTAGGTACAGAAACAGAAAGCAGGGAGTTGGATTAGATATTTCCCAAGATCCCTTCCAGGCCTATTTCTCTATGATTCTGTGGCTGTTTCAGGATGATTGTAGGGAGGGAAAGGGTGTTCTTATGGCTAAGATGAATGTTTCCTTGAAGTTTGGATACTCTTCCTGCCTCTGCCAAAAAGTTCCTGTGTTGGACAACTCACTTAAATTGTGCTTTCGTATGTGTTGGCTAGTTCCATATAGTCCTGCATATCTGATTTGCGACCCTGTGGGTTGATGTGTAAGAGTGCTAAGCACTCGTACCTGCATCTGAAACCAATGGGAACTGTGCTTTGAACATACAAAGTGCCATCTGCTGCCTAAAGCAACACTAAAAAACCAGGTCTTAGGTGTCTTAAGTTGAACATGCAAAATGAGTGAATGAATCTGTGCCTCCCATTCTCCATCTGTAAAATGGGGATAATATTGCTTCTTCACCTGATGGGGGTTGAGTCAAGATACATTAATTAATGCTTGTGTAGCACTTAGATAATATAGTGATGGTGCATTAGCAAAGCCAATAAGGACATGAATAATTCTATCTTCAGAGCAGGGTTTGAAAAGTCTCTTAAATATATAGGGCCTGGGGCTGCAAAGTGAACAATGAGAATAAAACAAAACATTGAATAACTACGCATTCAATGAGCAACACTCAGCCTGTCATCTGAATGAGACGTGGTCCTGTGGAGAAAAGTAGTATGTGATCATGTAATTAAAGTCTGCATAATACATATGCACGAAGGAGATTGAATTAAGGTTGCATAGGCAACCTTAGGCAGTTGTAACTTCTGAGTGCTTGACTTTGGAATCCTCATGTTCTTTTAATGTAGTGTTTTGCATGTAATATACATATTCAATGTATTCTCTTGCAATAGTGACAAAATCAAATGCTTAAAAAATATAATAATTTTATACTGAATGAAGAAAGGGAGTAAATCCTTTCCTTTAAATTCTTGGACAACTTCATGTTTTGTATGCAAAATAATTTTTATCTTTGGAGAGGAGAAAAAGGTGTTAGACATAGCAATTCCACTATGATAGAAACGTCATCACATAAATAGCCTGCTGTGAGTGACATTTTAGGCAGCTCAATCAGTATCCTGTCTACCTAGAAAGACAGTAATAAATTCAATGCATTGCTTAATGGGGGACTTGTGTAGTTAATTTTTTTAATATATGTGTTATTTTAGAAAGAATAAGAAATATGCTTTCCATCACTCTAAAATAAACACCATTCACATTATTATTATTAGTTGATGAAAATGTTTGTCTAATAGATTTTCCTCATCTTTTTATGACTTGCCAAAGAATGGTGGATTTACATCATATAGTTTGCAAATTTCTTAGCACTTTTCATCCATGCCTCTCCAAAAAGATTTACAAATACTTATTGCTGCCATTGTGACTGGGAAATGGAAGCACAAAGAAACTAAGGGCTAGCCCAAAGCATCACAGCACGTCATTGTCAAAGGTGGGGTTAAAGTGAAGGTCTCCAGTTTCTTAGTCTGCTGCCATATCCTGTCACTGGTTTTAAGTTACAAATATTTACAAACTGTATTAAATATGTGTATCAAAGAGGGTATGGCAGATTGGCCTGCTAAATTACAGCAACTGCCGCCTTTGGTTTGATTTATTTCTTTTTATGATGAAGTGGTATGTGGAAAGTGGTTTAAAAACAAACCAAGCTAGAAGTTAGAATTTAACTATGGCTTACTTTGGGGTCCGGCTCCGGCAAGAGATGCACAGGCAGAAGCCTGTCGCGCCCCTGTGAGCCCAGGACCCCCAGCAGACACGTGGCGGACACCTCCTGGCTGCACTGGGGGTCAAGGTCAGGGAAGTGGGGCCTGCGGTGGGTGGGAATTAGACAGCTGTGGAAGGCAGCTGAGAGGAGCCAAGGAGGGTCATGCCCCACCCTGGCTCCTACTTGGCCCAGCCCCCAGGGAGTCATGTGACTGGTGCTGCCCGGTATGTGAGTTAGGGGAAGGGGGGGCACTTACCCGCCCCCTTCTCCAGTGGGTCAGGGATCCCCCAGGCCCCCTAGACCTCTGGGCCCACCGCACATGCACAGGATTCAAAAGGGCCTGCCAATGGCAGAAGCTGCCAGTGAAAGACTCATGGGCCTGTTGTGCCCCTGTGAGCCCAGGACCCCCAGAGACCCCCAGCAGACAAGCGGCAGACCCCTGACCTTGACCCCCAGCACAGCTGGGTGTAAGTGGGCCCACAGTGGGTGGGAATTAGACAGCTGCGGAAGGCAGCTGAGAGGAGCTGAGGAGGGTCACCCCCCCACCCCTGGCTCTTGCTTGGCTCAGCCCTCCAGGGAGCCTCGTGACCAGAGCTTCATGAACAGAGCGCTTAAACAGGTGTGCTCTGGACCTGGCGCAGGAGTTAGTGCGGGTGAGTGAGCAGGAGGGACACAAGGCTCAAGATGGTAAGCCTGAAGAGAAGGGTTGGCACAGCAGTCACCTGGACTACTACCTGTACCATGGTGGGGACACCCCAAAGATCCCCTCTGTGACTGGACCTCCCCCTGGTACCTCCGAGGCTTCCACCCAGATGGAACCCGTGGTTCCAGCCTCCACTCA
Organism: Gavialis gangeticus; assembly: GCF_001723915.1. Classification (NCBI taxonomy): domain Eukaryota; kingdom Metazoa; phylum Chordata; order Crocodylia; family Gavialidae; genus Gavialis; species Gavialis gangeticus. Next base: position 58,814,817 of record NW_017728992.1, read on the forward strand.
GATGGGACCCCTGGCTCTTGGCTGTGGGGGCTGCCTGGCCCAACTGCAGGCACATGGGATCAGGAGCAATGACACCTCCCCTTGTGAGGTTTGCTCCGTATTGGAGTCTTTGGAGTGCCACATAGGGGAGCTTCAGACTGATGCAGAGGCTGCATGCCATCAGGGATGGTGAAGAGGAGATTGACTCCTACTGCCAGGTTCTTCAACTGAAGAAAGAAGAGGAAAGAGCTAGGTTGACTGCCAGAGCAAGAGGAGCTCCCATATTGTTCAACCAGGGGTCCCTTGGATGAAGGTTGTCTCCAGGCCCAAGGCTAGCTGCATTAGGGTCACCTCCCCCCTGGCTCTCTGCAACAGGTACGAACCCCTCACAGTATGAACCAATTCAGCCAGCAGAGCTGCCAGCTCCTGCACATGAGGAAGAAATGCGACCAGTTACCATCCCTAAGAAGAAATGCAGAGTGGTTGTCAAAGGAGACTCCTTCCTGAGGGGTCAGAGAGGGTGCTCTGCCACCCTGACCCTTTAGCCCATGAAGTCTGCTGCCTCCCAGGGGTCCATATCCGGGATGTAGCTGAGAGGATCTCAAAACTTTTCCAGTCCTCTGACCTACCCCATGCTCCTTATCCATGTGGGCATGAATAACATGGCTTGGAGCAATTCCAGTCAAGTTATGAATGACTGCAGGGCTCAAAGGGTTGGGGGCGCAGGTGGTTTTCTCTGCCATCTTTCTGGTTACGGGTCACAGGCTAAGGAGGGAGAGACAACTTGAAGTAGTGAGCAGAAGACTGTGGTGCTGGTGCCATTGTGAAGGCTTCAGTTTTTATGACCAGAGTCCACGCTTTGGAGAGAGAGGCAATGGTTTGTTGGGAAGGGACAATTTCCTCTTCACTCCATTGGGGAAGAAGCTCTTCTCAGCCAGAATGGCTGACCTGCTTGACCGGCATTTAAACTAAGTTTGCTGGGAGATGGGTGGATAACCACCTGTGCAAGCCCACCAAGTGTCAACCATAAAGTCAGCAGGTCAGGCTGCTCAGATGAATGAACTCCTACCCCAGCCCAGGGATGCGGGTTTTGTAGGAGTGCAGGGAAGCCAATGGAGTGTATGGCCTCCAATGACATACTCATTTGCCTGTACACAAATGCCAGGAGCCTGGGGAACAAACAGGTGGAACTGGCCCTTCTGCTAAACAGAAATGAGTATGATCTCATTGGGATAACCAAGACCTGGTGGGATTCCACCTATGACTGGACCACAGGTATAGATGGCTATACCTTATACAGGAGAGAACATGTTGAAAGAAAGGGCGGGGGTATAGTGCACTATGGTACCATCCTTAAGTGTGCTGTGCTGCTCCAGGCAGGTCACCTCCTAAACTGCAGGCCTCTACACAGCATCTGGGACCTGCTCATTAGTGTGGCTCAGCAATGGGGCTAATTAGACTACCTGAAGCAACTGCTGCACCTGAAGCTGAACTCTGTTTAGAGGCGACTGGTGCCTCCTGAGTCAGGAGGGGCACTTGCCCCCCACAGCAGCCAGTCAGCGACCAGGGGTGGGGGCTTTCCCTCCATGGCCAATCACACCGACTGGGGCGGGGTGGGGGTGGAATCTGATTGCACTGACCTGGAAGTGTCGCGCTACAGGGAAACCTTCCCCCCTGGTCAGCGCAATCAGCCACAGGGGGACTGTGGGGATCGCTTCTCCTGGTGTTCTCACTCCCCAACTGGTGCTGTCAGGGGGGGGCACCAGCTCTCTCGCCGCC
>NW_017728992.1:58816659-58824247 GCF_001723915.1 Gavialis gangeticus
GCCCATCACCTAAGCAGGGAATGCTGGCTGTCAGGGAGTGCACCAGTGCTCTTAAAGGGTGCACGTGCACCCCCTACGCATCACCACTGAGTTCAGGTTTACAAGGATTAAAAAGCAGCCCACCCAGAGCACTGCCAGTGGCACCACCACTGGGGTTGGTATATCAGTCCTCCAAACTATAAGGGATTGACTTACAAGAGCAGGGTCATGGTTTGTTTACTGAAACTGTTTGAGCTAAATAATTAATGGAGCGTGCCTTGAGTGCAATGGTGGGAGAACCTATGTGACTTGTATTTTCCTTACTCTCTGAAGTGGGAATAACTGCGTGAGAGAGCAAATTGTTTTGAAGTAGCAATGGAAATAGATGTAAGGCTCATGGAATTCAGTGCTGCTGAACCCTGCTCTTTGAACTTATGAAAAATAAACTGCTTGCTACATAGAAACAGATTTCTGTTACTCTGCATGAGGGACAAGATGATGCATGCCAAGTATTTGGTGATATGTTTCTTGAAATGCATGTTGAGATTTATTCAATGCTACTCAGATATGCCCAGTGGGCTGGTGTGAACATCGACTCACAGTTAGTGCTGAGGTAAAAATTCTTGCAAACAATCACAGTGGGGAAAGGATTCTACTGGGTACATTGTGTGAACAGTTATTTCACTAGTGGTTGCTAGTGTTGTTGTGCTGCTTTACTCCTACAACAGCATCACAATATCTGGTTTGTTGTAATTCAACAGTGATCAAATCTCCAAATTAGTTATAGAAACTTCATCTGTTGTGGGCTACCGAGCCAATACGCTGAGTTTAGTAGCTGTCTTGTTTATACATCCACAATTACGTGGGAACCAAGTTTGAAACCAGTGTTGTAAAATGATTTAAATAAAAAACAGTTCCACAAAAACTGTTTCCCCTCCACCACACACACACATGCACATTGTTGAGCCAGGAAATGTGGACGTGTTTCAGTTCTGGGAGAAATCTTGACTGTAGAGAAGTGGAAGACAAACGGGATCAGGTGAAGTTCTGCTTCTCTTGTCTGTTTCTTTTTTAATATTATAAAGTTCACTCATACACTGTTTGATAATCCAGCAAAGTCAGTAGTAAGCAGTCCTTGAAATTCTTCAAATATTGAGAACATTTTGTAATACCAGAAAGAAACAGAACCTTTGTAAATATGGTATATTACCAAGCATGTAGCACAAATGTGTAATTTTATAGTAAGTTTTTTTGTAGACATAAAGGAAGAGAGTTATTTTAATAGTCTTTCTCTTCTCTCCCACTCTTGAGGTTATAGCTATAATACAAGACCCTGAACACCATCTATTTCTTTTTTTGCATTTCTTTGAATAAGAGATTATACAGCAAGATGAGTATTTCTTTTGCAAAAAACAAATATCAGAAAAAGGCACCAAAAACAGGGGAGATGAAATAAAAACAAATGTAAAAAAGACCTGGAAAAGAGAGTTTTACTGGAAAGCTTAAGTGTGTAAAACTACTTGATAAAGATCACTGGCTTTTAGGTTCCAGCAGTTATGGAAGTTAATGGACTTGGACTGGGGTCTCTCTCACACTGAGGACATCTATACACATGCCCCAGGGTGGAGGGGGATGCTTTAATTAAAGTGCCCACAGAGTTTTAGTTAAAGTGCCCCCACTGACATTTTGAAACACAGGGATGCTGAATACACATGACACGGAGGCTGCTGGAGTGTGCTAATTAGCACGCTTCAGCAAACTAGCAGCAGACTCGATTACTGACATGTGCTACTTAGCATGTGTCAGAGAAGAGGACCATCATGTGTATAGGTTGCCCTGAGTTCCCTAGCTTGGAGACAGGAACCCCCATTAGCTAGAGGAAGTCTAATCTAGTAGCTATATCTTGTAAAAGTAGGTTTTCCTGAGTGCACCACTTAGTTGTGCTACATGTGTAAGATTCTTCGGCTGTGGTAGTGATATGGTAGTGATAATGTGGAAAGTCTTTTTTGCCATTGTGAACTGCCCAGTTCTAAGTTATATTCAACCTAATTGTAAAGGAAAAGAACAGAAGAAGTTTTTATATTGTATGGGGGAGCGATATAGATCCAGTACTTAAGATTGCAGAATGATTTCTATTATAATCCCCTACTTCTAGTTTTCTAGAGATACTTTAATTAAGGTTTCAGTCTAATTCTTCCCCATTCTGCATATACATTACCATAGTCTTCAATTATAAACACCCACAATATTTATAATTAAACCCACAAGAACAAAAATACTTTCCACTTGGGTGTCTGGTGTTATTTCATGGAAAAGTGCTCTTTTTTGAGTTAAGTCAGCAGCAGTTTTGGATCTGCAAGCCAGATGAATCCTGGCTGGATCCAGCTCCATACTGCCAGGATCAGGCCTCAGGGTCTCATACCTCCTTTGTCCAGCCAGGCTCCAGGGATCCCACACTGCCCCCACCTGGCTGGGATCTGCCTCTGGGGACTCCCTGCCACCCCCAACAAGGTCCTGTGTGCTCAGATTTGCATTTTGCGCTGCCATATGCACCTGATCTAGGACAGAGGGCCACAACACATGGAGCTCCGCACAGATCCATGGGAAGCTCTGCAGGCCAGATTACACAACACCAGGGGCCAGATCTGTTTAGCACCCCTGTTCTAAGTTGTCTAGTTAGAAATAAATTGTAGTGCTAGGTGGTGTTAATGGCTGGCACAAATGGGTCTTTGATCTGTAAATGGTCACAGGTCAGGTTGAAAACTGGATGTTCTAAACACATTTTTTTAGGCAAAATGGAAGAAACTATTAATTGGTCCCTTTTGTAATGATGGCTTGGAATAACAGGACATTAATGCCTGAAGCACGCCAAAGACTGAGCAGAATTTAAACATGTGGACTGAGAAGCTTTCCTGGGACTAGTTGCATGTGCAAGGGGGTAAAGGACTTTGATACGTTTTGTGTGCGTCTGTGGGTTTGAGGCCTAGATATGATCTTGACAGGAACAGGGACAGAGTTCCTTGAGGAAGAAAACTCATTGGACAGGCAAGTTGAAAAGCTATGAATGAGGAAACTGACTGCTGTTTGGCTCTTACTGGGTGCATCTACGTGTGTCCCTATGGCGCCTTTGTTACTGTGCCATCATTTAATACTTCCTTTTGAAAGTACTAAATGATGGCACAGTAACAGCCCGTACTGCACCGTGTGAACCACACACGGTTATTTTTAGCTGCTACGTTGCCATAGCAGTGCACTATAACAAGGGAACACGTTGCTACAGTGACATAGCTGTGGCATCACGGTTTGTGACTGCAAATGCTACGTAATTCTAGCACATTGCTACGGCGATATAGTGTCGCTTGTAGATGCGCCTACTGTGTTCAGAGGAGCATCATTTTGTGTATATTATTTGAAAATAAGCAGGATTGCAAAGAAATCTCTGAATCTTATAATCCATTTCTGTTTCTCAGGGTAACAACCTAGTAATTGACTAAGGCTAGGGACAGACATTACACATAAATTGGTTTAAGTGATCAGAGACTGGTTTAACCCTGTAACAGAACAGATGTTCAGTGCACATAAACCTGTTTGAAAATGGCTTTAACTGCTTTGAGATAAACCTGACTGACTGTGGTATCAGACTTAACTGATTTGAGTCAAACCAGTTTTTGTAATGTCTGTCCCAGATCTCTTCCTGGGTTTAAATTAAATCAGAGCCCCCCTGCATGCTCTCTGGACTGGGCAGGACTCTCTGCTCCAGAGAGCTGGGCTGGCCCTTCCCCTCTGCTCCCTGGCTGCAGCTCCAGCAGAGACTGCATGTACAGGGCATCTGCCTAGCTTCTTCCTGAGTGATAGCATATGGGGGACCCATAGCAACCCATAAGCTTGGACCTGTAATAAATTGTTATTAAATAAATAGAGGGTGGGGGAAAGGGAATCTTCTTTAATGCATAATACCTAAACGCTAAGAAAATTATTAAAATACAGACCCAAGGAGAAAAGAGAATTTAGGTTTTTTTTCCTATCAGGACCAAATCTGATTGTTAATAAGTGCCTTCAGTTCCTACTGATGTCAATGCAAGTAGTGTAGGCTTGTGGGCTCTTATAGTGTCATCCTAAATCAAAGATACTTTACAGTAATGAAATCAGGGAAAGGATACTGTAGCAAAAAAGTATTATAAGAAGTACATAAGCAAGTTGGCAGGAAAAATGCAGGGTATTGCACTGTATTATTTGCAAAGCAGTATGTGATCATCATGGAATAAAATACTGCATCATGCATACCTATATGGGAAACTTTGCAATGAACATTCTTCTCTTTATTTTTATATAATCTGGACCATATTAAGGGCTATATTCTGCACTTACAGATAGCATAATTGAAATCTTGGACCATAGTGCTAGTCAACAGGAGTAAGAGTGATATAATCTGGTTGTCAGTATTTGCAAAGTTCTTTGGAATTCTCAGATGAAATGTGTTCAGGAAATTTGAAATATTTATTGTTAGAGGAATGGAAGTCAAGAAAATAATATCCTACTTCTCGGTTTAGAAAAGCACTTGTTTAAATCTGTCACATTTGAGTTAAGTGCTTTAACAAGTTAAGGCTCGTTGATTAAGTTAAGCAAGGGCTTAAGTGTTTTGCTGAATCATGGAAATGAGAATAGTCACGTATGATATGCTTTTTAAGAAGCCTCCAATTTCTTTTTCTATTAGATAGATGTAACTGAGAATGCAGGAAACTTGGCAATGGATCTGGTTTCCTATCCTGATAAGTTACTGTGGACTCATCTGTGGTGGTGCCTGTTAATTTAGAAGATAGTTAACACTTAATCATGCTTGTCTAGTACAAACCAATGAGGACATTGCTTTCTACAACATCTAATTGGGTGCCATCAGTAACGCAGCCCCAAGATCCTCTAATCAGCAACTGTGTTGCATAATAAGCTCCAGTGGATGCCCATTTGGGATTGGATTTAGATGAGAGAGAGTTGAATGTATCTGTGAGAAGAGCTGTATGTCAGTTGTATAGGAGCCACCCAGATTTATGTACTTTTTGGCAGCGCTAGTGAACTATTAATCATTTCTTATGAATAGTACCCTTGTAAATCAGTGGTAGGAGACACATTTCATGGATAATCCTGGTGAAAATATCAGCTTTCCTATCTTGTCACATGCTGATAGAATATTTAGAATGAGAAGGGATGCAATTATATACAAAAAAAGAAAATAGAAAATTCCTTTCAATTATGAATGGGAGGCATAGGACACATATCCAAAAACATGAATTTTACCTCCATATTTTGAAAGCAGGAAATCAATGTGTAATAGTAGAACTTCAGGACCTACTTTTTATTTCTTTTCTTTTTTTATTTTAAAGATCTTTTCACATTGGGGAACCAGTAATATGTAACACAGTTCACATAAAAATGCATCAGTTGCAACCCTTTTATGGCAGTCTGATAAATTCATGGTTTTCCTTTACTTGTATTGTATTGTCATTTTCAGTATATAACCCTTATGTGCAAATATCTTATACTCACTGGGTTACATATGGTAAAGTATACTGTATCTACTGTCATAATTAAATGTCATCAGGATAATGCATGAGTGTTTTGAGCTTTATTGCTAATTGCTGTGGTTAGGATGAATTATGCAGAAAAGTAATTAGAAAGCAAAAAGCAGATGTGTCTTCTGTGGCCCCTTTCAAATTGCAGAGGGGTGCTAGCTATTTTCTCAGGCCTCCGTGGCTTCAGGGCTGATGGTAAACCAATATGTGGAAGGTAGTACCCATAACAGTATCATGGATGAGGGAGAGAGCCCCACTCATTTTTCTTTTAAATAAGCTCTTTTCTATTACCAGTTGGTAGGACTGACCTCATTGGCTGGACCAAAATTAATATAGGAGAGGTTCAAGGGAGTTTTTTAGAGAGATGTATATCCTCCAAGACATCTGGTTTTAACTTAAAACCTTTTTAAAAATCCCCTCTCCCTCATGGGAACTCCTTCTGTATTCCATTTTCTTCTTCTCCTGTGTGTAGTTTCCTTATTTCCAATAACCACAGAGTTAGCAGCATGTGTACAATTAAGTTAGATGTAATTGTTTTTCAAGGTAGCATTGGCTATATTTGCACTAGAGGCTGAAAAATTGGTAATTGGACCTTTCTGATTACACCACTTAGGTATCACAGCATGTCCATACTAGCCATGCTGTTTTGGAGACTGCATCCACACTTGCCATGTGTTTCAATGCTACAATAGCATTGTCTTCTGAGTAGTTATCTCGCAGCACACTGAAGCAATGGCTTGTGGGAAATATCCTACAGCAAGTTCTGGAGAATTATGAGGAAGGAATTAAAACTCATATAAATTCCCAATAGTTAGAACCGCTTTCAAGTCCCCTTTTCAAAATAAGGGCCAAGGGTCTTCCTTCATAAGAAGGTGCTTTTGAATAATATTTGTGTGTGAGGCAACAAAAGGTGTTCTGATTACTGAAAGCCAGTGACTAGGCCCAGTATCTCCCAGTGTTACTGCTGCCATAGTCATATTCTTCACCTGCAGGGCAGAGTCAGGTCAAACAGACTTGAGATGGATATTTGCTGACCCCTTACACCAGTGTTTCTCAATCAGCATGTTGCACTGTGCCAGCATGTTTCACAAGATAAAGCCAGAGATTTCAAATAGGAATCAGTAGTTAAGCACATTGTGATCTGTTGTGATCTGAGTTCTTTGCAACAGAAAAATTGCTCTATTACTTTTCCAGTCAAAAATGAGTGAAAACCAAAACCTGTTTTTTGTAGGGGTGCCTTTGAGGAGTGCCTTGAGTCTAAGAAGGTTGAGGAGCCCTGCCATAGTAGCTTTACCTTGCAGCTTTAGTATCTTGCACTGAAGACTGGATCTGAGTTACCTAATCTTTCCTTTTAAATGGTGTTGATTAAATTATGCTGAGGCATTTTCTCGCATAGAGCAAGAATACAGCCTGCTGTTGTTTTTTATTTTAATCCTTGCCATTTTCACTGCTGTGAAGCTTAGGGAGACAGTGTAACAGCTGCAGGGATGAATCTGTCCACAGATAACTTTTATCTACCAGAAAGGGTGATTACAGCATGCTTCATTTCTCAGACAATTTTAATTCAATGCTGCCTTGTACTGGGGAATCAGAGTAGAGACAGTAATTTTTCCCCCTATCATTTGAATTTCACTGTTTCCTGAATATGCAGGCCTACTATATTTTACTGTGGGTTTTAATTCAAGACAGATTTTTTATAGAGGGAGAGATGCATGCTTCTGCTAGATAAATGTTTCAGCATCTTCTTTCTTCAGTTTTAGTTCTTATCCTACAATGACTAAAATACCTAGCTATTTCTCCCTTTTGTATTAGAAACAGGCAAATAAAGGAGACTTTGGTTGACAGTTTTAACAAGTGTTGCCAAAACATCCTGGATGATCAATCACATTGTCCTTTTACAGTCTCCTGATTGGTAGCACAGCTTTAAGGATTTAGAAACCTCTGTCACTGCCTTCTCAGCAGCAAGGCCTGAGGAATTCATGGGTTTGTCTAGTTATGGAGAAGTGATCAAGTGTTAGCCTAGATGCAGAGTAACACTTTCT
>NW_017728992.1:58829247-58829966 GCF_001723915.1 Gavialis gangeticus
CTCCTGATTGGTAGCACAGCTTTAAGGATTTAGAAACCTCTGTCACTGCCTTCTCAGCAGCAAGGCCTGAGGAATTCATGGGTTTGTCTAGTTATGGAGAAGTGATCAAGTGTTAGCCTAGATGCAGAGTAACACTTTCTGCTTTAATTTCAACTACTTTTTCTACTCAAGAGAATCTAAGTGGAGGAGGGCTCTTTCTCTCTTGTTCAGAGAAGTGGGGGGAAAATGGGATCATGAGAAAATGATAATTATCTAGAAAAATGGGTCTTTGTTACTTTTTCTTTGTACATACACAGAGCCTGCCTTATAAACGTCTTACCTTTAGGAAGTCTTGTTGGTCCAGTATATCTTTCATAGATAGGCAGAATCAGTATTACTCATCTACTGGACTCTGTCAACTAAAGGGAAAGATACACCTCCCTCCACACATTACTCTTCAGATCTAGGGTTACCACATGTCTGGGTTTTCCCGGACATGTCCTCTTTTTAGATCCTCCAATCTTGGTTGGTGCGATTGTTTTAAAAAGTATGATCAAATGTCCAGGATTTTGGTCTGCTCCAGGCTTGCCCCAGCAAGGAGCTGCTCGGGGCTGGGACAGGGTGATTGGAGGTAGGGCATACACAGGTGGGCGGTATGTAGCTAAGCAGTGGGTGGGAGCAGCCCAACAGCTGGATGCAGGTAAGTCTGGGGAGTGGGTGGAGGGCGGGGGTTGTGTGTG
>NW_017728992.1:58834966-58842540 GCF_001723915.1 Gavialis gangeticus
CCCCCAGAGCAAAGAAAAAACACAGACATTTGGTCATGGAAAGGGGAGTGGGACGGCAGCTGTGACAGGTCAGGGGAAGGGCAGGGGAGGCACATGCCTTGAATGCATGGTTCCCCATTGGGGGATGGGGGAGGGGGAAGGGCTCTGGGAGGGAGCAGCAGTGAGCTGCATGGCTGGCCCAGTGGCACTGGGGTCAGTGTCTGTGCTTGCAGGGGCAGGGCTGGGGGAATAGGGAGCTGTGGGTCAGGAATGAGGGGCATTGGCAGGGCTGGGGGAACTGTGGCTTCGGAATGAGGTGCAACACAATGAGCAGGGGCAGAGTACTGCCATATCACTGCCCCCCAGAGTCATATATCTCCCCTCCCCCTGCATGACAGTTGTCTTCTTTTTTGGAACTGGAAATATGGTAACTCTAGATTAACTTCGTAATCACACCTTAAGTTGTGACCCAGCTGCAAGTTCAACCAATTAATGGCATGATAAAACAAGCAAAATGTGTAATAACTTTGTAGTTTGTTCTAATTGCGCCATTAATTGAAGTGTGGTTTAGTGCTCCCCTGGGTCTGGGAGCCCCATCAACTGAGCAGCTCCCAGCCACAGGGATGCACCACCTACTGCCAGCCCAGCAGCTGACAGGACTTGCAGTGGTGGTGTCAGTTGTGGGGCTTGCAGCGGGAAGAAAACTGCCCCACTATGAGCCTCGTCAGCTGTGGAGCTTGCAGCTGGGGCAGCAGGGAGAATGCTACCACTGCTGCGAGCCTCATTAGGTGCACAGTTCACTGAGCTGGCAGCATTTTCCCTCCTGGTTTGAGATAGACCTGGTTGAATATAGTATCAGACTTGAATGATTTGGCTCAAACTGGTTTATGCAATGTCTGTCCCAGACCTGTTGCTGGTTTAAGATAAACCAGACCCTCTCAGCATCCTGGTATGCTCGCTGGGCTGGGTGGGTCTCTCTGCTCCACAGTAGAGCTGGCCCCTCCCCTCTGCTCTCTAGCTGGAGCAGGGACCGGCACAGCCCCGTTAAGGCAAAGTCAGCAGGGAGGGAGTTAATTCTTCCCTTCTTCCTCCTTCTTCCACCACAGCCAGGTCAGCCTGTCTGCCAGGGAGCAGAGGGGAGAGGGCTGCAGTGGTGGCACCTGGAGCTGGCAGATCCCAGCTGTAGGGAAGGGACAGAGGGAGGAATTAACCCTTCTCCCTGCCCCCTTCACTTTAAGGGACTATGCTGGGTTGGTTGTCCTGCAGGATGGAGGGGGGGTGACGCTCTGTTCCATGTTGGGGGGGACTCTTCCTCATCTTCCTCCTCCCAGGATCAGGAGGGGGACTCTGTTTGGTGCTGGATGGGTAGTCTTCCTCCTCCTCCCCTTCTCCCTCTGTCACCCCGGGGTTGGGGGGTCGGGCTCCATGCGATGCTGCCTGGCCCAGGAGTGGGGGCAAGGGGAGGCTCTGTTCCATGCTGGGGGGAACTCTAAACTAACCTGAAAAGATTGAATCAATTCAAGCTTGGGCTTATTGAATGTCTGTCCCTAGCCTTAGGAAAAAATATTTTAACTTGTAAATTACAAATATATGTGTAACGTCCCATGACGTTCATTAGCACGCTTTGCCCTTTCTTGCCATTCAGCCACAGCCATCTCCTTTTGAGTTGACAGCTTGTCTTCCAGTCAGATACCTTGAAGGGTTCCCAGGGATTATCTCCTGACACATCTTGTTGTTACCAGTTCTTGTTGGGAGGATGTTTTTAAACCCTGACACTCTTGCCTGGACTCCCATTTTGGGGCTCTGCCTCCCCTACACCCCACCATGTGCCAACCAGAAATGTTGCTTCTTGGCTGTGGCTGAGACAAAGTTTGCTCGCCATGGTAAGGCGATTTGCAACCCTCATTAGGTTCAAGCTCTTATATGGTCACAGTCCTGTTCAGATGGTGTACTGTCCTAGTTTGAGCCTCGCATCTGCCCAGTTTGGCTTCCTAGTTGCCTCTGGGTGCCTTACATTCAGGCGCTCTCCCTTTTCTACCAATATCTACTCACAGCATTCTACTGTTTTTTACTCTCTCTCTCCCCAGGCTCATTGCTGTCCTAGCCTACACTGGCTGCATCTGGGATCCATGGTCTCGTCCCAGGTAAGGGTTCAGGCTCCGTTGAGCCAGCTTTGTCAGGGCATTCCACCTCCTGGGGTTGCCACCACTCGCCCCTTTCAGGGCAGTCGTATGCTTCTGACTGCTCTGGGCCTTCTGGAGGGCTCACTCACGGTCCTCCTTGAATGCTGGCCAGTGGGTATTTTATTTCCCCCTCCGAGGGCCAGCCAGAGAACCAGCATCAGCATGCAGCCATAAAGTGTGCCCACGCTGGTGTGGCTGAACGTGCTGGCTCTCTTGCGGTCTGCTGTGGCCACTTTGGCTTTTCTCCCTCCAGTTTCGGTGAGGCCTGTGCTCCTGTGGTGGCCTCTCTCCCGCCCCACCTTGGATCCTTGGCAGTGTCCTGCCTGCTCCGCGTCTCTCTCCGCTTTTGGCCACATCATGAGTCGTAGTTTGCAGTGGCACCCCTGCCACAATGTGAAATGAAAGTTGTTAAATTTGGAACCCTCATTAGGTTCAAGGTCACTCATTTTTATAGCATCACTTTTCAGAGCAGAACCACAGGATGTATAATTTCCTTTAACAGTACTTTTTAAAATGTAGTCCATATTTAATTTTGAAATTAGTTTCTTTGTGGCTCATGTATACAGTTACTGACTGCAGATAGTTATTCCACAGCTAATTATTGAACCAGAATGAGTTGATAATCTACACAATATGTTTTCAAACAAGATTCAAATAGTTCTCATGAATTAATATTTGGACTGTGCATTTGCATCAAAGTTCTTTCTTTCTTTTTTTAAAACCCTTTTAAAGTTTTAATTTTTATAAAATTATAAAGTCACAGAAATGAGCTTTTAGCTGAAAGGTCTGGGCTTCCACTTATTCTTAAAGCCTCCAGGATTAAATCAGCTCCTAAACAGAAACTCAGAATAAGGTCCCTACAGCAGATAAGGCTCATTTAAAACTGAAAATAAGGAATGAATGCCACGAGTGGTGTACTGCCCGTATCCTAACGCTCTGCTCAGAGGTGAATTTCATCACTAAATATGTAATAAATATGTTATGGGACAGTTTAATTTAAAAACCTTTTTCATTCAAATCCCGTATTTTTTCAGTTGTTGTGATTTTATGATCTTACAGTGAATAGGTAGATTCCCAAAGTAGAACAAATGTAAAGTTGCAACATGAAAATTAAGCTAAAAATCTCAGCTTGGGGGGGGGAAATTAAATGAACAGAAAAGCAATACCTGTGAGTGTTTTCTCTCTTCAGATCCACAGATTTATTCAAAAAGCACGAATTAAGTCTAAATTTGCTGATGGGCTTGTTAGCAACTGTGCTTCATTGTAACACTGAATAAGGAAAATGATGAGTATATTTCTAATGTTTTAATTGCTCGTTTATATAGTTCAGATTATGTTCTTCACAACATGACTGAATCTTCCATAATGCTCCATGTGACGTGCATCTTCCTCCCATACCACACATTTTCTTTCATTTTAATCTTACTTATATGAACATTAAACAGATTGAGTTTGTTTGGAATCTGGATCTTAAAGGAAGGCTCTTGACTTACAAAATTAAAAAAAAATTGTCTCAGGCCAAATCAGTTCTAAATTCTAACAACTGAGCAGACCTCAAGCATTCAAGTCTGTGGCACTACCACCAGCAAGTATCCTACATCCCAGACTCTTCAGCCTGTGGTTTCAGGTACTCCCAGATCCATGGCCGGTATCCTACATGCAAGCCCCAAGCCTGGAGGCCTTGAAGTTCAGATGCCCCATCATCTTGCTGACCCCCCTATCCAAAAGGTGGAAGGAGCAAGCTAGAGGGAAAGCCTGAGAGCAATCCCCCTGACTTAGATGCCCAGAGGGAAAGAAGTTTCCATATGACTTACGGGCCATTTGGGCTCAATTGAATGTAATGGGTTTCAGCTGCACTTTCACAATGGCTTTGAACAAGGAAGTAAAGGGGAGGTCTTAATTACATGAGTCCAGCTTGCTTCTATTTTCTCTTGCAGGAAAGAGGGGCAGGTCATTAAAATACATCTTTTTGACTACCTGAAAAGGATAGGGGGACTGATCTGATGAGGAACAGAATGCAGATGGCTTGAGGTCATGATTTAACAGCTAAACCAGTTAATCTAAACTTACCTATGCAGAAAGAGTAGGGTGTGGGGTTTGGTTTTGTCTGTCTGTCTGTCTTTCTTTCCACAGTTATAACTGTATGAAACTTTCTTATCAATTCTCTTGGGAAAGGAATTGAGATCTGAATTTAAGGCAATAAATTAGACTGAGATTAAAAAAAATACAAATGGATACTTCCATGGTGTTTCTCATGCTGACTGACAAACTTTATTAGCTTTTGAGTTCTAAGAATGGCAGTTAGTTTGTTCTATCTTCACGGAAAACCTTGCAATGGAAATGTATGCGTTCTAGTAAGTAGTTTTTAACATTCCATTTTCATTCCTATTCCATGTATCCTTTTAACCTCATTCACTGCTTTCCTTGCAGATAGTTGTTACTAAGTTCTCTAACACTATCTCTGACTGCGCATTTAGAAGGAGATCTCCTTGGAGGTCTGTTGCCCAAAAGAGAAACAAGAGTTGTTCTGACTGGTTAGCTGGGTAGAGGAACATTTAAAGGACAAAGGAACATTTAAAAAACAAAGTCAAGAACATAATATAACTACTATCTCATCCATGATAAGCTAGGAAGACTATATTACCAGAAGGTAGCCTTTGATATACTCTGTAACTTAAGCATTCCATTATCTGGACAAATGCTGAATGAGACACTCTCACCTGGCAGATGAGTCCCTGTTGCTACTTTCACACTGGAAAAAATGACAAAATAGCCAATCATTATGTCTATCACAAAGCAACAAATTCCTACCACACAAGTTGAGTCACAGGGGCATCTTCATAAACATTTTAGGGCCTATAATGTAAAGCTAGAAGTAGAAATAATTTCTCCAAAGCTCCAAACAGCTTTTTAGGCCAGATTCAGATTGGGGCTAAAGTTTTTGCAGAAGAGAGCATGGTTTGCCCCTGTGAATATTTAAGTATAGGAGGTTTATGACACCACTATGAGAATACGCTAGTACAGCTTCCAGCATAGCAACCCAGTGTTCACTAGGGTAAAATTCAGACCAAAATCTTTGTGGGGAGCATGTCTGGTTCTTTTCCCAAGTCTTGACTATGAATGTGAAGGCAAAACCCTTGTTAACTACATCACCATTTTGTTGGATTTTTCTACCATGGCATTGACTAATTCAGATTAAATATATTTTGTTAATTTTCTATGAAATAAGCCTAATCAACATTTATATGCAATTATTGGGACAACATTATTCTACTCCATAGGGGACTTTCATTTGGCTAGATTCCACATACCATCTTACATGGGAAATTCCTTGTGCAAATGTTTGTGTGGAAGAATGTTATGGATATGAGACAATGTCTTGATCTTGATTTTATAGGAAAATCGTATTCTGGGAGTATGATGTATGGGCCCACTCCCGTCTTTTTCAAGCCAGGAAATTCATTCTACCCACCTATGGTACTAGTGAGTGCTCTCTGTTGGTCAAAAGCTGAGGGTGAAGGGTATGAGATACTAAATCCACTTTCACATTTCTCTGGGTTCCCTCCTATACCTTGATACATCCCATTCCCCCAGTCTGCACAGGGCAGCATGTTGTGACAGCCTCTTTCTAATTATTACCCTGTTTGCTGATCTATTTGAGGCTAATGACAAAGACTTGCATGATGTACAGGGAGCACCAAGACACCCTTGAGCAGCCAGCCCACTCCATCCTGGCCATACATCAGACACACAAACAGCTCTTCCTTACAGGGTTCAAGTGCTGCAGAGAGCACTGCACACCTAGCTGGTTTCACTGAGAAATAAAATGCCCTGACAACCACCCTTTTTTTCTGACCAGCATCTCAGGAATTGGTATGAATGCTTTATCCAGTCCTTGTCCTAAGTGGACCTATCTTCTTCCTGGAAATACAGCAAGACAACTGGGATTAGAAGCTGTGTGAAAGGTAATAGTAGACTCCATCAAGCTGCTTTCTATCGCAGGTAGGGGGGAGACCTTGGAAGTTCAGTCAGAATAGACTTGGCAAGTATCCCTGTGAATTCTTCTGTAGCATGTTGAAGAAGTCTGTTTGACAGCAGGGTATCAGAAGGAAGGAGTCTGAAGTATTAAAATGGCCCCACCATGATAGTTTTTGTTTAACATCAAAGCTATTTACAGTGTCTCTTAACAATTTAATCATGCTGTTGCTCTCCTTTGGGTTTGGCCACTGATTAGCGCAAGCCAGTTTTCAGACAGGATAAAAACAAATGATCTTCTATTCCTTTTAAGGTGAGACAAATGAGGCTTACTTGTGCCTCTTTAGAATAAGACCTTGTGGAGGCACTATAATAAGTCATTTGTTCTCTTTAAATATAGTTTAGCTTCACACAGGTGCGCACACACACACACTCATATGGTTTCCACTTGAAATTCCTCATCAAATCCAAATAGCTTCCAGCCTTGACTGCTGAACTGTGAAAGGGCTTCCCCCTCCCTCCCTCCCAGCCTTTCTACTTACAGAAACAGAAGTGTGCAGCATGGCTGCAGCATTCAGGCCTTCCAAATGAAGCATGCTCACAAAGGCTACATACTGTTATTTTTTTTGCAAGCATGCCCTGCCAAACATTGCCTCTTCATCTGCTCCTACTAAAGCTGAAGAGAAGGAGAACTATGTTAGAAACCTTTGGGTTCTTTCCTTGTATGCTGCAGCCTCCTCAGTTTAAGCTTGGAGTTCACAAGCCAAGAAGGAAGAGTTACTTAACATTGGAAACTGTCAGGCAGGTTGATGTAGCCCAGAGGGGAAACAGAAGTGAATTGTCCTGTTAAGCTGTACACATCCTCACTACTCAGCATATATAAATTTAACATGCTACTAGCATAGTAGCTTAGTGTATATCTTTTTTTTATAGTGACCAATATGTAACTAGGGCAGGGCAACCACTGAGCCAACTTAGGGGGAGGCTGAAAAAAACTACAGCTGCAGCTGTTGTGCAGTTGGAAGCTCTCTTGCATGTAGCTGCTGCCCCAAGTGCCTAGCAGGGCTGGCCCACAATTTTTGGGGGCCCCCTGCAAGAAATAGTTTTGGGGCTCCTTGTCCTGAAGAAGCCAGCAGTGGTGGGGGAGAGGGGCAAGCAGCTAGATGCAGAGGGCCCATTAGCTGCAGGTCCCCTTGTGGCCGCAGGTTTTGCAGAATAGGACAGGCCGGCCCTGTTGCCTACCTGTGTTGTTACTCTTGTCTGATAGTGACTGTGGCAGAAAGCCACCTTGGTTTCTCCCCAAAAATCTCTGCCCTGTAACCATGTGTTTAAAATCTCTGCCCTGTGACTGTGATTAAAATCTCTGTGCTGTGACCAGTTGATTAGGGTGGGCCCAGGAGAGGAGACCACACCCTCAGCCTGCCTCTTTAGGTAACT
>NW_017728992.1:58843144-58844238 GCF_001723915.1 Gavialis gangeticus
CCCGCCTCACGTGGTGGAAATAGCGGTGGGATACGAATACCCAGCTGTTTTCCTGAGGTGGGATCTCTGCACCCGCCACAGTGACCACAATGCAGTATATTGGCTATCACTTACATATTTAACCAGCAATAATAATTGCTAGGTATTTTGTCTTTTTTTCTTCTCCTAGGCATCTTCTCTGGAAGCCTGCGTGTGCATCTGGATGCATACATATACATGTCAGCCAGGGCTTCTATTTTTATATAATCATAGCACCTGGAAACCCTAATTCTGGATAAGGACCTCACTTACCAAGCCATTCTACAGAGACAGATAAATATTTTGGGAAACAGAATTTAGCACAAGGCTTTTTTCCCTTCAGTTGGTTAGAAGACATTTACCTCATTCAGCCATTTTAACACGAGCATTGTTTTACATTGCCTTAGACTGTGAAAATAGAAGAAATACAGAAGTGCAAAATCTTTTAGCTGAGATTACAAACTAAATTTAGATGTGATGTCATGAGTTAGGATTGCAAATAGAAGCAGGGCCACAAGGTCCAGAAGGGCTAGTGGTGCAGCAGTAGGATTACATGGCTAATCAAGAGTCTGTCAATCCCAGATCAGCCTCATCAGCCATTTTTGGACCTGCAGATTAAGACAATCTTGGAAGACAATCATCCTCGACTGCAAGAGATTGCTGAAGAAGATGTGGTCAGTCCGTTTAGGCATATATTGAATTCATTAACATACACTCTCCCATACCTCAGTGTAGCCAGATGCTGCATGTGAAGGGCTAAAGATTAGTTCTCAAGGGTAGGGACTGCCTTTGTGGTGTCTGTTTTTACAGTACTTAGTTCAATGGCACTCTAATCCCTGATTGAGGTCCCTAAATGCTATACAAATAATACATAAAGAACAGTAGTAATACTATCCCTCAGTCCAGTTCTTTTCCGTGGGCAGAGTCTTCCTGTGTGAACCATGCAGTGGCTTTTTGCAAAGGGTATCTGCTAAGTAATATTTTCTTTGTCAATGAATCAGGTACATGGATTCATGCTTGCCAAGACATTGGAGTTTTTTTAATCTGAGAAGAAAGGGATTTTTTTTATAGACTGA
>NW_017728992.1:58849238-58849905 GCF_001723915.1 Gavialis gangeticus
TTCTTTGTCAATGAATCAGGTACATGGATTCATGCTTGCCAAGACATTGGAGTTTTTTTAATCTGAGAAGAAAGGGATTTTTTTTATAGACTGGTACTTTAATTTTTTTTAAGTTTGCCCTTCACCTGTTAGAGCAGAGCTACTTGAACATGCAATCTGTTAAACTTGGTACGTTAACCTTGTCCCCCTCTTACAATGTGATGTGGAACAATATCTTAGATTTCTGGATCTGGTAGGATCTTCTGTTCTTGTGAATGTGGGAGCAGAAGGCCATATATAACACAGAGCCCAGATATTAGGTGCAAACATCTGAGTATCACTCAGAATATCTGATTTAAGATGACACAGTAGCTTTTCTAGATTAATGGCATTTAAAAGGAAATGATTTTTCAAATCCATTTCTCCTTGTAAAGGTAAGGGACTTGAATGAAGGGTAGTATGTGATCATGAGGGGGGAAAATAATAAAAGTTAAAGGCCCAGACTTGAAAATTTTGCTTCCTGGCTTGTAGAATCCTAGTATATATGTATGGTTAACTTTTTTATTGGTCAACAAAAGTTGCTGAGTTTTTGAGTAGCAGTGTGAGCTATTAAACAGTGCAGAAGCCTCTGAATCAATTTAGAAAAGATTCAGAGATTTGGCCATAGAGTAAACAGGCAGCAGTCCTC
>NW_017728992.1:58850144-58850675 GCF_001723915.1 Gavialis gangeticus
GGGGGAGGGGGGGGGTGGGGTCGGGGGGGGGGAAAGGTTGCCCGCCGGGGGGGGGGGGAGGAGGGGGTGTGGGATGTGGGCAGTGCATTGCTGGGAGTGGGGGCTATGCCCTGCTGCCGCTTGCCCAGCCAGGACGGGTGGGGGTGGGATGCAGGCCCAACTTGTTCCAAGTGGAAGGGGGCAAGAGACAGCAGGGCATAGTTCCTGGTCCCAGCGCTTCTGTGCTCGCGTCCCCTTTCCCTCCTTTCCCTGCCCCAGCTGGGCAAGAAGTGGCAGCACCCGCTCCCTTGCACTGGCTGGGCAAGTAGTGGCAGGGAAGAGCCCCTGCTCCCAGCATTGATGCGGGTGCGGCAGTTCTGGGAGCAGGGGCTGTGCCCTGTTGCCACTTGCCCCCTTCTTCCCGGAGCGAGCCACACCTGCGTCCCACCCTCCCCCCCACCCTGGCTAAGCAAGCAGCAGCAGGGCAGAGCCCCCGCTCCTAGTGCTGCTGTGCCCACATCCTGCACCCCCCACCTCAGCCCGCTTCCCAGC
>NW_017728992.1:58850700-58850943 GCF_001723915.1 Gavialis gangeticus
CCCCCAACAGACTTACCAGCTGGAGGCAGCTGTGTTCAGCATGGTGAGGACTGCTGCCTGTTTAGCCTATGGCCAAATCTCTGAAGCAGCGCCGGATCTTCAGATCCGATTCAGCCGAATTGAATCGGGACAGTGATTCAAATCTGTGAATTGAATCACTGTCCCTCTGAATCAGCCGAATCCGAATCCAAAGCGAATACTTTGGAGGGCAGAGGAACTCAGTGTCCAAGACGAGTGGTCGTT
>NW_017728992.1:58850954-58854127 GCF_001723915.1 Gavialis gangeticus
AGGTCCCTTCCGACCCTAAATGTATGAAACTATGAAACTTGCCACTTCACACAGGCCTAGTAGTTAGCACTGTCTCCCTTACTTTTGCCATTAGGAATTACGTGTAGGAGTCAAACTGTGTAGAAACTCTGCCTTGAGCATGGCTTTAGTCGAGTCTACATGCTTTAAACCTGCTTCTAATGTAACAAGTCTATTGTTGCTGGCTGTTGGAAAGAAGTTTAACTAGAACTAAGCTTAAACACTGTCCCTTAGCTTGATTTGGACTCCACTGTGGCCATGTTCTTAGCTTCTTTACCCATAACTTCTTTGTTTTAATGCAACTAGTGCCCAAAGCACTAACTCCCACACAACAGATAATTCTCTTGCTTTTAGGTAATGTGAACTGAGGTCCGGAAGACACGGTTGGAGTTTGTCTAATTAACTTCCTGTCACTATAGCCAAGGCAGCGAGTTAAGGTATAGTAACTCATTTTGCAGTCACTCTGGCACTGAATATAGATTGGAAAAATTCTTTGCTTGAGCAAGATGTGTGGTAATATTGTTAAGCTATATTGAAGTGCTCTTTAAAAATAAATAAGGTTTTTGTGAGAGACTAATATCAGCTGCCACAGGCAGACATGACACGGGCAAATCACCTCGTCTAGCATCTCTCTTAAATTGTTCCATGATCTTGAGATGGACACAAAACAAACAAAAACATATCCCACTTCATTTCACTCGTGGTCAGAGGAGGATTTGAACTCATCGAGTCCGGGGGTCCGACTTGATGATCTGTTCAGGTCCCTTCCGACCCTAGAAACTATGAAACTCAGGCCTTCAGAAAAGAAAGTCAAGGGAGTAGATCCAGGAGTCATAACTTGCATTTCCTTCAAGGGTAACTGCACCTACTTATGAAAGATCTGATTTCATGGGTTCACATCTCTGGATAGTGATCTCTTACTGTCAAGAAAATCTGCATATATGCAGTAGACATGCCACAATGTAACAGTGACTGTCACTGATCAGGAGTAGTGTTCCAGAAGTGTTGTGGCTCCAAAGAGTACATGAGAGGAAAAATGTATTTAGTAATATATTTATTGGACCCAGTGCCACGTGCACCCCCTGAGACTGCTGGTGCACCCCATGATGGCAGCGTTCTCCACTTAAGCAACAGGCAGGGGGCCAGGCGAGAGCACTGGTGCCCCCCCCCGGAGAGCACCAGCTGCTCGTCACTATCTCCCCACATCCTGTAAGTGCCAGCAGTGTGTCAGTGCAATCAGCTGCAGGGGGACTTAGGAGGCACCAGTTGCCCATGACTGGGCCAACTATATAGTTGGAAACAATGTTAGACAAGCTTTCAGGCACAAAATGACCTTCCTGGCATCTCCTGTACAGCATCTTGTGCCCAAAAGCTTGTTGTGCTTCTCACTCATTACCAGAACTTGTATTTAACCAAAAATCAACATGTTGATCATAACTCGAAGTGATGTAAAGTAGGAAGGCACATCATCAATGGTTTGTTTACATTCATTACAAATTGTGATTTACGACTCTCAAAGAGCAAGTCCATTATATTTGAACACTGGACTGTCCTAACAGTTAGTGTAGTCACTACATTATTAAACTTTCATGACTGGTCAGCCTCTAAGAAGAACTCACATGCTCTTAATTTCAGATTTTCACCACTGGAAGTACAAAAGCAGGAGTTCTTTGGGAGGGAGGAGAAGGAAGGAAGAATATTTGTGTTCTTTTATTTGCTATGTTGCTGAGGTTAATTTACACGGTCACACGTTGATCTTATTGAAGAATAGTTCTGAGTTCTCTAATAGCAGATAAATGGCTTTGATTCCCCATGCTCTAAAGTGTTTAGCTCTCAGATGTCATATAATTTATGTTTGTCTACTGCTGGTCAATTGCACTGTTATGAATAGTCTAAATCTTATACTTGAATTCCACCACTGATCTTCCAAATGTATGTTTTAATAGGCTGCAAAACTGGCTGTATATGTGGCAAGTTAAAGAATAGTTTAGTCCTGGAGACATAGGATGTTTATTGTATTAAAACAAACTAGATAGCCTAGTTAAACAAAATACAATTAACACTGTGAAAATGTAGGTCTTGTTTACCCTAATTACATTTTTCTAAAATTTTATACTGTCACTAACACCAATGCAGTAGAGCTGTGCAAAACGCCCATGTTTCGTTTTAGTTTTGGATGCGGTGTTTTGGAGGGACAGTGTTTCATTTTGGCATTTCATAGGGTTGCCAAAATGGCTGTGTTTCGTTTTGTTTCAGTTTCGGCATTTTGGACGTACAGTGATTTGTTTTAGTGTTTCAAATCACTGTCCCATTTCGTTTCGGCCTAAACTGTTTCAGAGCTATTTCAGAATTTCGGTGGTGTTTTGGCCCTAAGCTATAATGGGGAATGACAAAACTGCCTATAACTTTGTTATTTCTTGCCTGATTTGGATGGAACTTGCAGGATTGCTAGCCCTGTCTGAGGCCGTGAAGCCTGCCAAGTTTCAAGGAGATAGGTGCAGGGGTTTCTGGGACACTGCACCTCAAGGTGCTGAAAGCAAAATTTGTGACCTGTGTGATTTTGTTGTGCGTGTTTAAGGTGCAGCAGGATGAAAACTGCAGGCGTGGTAGCCCCTGTTCTCACCCTCACAAATCCACTGCAACCAGTAAGCCTCAGGACTCTCAAAGATCTTACAGGTCTGGGCTTTTTCCAGCCAGGACTGTGTGGTGGCTGGAGGTTATTAAGTGCCTCCTACCCACCTTTCACCAGAGAGGTTCATGGTCCTGGCATTTCCTGGGGCTGCCGTGCCACCAGCAGTCCCACCCAGGCCTCCCTACGCTGGCAGGGTGCAGTTTTAGGTCATTCCCAGGATGATATGGGGCCTTTTTCCCATATAGCCCTAGCCCTTATACCTCCAAGTTCTTCCTGGCACAGGAGCTCAGCAGAGAGATGTTCTTCCCCTGCTAGCTGTGCTGGTGAGAAACTAAACTGCCGCCTCCAGGTCTGAGAGCAGGGCATTAAATGCCTGCCCTCATTAGTACCTGCTCTGCCACATACATACATAGCCCCTTGTGTGGGCAGGAGGGAGGCCTGCCAAGTTTCAGGCAGAGTAGTGCAGGGGTTTCTGTGAAACTGCACCTCAAACTGCTGAAAGCAAAACTCATGTCACTTGTGT
>NW_017728992.1:58859127-58859796 GCF_001723915.1 Gavialis gangeticus
GTCACTTGTGTGTGTTAAGGGGTGTAGGTTGTAGCCATGTTGGTCTAAGGACATAGCCCAGACAAGGTTCTTAGGGTGAAACTGATATCTTTTATTAGACCAACTGAATAGTTGGAGAAATTCTCCTTTGCAAGCTTTTGGGTTTAAAAACCTTTCATCAGGTTGTTTGTCCCGCATGATCCCCTGGCTGCTCCAGCTGTCCAAAGTGAAGTGCAAGGCCACCTGTGAACCTACCTTGAGCGGCTCCTCCCTCAAGTACTCCACGCGTGCCTCATACAGGGAGGGCACCACCATCATGCTGAAGGTAGTACATACGGGCACTTGGTAGGATGGGGCCACGAGCACCATGAGCCAGAACTCTGGCTGCTCAACTAGGGAGAAGGGCTGGCCATCCAGAGCAAGCATCTCCTCAATACTCCCGGTGATTTTGCTCACCTTTGCAATGCACCCCCCTTTCTGTCTGCCTTTGCTGCACTGTTCCAGGGTGGCCTGCCTCTGCTTCAGGGGAACGGGAGCTTTGGAGTGAGAGGGGGACTTCTTCTTGGGCATGCTCCCACTGGTGCCAGGCTCAAGAGGAGCAAAGGCAAGGGGGTGGTGCCTCCTGAGATGCATCAGCATCTCCATGGTGCTGAAGTTTCATAGTTTCTAGGGTTGGAAGGGACCTGAGCA
>NW_017728992.1:58862214-58863465 GCF_001723915.1 Gavialis gangeticus
TGTCCCTCCTGTACAGCCTATAGCCCTTGACATTCACCACCCTACAATGCAGCATTAAGAGCTGTTAGCCAAATTTGCTCTGAGCAGAGCTGGAAATGGTGGCCATGGGTAATAGCCAATCTACACTATATGTAGCTAACACCAATGGCGCTAAACTATCACTGACAAATAATATGAAACTTTTATCCTTGAGGTGATAAGGCTTTACAAGTTGGGAGGGTAGAAGAGTGTGATTGTTGCAGGAAAAGCAACCTACAGTAGTATGCAACAGAGGTGTAACTAGTCAGTTCTGTGCTCAGTGATGGCAATGTAGGGGTGGTAGCTGCAGTCAGGCTGCCAGCAACAGCTGGGCCATCACTGCAGTGGCTGCTATGCATGTGCCTTCCTCCTCCACCTTCCCTTCCTTCTTCTCTTGACTTTAGTTATCCTACTGGATTGCAATGAGACTTGCTTGATCTTAAATTTTTATACACTCTCTTGTAGCATTGTCTCTGGTACAGCCCCATCTGAGGCCCCTGTGGCTTATAAGTAGGGATACTGGTTTCCTATTTCTCACGGAAAAACAGAGAAAACCATGGATTTCCCCTTTTTATCAGAGAAAATGCAGATTTCTCCTTTTAGCAGTGAGACCCACGGATTCCCTGCTCTTGCAAGCAGCTCTGTAGCCTGGTTGAGCTTCAGCCTGCAAGAGCTGTTTGAAAACAGGGAGGGAAAGCCCCAGCCCTGCTCGGAGGGGGAGGGGAAGGGGGAAGGGAGGGACCTGAGGCTCTCAGTCAACCACGGCTCTGCTTGGCTCAGCTTCACTCTTTGCTCCTGGAACCTGAGGTAAATGGGGCTTGCTGAGGGCCCCTCTGGCAGAGCTTGGGGTTTGCGGGACATGGCTAGGGGCACCGGCAAGGCTGGGGGAACCAGGAGCCGGCCCTGCCCCCACCCGAGCAGTCAGAGCAGTTGGGGAGCCAGCTCCATGCTGCTTGTGCTGCAGCTGCCTGCTGTTGGGGTAGGGAGCTGCAGACTTGGGTCCCTAGCCCCATAGCCCTGGCAGCTGGGGGCCCCCTCCAGCAGGGCTGGGGGGCAGGGTGGAGGCAAGAGGTACGAGTAGGGTGGGGGGCTGTTGTGGGGGCAATGAGGGCCACCAGCAGGGTTGGGATGGCTTTGGGGGTGAGTGAGGGGCACCAGTAGGGCTGGGGGGGGCGTTACTGGGGGGTGAGTGAGAGGCACCAGCAGAGTGGACTGCAGGGGGATTTTAATTTT
>NW_017728992.1:58868465-58888727 GCF_001723915.1 Gavialis gangeticus
GGGCTTGCTGAGGGCCCCTCTGGCAGAGCTTGGGGTTTGCGGGACATGGCTAGGGGCACCGGCAAGGCTGGGGGAACCAGGAGCCGGCCCTGCCCCCACCCGAGCAGTCAGAGCAGTTGGGGAGCCAGCTCCATGCTGCTTGTGCTGCAGCTGCCTGCTGTTGGGGTAGGGAGCTGCAGACTTGGGTCCCTAGCCCCATAGCCCTGGCAGCTGGGGGCCCCCTCCAGCAGGGCTGGGGGGCAGGGTGGAGGCAAGAGGTACGAGTAGGGTGGGGGGCTGTTGTGGGGGCAATGAGGGCCACCAGCAGGGTTGGGATGGCTTTGGGGGTGAGTGAGGGGCACCAGTAGGGCTGGGGGGGGCGTTACTGGGGGGTGAGTGAGAGGCACCAGCAGAGTGGACTGCAGGGGGATTTTAATTTTAATAACGGATTTGGGGTCTTTTATCAGAGAATTTGTGACTTCTTAATGAGAGAAAACCAGGATCCATGCTTATAAGACACCTTCATTCACATCAACATGTCATTAAAACTTTGTCTCAGGAATCGGGACTTCTCTCTCCTGGGTTTCTCTCTTCTTACAGGTAAGAGAGAGAGGAAGTTGGATGCAGTAGGTCTGGAAGGCAGGAATAGGAATTGAAGGATTGCTACTGTGGCTTCCTGTAGTGCGACTTGTATTTCTGGGTAAGTTTTAAACCAGCTGCAGAAAGGGGTAGCTTGGAGGAAAGCAGGGGCAGAGTTGACTTCAGATCCTAGAATTTGACAAGGCTTCCTGGGTCTAGTAGGGCTGCCACTAGGGTCAAGTATATGTGTTTATAGTGTGGGATTGAGGACAGCCATAAGGTCAGCTCCACCTATCAGTGTAGACATGACCCATGTTATCTCTGGAGTCAGTTAAGGAGTCACAAGTATTATTTATATTATAACAAACCCTAGAAGGCTTCAGTCAGGGGCTAGGGCTCCATTGTGCTACCTGAAATTTAGATATTAGGTTAGTCTCTGATCTAAAGAGATGGCATGTATTGTAAGAGACAGACAAATATGTGGGTGAGAAAGCTGCTGTGAGACAGCCTCTTAGAGCACTTTTATACATGCTCTGGTGAGGGTGGAGGTGGTGCTTTAGCTAGAGCAGTTCTGAGAGCAGCTCTAATTCAAGTGCTGCAGTGTCTCATGCATCAGTGTCTCCCCGCTTCAAAATGGTGGCATGGGCTCTTGAACTAAAGCTTGTTGAATGAGCTTTAGTTCAAATGCCCCTGCCACCATTTTGAAGTGCGGGAACACTGATATACAAGATGCAGGAGGCTGCTGGAGCACAGTAATTGCCAGGATCCAGCATACTCGATTAATAGAGTCTGTTCTGACACACTGTAATTACAGGGCATCAGAGCAGCTTCCGTGCTCATGTACAGGCACTCTTATTAGCCTTTGGACAAACTTCAGCCTTCAATGAGACAATGAAATTTTGTACAGTAAGTAGTAGGTATTACATACAATTTATCAAACTGACTGTATGTAATAGTCTACTCTATAAAAGTTCTAGCAAAATGTTCAAGTTAAGATCTGTTGGAGGACAGCAATGTAAATTCCATGTGAGTGATTTGGAAGATGCATTAGAAATTATAGAGCAGGGGTGAGCAAAATGGCAGATTGGGCTGGTGGCCAGATTTCATTTCCCAGCAGCCCTTGCTTGTGTCACTGGAGACCCCAGCAGTGGTGGGGCCATGACAGCACAGGGGTAGGGTTTGCATGGAGACAAGCCGCAGCAGTGCTAGCAGGGCGTGTGGCTGGGCGGGGAGCTGTTCCAGGGCTAGGGCTGGGATCTTGCGGTGGGGACAGTGTGATCCAGAGCTGGGGCAGAGCCTTGATCCACTGCCTGCATGCCCCTACCTGGTGTATCTGGGCAGCGAATCGCAGATCTGCCCTGGCTCCTGCCCCTGCTGTCACTGCTGCAAGATCCAATCCCTGGCCCTGTAGCAGTTCCTCACCCAGCCGTGAGCCTTGCCAGCCCTGCTGGGACTGGTCTCCATGGAAACCCTGTCCCTGGGCTGTCATGGCCCCACCGTTGCTGCTGCTGGGGTTTCCATGGAAACAGGCTGCAGTGATGTGGGCAGGGGCTGTTGGGAAATGGAGTCGGCTGTGGGCCTGATCTGGCCCATGGGCCAGACTTTGCCCTCCCCTCTTAGAGCATGTTTAGAATGATTCATTTTTACCTTAAAGGGAAAAATAATCAGTACTACCCACATATTTTAAAAGCTCCTTTTTGAAGAAAAAAATGTAAACCAGTGAAAGCCACCTTAGGCAACCTTTAAGTGTATAAAACATTGGAGATCATCATGTGCTAATCCAAGCTTAGCAAAACACACAGTATTACAATTTTAATTATACAGCCCAGTTATTACCAGCTTTACTGCTGTCTGTTTTTCATCCTGCTTTAAAGCTGCATCCCTTTCTTTCATCTTGTTGTACACCACATGAAACAGGTGAGGTTTCCCTTTGTGTAACTTGGCGACGTGGTCACATGACTCGCTGAACTTGGTATCTTCATCTAATCAGTTCAGGGAATCAAAATAATCAGAGATCTTTCATGAACTGTGTGCCAGAATCTAATTCTGTTAAGCAGGCAAAACTTACCAAGTTCAAAAAAAAGAAAAAAAAATAATTAATTTTTCCTAAGAGTACCTGCTTTGAAAAGGTGCCTGGAGATATACTTGAAGCAAAGGAGAATATCTCACAGAAATCACCAACACAACCTCACAGCCTGGGAGTTTCACAAAAAAGAAAATTCCATTGCTTATAATATCAGGCCAACAATATAGACCCTATTTTAAATTTGTTCCTATATAGATAATAACAGTATCTACTTTTTAACTGATAGTGTTTAAGTACTCATTTTGAGGTTTACCTGAAATTCAGTGTGTTTTATAGGAACAAGTGATTTAGGGTCACCTTGCTTAGGGCCAGATTTCAACTGAATTATGATAGTAATACTCCCATAAGCCTGCATGCAGGTTGCTGCCCAGCCCTGTGCTTTGAGACAAGTCGGGGCATCAATCTCAAATAGACTTTTTTCCTCTGGCTCAAAAACCTTTTAACAGAGCATCCCTTTCTAGCTTGCTTTGAAAAGCAGCATATGGATAAGTCTCAAAGGAAACCAAGAGCTGGGGCTGGTCATTGAAAAAAAATTGGCTTGGCTGTGATAGAGATTTGTGAAGTAATTTAAACAGGGTGAATCAGGTGTTATATTTACCCTTTTTCATAATAAATACAAAAAAAAAAAAAGACATCTAATAGAGTTTAAAGGCAAT
This sequence comes from Gavialis gangeticus, assembly GCF_001723915.1. Taxonomy (NCBI): domain Eukaryota; kingdom Metazoa; phylum Chordata; order Crocodylia; family Gavialidae; genus Gavialis; species Gavialis gangeticus. The sequence goes on from NW_017728992.1 coordinate 58,871,766, forward strand.
GAATTGAAAAATTATAAAAGAAAAAACACACAATAAAAAATTGACCTGTAGAACTTACTACCACAAGGTACAAATACCTCCAGGAGATCAACAAGATGGAAAAATGGATAGAACAGGGGTCTCTGAGTTCCAGCCCAGGGACTAAATTCGGCTCGTGGACAGTACCATCTGGTCCACAGGGCTAGAAATTTGGCAGCAGGGTGAGAAACTGCTACTCCCCTGTGAAAACATTTCCAGCCCTGTGGGCCAGATGTGGAACTGTGGGGCTGCCCTCAGGCTGGAAATTTCATGGGTGAAAGAGGCGGCTGCTGCAGCTCTAGCGCCACAGTAACTAATGCTGCTACCACTCACTCTACTATCACATTTCTGGCCCGCATTGGCAGCCCCATTGGCCTGATGTCACAGCTCCATGCTCTAATTTCAGCCTGTAGAGAGCCTCATTCTACTCATTTTGCACCTTCTCCCACCCCTGGATAAGATGCATTTATTTGGAACACAGGCATAATGATATGGCTGGGTGCCTGGGGGAGCTGCCATACATGGGGCCAGCGGCAACTTGCATCTGCTGTTGTGCTGCTGGCATAATTGCATGGCTACAACAGCAACCATTTTTCTTCTGCTCCCCCTACCCGACAATCCCCAGGGTGGCTGCCCCGTCACCCCATCCTAGTTACCCTACTACTTTGGAACATACATAGTTATACAGACAGGATAAAAATCTACGTTAACCAATGGATTTAAGATGTAATTCCCCCAGTGAGCTGGTGGTTGTTATTAAACGTTTATGTTTATATTATACATACATACACATATTACTATTGTGGCCAGATATTTCTGTCTGGACCGGAGCCCCTCTGGCAATGTACTGTAGCTCATCAGGCAAAGATAAGGGCAGCGGGTGTTAATTTTGCTTATTTGTTTAACTATGTTACTCTCAAAGGTGAATATGTGAAATGATTTTTAAAAAGAGATGTTTTGGTAGAAATTTGAGTCTAATGTATCAGGTAACCAGTGCTGAGGTAGAATGAATAGTCAAGAAAAAATATATACTTCCAGTGTTTTAAAAGAGACCTTTTTTATTACTAATTAGAGTCAGATCAATGACCATCGATCATAGTGGGATGTCAGATTCCTTTGTCCTTCCAAATCTAGATGCATTAATTACTCCACTCTTCAAGTTGCATAGCAATTCAAGTGTTTGCTTAATACCACAATGTATCTTATGCACATGGGGACTTGGGGAGAAACAGCAGTTATGCAACTGTCTTAACCCAGACCTAGAGAGAGACAGAAAGAAGGTCAGTGTGTCAACTTAGAGACTGATTCTGTGAATGGACTATTTGTACATTCATAGCATCTGATGAAGTAGGCTATAGCTTGTGTAAGCTTATGCCTTTCTGAATGAGTTAGTCTTTTAGGTACAAAAACTGCAGTGACTTTTAGGTACAAAAATTGCCTGAGGTGACTGTGGGATTGGGCCACTGAATTTTAAAATAAAATATTTTTTTCTTCATTTTAGGGAAGTCCCTTTCAAAAACAGTCCCCTTTCCCCCCACATACTCCTCCTGATGCAGATGTTTACCAGAGGGCCATGTCTAATCTTTTATCTGTCAAGCATCATGTCAAGCATCATGAAATATCTGGCCACAATAGTAATAAGCAACACTCCCGGAGCGCAGTCTGCCTGGCTGGGCTCCAGCCACTGCTGCTCTGTGCTGGGGCCAGCGTCCTCCTGGCCAGAGGGGGCTTATTCAGCCACTGGCCCCAGCACAGAACAGCAGCAGCTGGAGCCTGGCCAGGCAGACCGTGCTCCAATGCCAGCAGCTGAATAAGCCCTCTTCTGCCGGGAGGGGGCTTGTCCCGAGCACACAACAGCGACAAGGGCCAGGCCTGGTCCCAGCCGGAGCAGCGACCGGTGAGTGACCGTGATGGGCGCCAGCCTGTCGCAGCTTCTCGGAGTGCGAGCCCCTTCCCAGTGAGCGGCTGCGCTGTGGAGCGCTGCGGGGGGGCTTGCAGGGATCTGGCCCGCTTGGGACCCCAGCGCTGCCACGCACAGCCAGCCACAGCCCTACCAGTCCCACAGTGCAGCCCCTCACTGGGTAGGGGCTTGCGCTCCCCCGCAGTATGACAGGGGCTGTTCCCCCCAATAAGGGCCCTGCCCCCAGCTCCCACTGCAGCGGCAGGGAGGTGGCACCGCTGGGCAGGAATGGTGTTATTCCTCTTCCCTCCAGCCTCTGGTGGAGGGGACAGGCAGGGGCCTATTCTGGGCAGGGAGCGAGGAGGGAGTGTGGGCAGATCTGGCTCCGTTCCCTGCTGGTGGCACAGGAAGGGGGAAATTAAACCCCTGCCTGGCCAGACCTCCACCCCTGTCTGCCCTTGCTGGGGCTGGGAAGCTGAGGGGACATTTACCTAAATTTTCTCTTTGTTGTACAGTATTCTCTTTAGTGCAAGTAAACTAAGTTATAGAGATTAAGTGACATTTCCAGCCCACAAAGAGAGGTAGTCTGGAGTCGGGCAGGAGACAAGGTAGGTTCGTACCTTATATAGACTAACTAAATCAGAGATGCATAGTATAACCTTTAGTAAGATGACTTCATTGGATTACTTTACTTGATTTTCATCTTGCACATGATGAGTCAGTGACAGAGCCTGTATTTTGGACCCATTACTTTTCACTATTGCCCTCTTTTGTGTCTTTACCATGAAGCCATTTCATTCCTTGCAGTCTCCCAGTTTTACCCACATACTGAACATGGTGGTGTTCTCCAAAGTTAGCAGATGTACAAGGCCAAAACTTTGGCATGGGCCTCACTCTAGTTTTCTAGTTCTATATGAAATTTGGCATTTTCGGTTTTAAGGGGCTTTTACAAACTGTTATTTGTTCATATATCTCAAGTTTCATTTTAATTTTCCAATATAAATGAACCCCGAATTGAGTATGAACAGAATTTCATCTGATTTTGTTTCAATCTTGTATAGCACAGCAGCACAGGATTCTCACGTTGTGATATGAAAAAGTAAAGAAATCTAGACTCCTTCAAGAATATTGCCACCTTGAGGTAACCTTCCAGGTACCTGGCTGATTTTTAAATTCAGGATGAAACCAGAGGAATGCTGTGTGGAGGTTTCAGGTGTCACACCAGAAATGTTGAACCATTTTTAGGTATAAGAGAGAGGACCTGATACTGCACTGAACTCTGAGACCTAAGTCTTTACATGATTAGGCCCCAAATTAAGACCTGTATCTGAGCCAGTGTTTTTCTTTTAATTTTATTAGGGTGGCATCTGTTGAGAGCATATATTATTCATTGTCTAGTTTTGTGCTGGCTAAAATGTTATTCTTTGTTGACTCCCATCAGGCTAATAAAGAGTTAAGAGCAAAGTTAGACTATAATGCAGGTTGACTTCCTCTGTCTAAAATATCACCAGATAAAATTACCCTGTTTAAGTTGCATATGGTGGTGAAGTTAGTGTTGCTTATTCCAAGAATAAGCAGTTGTTAGTGGTCCTTACCATTTACACTTGTTTTGCCTTCCAGATAAAAGAAGGTGGATATTAAGTACAGCAGCCAAGCAGAGAGAAGTCAAACTACCATCAATTGCGCATCCAGTGATACAACTGGAATGTATACTAATGCATACCGTGGATGATTTATTTTGGTTATCGGAGATCTAGCAACTTTTCTTTTACCATTGTGGACATAATAATAATCTATTTTTTCCAGCTGATTGAGAAGACTGTCTAAAAAATATGAGATTAGGTCATATATTTCCACAGCTTCGGTAGCGTATTAGCCTTGTTCTAGAAACTTACCCAACTTCATTCATAATTATATTGTTGGTTTAATAAAAGATATCACCAAACACACCTTGCTTCATCAGTTTCAGTAATTAAGGGTGTGTGTAGACGAAATGAGGGGCATGTGTGCACAACACTTTAAAGTGGGTTAAATGCTTTTGCACCTCTTTAATGGTGTCGGCGTTTGCACATGTTGGCGGCATATTGCACATCAATTCCAGCAGCTGCAGCACATTCAGCAGTGTAATGCGCTTTAAATTACTTTGGGGCACAGCAAACTAAAACACTTCTGAGGAGTTTTAGTTTGCTGCCGTACAGCCGCAGAGCGAAGCACCAGGGTCTGTGCGGCTCAGGAGCTGTGCAAGCAGCCCATACAGGCAGCCTGGCAGCAGACCAGGAAGGCAGGCTACACCAAAGGAAAAATAAAAGCGGTGAGCCTGATCTCTTCCTTTTCTTTTTTTTTTCCTCTGGAGTCTGCCTGCCTGTATGAGCTGCGCGGTGACCCGGTCCATCACTCCATGGCTGCAGTGCCCCTCGGGACCACCTGATCCGGGTGCCTGTGGGCAGGTGCTGCTTTGTGGGGGGGTGTGCCACTGCCATGGAGGGAAGCACCAGCCACGCTCCCCTTGCAGCCTAGGGACTGCTCTGCCCACTGGCAGCTTGCCCTCCCCTCCCTGCCGCTGGAGAGGCAGGTAAGATATGGGTGTACATGACACAGGGGTTTACTTTGCCTTAAATTGAAGTGGTGTTTTTAAAAAGCCACTGCTTCAATTTAGGGCCCCTGTTTCATCTACACATGCCCTAAAACCTTTAATAAGAGCACTGAAAAGGTTTTCTAAAATAATTGTTAGCTGCCTCAGTTTTTATTATTTTAAATTAATTTTGGTGACAAAAATGTAGTGGGTTTTCTTCCTCTCTCCTTTCTCACTGTGGATAACCTTCCTATCATTCAGGCCCATAATCTTTGACCTGTGTCTTTCTAGACTCGCACATTCCCATCCCTGTCTGCTTCTTTCTGATTGGCTTCTCTTAGAGCTAGACATCCCTCTCTATTCACATAGCTAAATCACCACCAGTCCATTGCCTTATATCTTAATGACAACATCTTCCCTTATAGCCTTTGACAAATGCCATATTACCCCTACCTCTCCTTATATCCATTCAACCATCTGCTGCAAAGGGCATTTTCCTAACTCATTATTTCAGCTATATCAGTCCCCTTTTTTGTCCTTCCACTGGTTCCACTTGCCCTACCACAACCAATACAAACTGTTTGACTTCACCTGAAGGCTCTTTGTGGCCTATCTTTCATCTGTGTTTCCCATTCCTTTGAGATGTTGACTCTTCCAGGTAGCACTTCTTTCTTTTCTCCCATGTGTTGTAGCCCCAACATATCCCTTTGTCCTCTCTCAGATCCCTCTTGAATATTTCTCTGATATGTTGCTTCAAAAATACTTAAGCAGAGGGTATGGAGTATTTGTAGTTGTCTCACTGTCACCTTGTTTTTTCTTCATCATACCCCCTGATGGTCTTGCATCTCATCTTCAGATAGCAAGTTATTTGGACAGGGACCATCTTTTTGTTATGTATTTCTTCAGGGCCTGGAACAGTGGGTCCCAATTCCTCACCGGAGGCAGAGTACTAATAATCAGTAATGAAAAGGCAGTTCTCTTACAACTGTGCAAAAACTGTTGCCAAGTGATTTGCTTATTCTTTGGGTGAAGTTAAAGTTGTGTGCAATTAAAGAGAGCTTTAAAGCAGTGGCAATGTGTAGGGGGTGCACATGTACCCCCTGAGACTGCCAATGCACCCCCTGACTGGCTGCACTTGCCGCTTGGGGGGGCAGGTGGGAGCTCCGGTTCACCCCCTGTGAGTACCAGCCAGGGAGCAGTGGTCCCAGAAGTGGCTGCAGCAATCAGCTGCCTCATGACTGGCCAGGGGGGGAACTCCCCCCCGTTCGTGAGATTGGCTGTGGGTGGACCTCCCCCAGTCAGCAAGATCAGCCGCGAGAGCCCCCTCCCCAGTCGCTGAGTGGTTGGTGGGGGGCACGTGCCCCCCCCCGACTAAGTAGGCACCAGTTGTCCATGCTTTAAAGTGTTATGACAGCCAGGCAATTCTGGGTATATGCACACATGGCACCCTTACTAACATTTGCTACTTCATAGAGACTGCAGGGGTTTGCATATGGATTTTTCTTTACCATGAAGTCAGACTCTGGGTGGTTTTCTTCAAGGGACATTTGCCTGCATCTGTGCAGTACATTTCAACATTGTCTGGAAATGACCATAAGCGATTGTTGTCTTTTCTTGCAGCCTCTATCACTAGTTCAAACAGATTTACATCACTTCTCCTTGATCGAAGCAGACTGTGTGCAAGTTTCCACAGGCCCATTTGGCCAATCTGCACTAACCAATTTTTCTTTTCTTTTCTTATTGTACTTGTAATCAGGCGTTGATAAGAATAGCTGCCAGAGACATCCAATCAGTCCCGTGTTATCATCTGGAAATGATTAGAGCCCTCAAGACAGGCTGAAGCCATTTTGATAGCATTGATTAGTTCCTTATTTTAAGTTTTGCCATTTTACTGTTCACTGTTTTAAAATTCTTGTCTAACTTGCAGGGAATTTTACTTTTTTACATTGTAAATAGTAAAACTTATTTTGGTATGTAGGTCCAAAAGCCTGAAATAGCCTTTGAAGTCTGTGGCTCTTTAATTAGAAAGTCATCTTGAGAGTGTGTTCTGTTGCCAGCTTTAATCAATGAACAATAATCAATTAACATACCAAAGTATTCAGTGACTTCTTAGGGATATGGTACTGTTGCTGTTTGCCTTTGTTTCCTGGAGGACTCTAAACATTCTCACTTCTAGTTACTTGGCACACTGTTGCATATGTCTGCTGTGCCTTTCTGGTTAGTTCCTTCCCTTGCAAAGTAAATGTGGGGTACCTCAGAGACTAAGCTGTTTTAGTTAGGAATGACTAAAACTGGCATGATCTTTAGGCTCTCTCTCCTGCTTGGATCTGGGCGTGGAGGTGGATATATGCTTGTCTGACATATGAAGCATATTCCCAGAGCTGCTAAGAAGAGAATCTCTGTCCTTTCTCCCCTCTCTGTGAAGGGGCTCTTCCACCTCAAGCAATGCTGAGGGATCTTAAGAACCACCAGGATCCTTCCGTGCTTGTCTGGAAATCAATGTAGTATATGTCTTTATACTCCAGTTGCTGCTCCATGCTTAACACTTCGAGCGTTTATACATGTGCTCTGGGAGTGGGAGGGAGGGGCACTCTAATTAAAGCGCCCGGAGCATCTCATGCATCAGCCTCCTTGCAATTTGGAATGGCAGTGGGGGTGCTTTAGCTAAAGCTTCTTGAACCAGCTTTAGATAAAGTGCACCCACCACCATTTTGAAGCATGGAGACACTGATACATGAGACACAGCAGGCTGCTGGAGCATGATAATTGCCACATTCCAGCAGACTCAATTAATTGAGTTTGCTCCAACATGCTGGAATTACAGTGCATCAGAGCAGCCTCCCTGCTCGTATATAGGCACCCTTTATGTCTAATCTCAGCCAAAAGGAAACAAATGCACAGTCAGATTTCTCATACTGAAATGGACCCACAGTGTTACCTGCTGTTCCCAAAGTACTTTTGTGGGGGAACCTTGAAGACTTTTGATCCTAAATTAAAAAATCCTTTTTGGACCCAGAACTGAGTTGTTGGTGTTCCAAGGACAAAGCCATAATTTATAACTAGCAGTGCCATTGCAAGGTAAGTAACAGAGGCAATGGGGCAAAAGGAGCAAACAGCTCTGTTTTGTTACACAGGGCTGTCTGACTGGCAGCCTGTGGACCATATCTGGCCCCTGAGGGCTTAACCTGTGGCCCCCAGGCTCCTGATTTGAGTAGTGCTTGCCTCAATGCCCCAGCTTCTGCTGGAGTTTCTGGGCCCCTTCTCCATCTTCTGGTTCCTGCTTCTTGCCCCTGCATCTGGGGTGACCCACAAGGCTGAGGAAACCCACAGCTGAGCTTTATCTCTTAGAGAAGCTGTATGGAGCAGGGGTGCTAGCATGTTACAGTAGCGGGGTGCCTGCCACTGTTGTGGAGGGGAGGACATACGGCACAGCACAAGGTGCAAAGTGGGAGTGCTGGCATGGTACAATACAGAGGCGCCCACTGCATGGGTGAGATGGTGGGTGGCCTGTATGGCCCCTAGCCACTCAGAAGTTGGACAGGCCTCTTGTAAAATACTGAGCTGAAATGCAATTAAACCTCATAATCTTTATGTCAGTCAAAGGCTTTTATATGGTGACCAGTTTCTCGGCACATGGCAATCTTTAATGTGTAAATGCTTACGACACCCCTGTCAGGTAGAGAAGTGCTATTATTCCTGTTTCACAGGTGGAGGATTGGAGCAGAAAATGATCTAGTCCTAGACCCTCAGAAATGCTTAACTCCCTTTGGTCTTAAATCACTTGTCTGAGGTCAAAGAGAAACTCTGTGGTGGAGCAGGGATTTGAACCTGGGTCTCCTAAATCTTAGGTGAGGGGTCCTGCCACTGGACTGTCCTTCCTTAGGGTAGTGAGAAATGCCCAGAGTGCCTTACTCTGGATAAACTGTCAGTTAAAAAAATCACTAGTCGTCTCCTTTGCCATAATATTGCAGTAGTTTCCTAATGCGAACCATCTCCTCCTGCATTCTATGTCCCAAAAAGGGAATTCTGAATAATGCTGAGGACCGCCATGTAATAATATTGCTATTTTAAATCTGATAGCATCTCAACAACTCTTTCTTATTGTTATTTTTATTACCTTTTAGAAGGGCACGAAATGTGCAATGGAAGAAAGCACCACTTGCATTGTATGCCTTTCTCCTTTGCTTGTTCAACAGCCAGCTGAAAGAAGCAGGCTGGAAAAAGCAGAATGTGGTGAGAGCAGAGCAGTGCCATGAGTGTAATAGCAGTGTGCAAAAGAAGCCTTAGTTCTACCATCAGGTACATATTTTGTACAATAATCTGTTATTGCACAAATCTGTGTGTGTGGTATTATGAGATGGTACATGTTTCTGAGGGAAGAAGTTGGAAGAAAGACACTTTATTGGTACTGAAGTGTTATTTGGTCATAATGTTTTGTCTAGTTTAAAAGAAAAGTACAAGTGGAATTTTATGGTGAATTTATCTTAGCACGAGGTCTGCAGACCCACAAATTATATCCTCATCTCAGTCTGGCTATCGGGATGTAATCAAATGGATGATGAACCTTTTGACGCATCGGAAGTTTCAGCTGAACTACAATGACAGAAACCTACCCTAAAAAATAAACACATTGTTTAATTGTTGATTTTTATCAGAAAAACATCTGTAGGGCAATAGCATCATATAGTACTAGAATGTAATATGTTTCTGAGTCAACCCTGATGGGGTTTTTAAAAAATGAGTTTCTATTGGAACAATAACACTGCATGGAGTTTCTAGCTTCCTGGTATGATTTATTACTTTTTATTGAATGATAAAACCATTTTTCTCAATCCTGCACAAACATGTTTAGTGGACAGAACTTTCCCCAGAGAGACAGACTTGTTCTGCCCTCACCTCTGAGTGTGTTCCCCTTTAAACTAGTCTTAATTAAATCATTGAACCTTAAAGCTTAAAGGAAGGAAGAGGAGAAGGTATAAAATATGTTCATGTAAGTCTTTGTGTTAATTTATGACTTATCATATTGAATAGGGGGGAAATAGTAAGTTAAGCATGTTTAAGATGCCTCATGACCAGTATAATTGATGCATTCAGCTTATGGAACATACATATAATGGTCCATTGTAATGATAGGACTGGCCAGCCAATATTTTTGCCTTGGAGACCATTACTGAAGCAGATGACTCTTGACCCTTTTCTTTTAGAACTTCCAGAAGTTTGCCAGAAAGTAGTCTTTTGTGCCAGTCAGCCTTTAACATCTCCCTCTGGGCAGCCTCAGTTTTTCATTTAACATACTTTTGAACATTAATCCTCCTTTTATCCCAAGAATCTTTATGAGAAATAGATTGAAGCCTTTTCATAGCAACAATTGTAAATGGCTCCTTCTGATGAGCATGAATTCATCACAATGTAGCAAGGATGTGTGTATTGCAAGACAGATAACTTTTTCTGAAAAAAGGAAAAGGGCAATTAAAAAAATAATCGAGCCACGTGCTGTGTGGAATATTCAAACTCACCTACCTGGGCTTCCTCTCTATAAGTAAAGTGCTCTCAGATCTTCAGACAGTCAAAGAAATTCCGTGTGCGGAACTCATATTTGTGAAGATTACTCTGAATTGACAGATCTCTTTAGACATAATTCTGCAGTTTCCATTGGTGCTCAGATCCTGAGGTGGTCGACAGGCAGGAGAAATGGAAAGAAAAAAAATCACAACCCCAAAAAGCAAACCTAATTAAAGAATTCACTTTAAACAGATGCTGATTCAGGAAAGGAAGAACGTTGGCCAAGACCCCATAGATTAAAACAGAACAGAAAAAAAGCAGGAGGTTGTTTTCTGACATCATTGGAAAAGGCAAAGAGGGTATCAGTGAAAAGAATGCTTTAATAGAAAAGAAAGGAAATTTGTTGCATTATGTGCTTGTAAAATAGGCAAGTGAAACTGCTGCTGAAAGGAAATTGCATCAAATTAAACTGGCTATAAAAAGACCAATTCCTCTTTTTGTCAGTCCACTCTCAGTCTGGCTGAGAGTTGGCTGTTGCTTATCCCTTCATTCTGCAGCTTCTCTCTCACCCTCCTCTCTTTCTAGATAACACCCTTCATCTTTTTTTTCCCCTTGCAGTGACAGCCAGCCCCTTGTGTGGTCCTTGTTGCAGAATTATTTGCACTGAAAGGAAGCACCTAGCCCATTTGCTTCATAAGATAAATGATTTAATTCAATACCCAGTATTTCTAATATAGAGGATCACTAGCCCAGCAGTGGCTATGTTTGGTAATGACTATTGGCAGCCTTCAATTCCCTTCATCTGGGATTGTAGGGTTTTATAACCTGCACTAAGAGATGCTGGCCAGAAAGAAGCAGGAAAGAGACTACAGTGTCTACTAACTACATGCTTGATCGCAATTGGACCATACAGCTGGAATCACTAGAATGCTTCTCTAAACTTGGATTTCCTTCATCAGAACCACTGATGCATCAGGGGGTCAGACAGAAAATTCAGTTTTTATTTGAAGTGGTTTGTTCCCTTAGAGTGGTGCATAGCTGACTGAAGATCTCCTGTGTTCCACAGTCTCTTCCCCTTTTAGGATTGGCACAGCTGGGCTTCTGGAATGGATTATATCTAGCATCTCCCTGTAAAAGAAATGGAACATACACACAGGATATGATCAAGTGGAGTGAATTGGTGTGGGCTGAAATTTAAAACAATACAACTTTGAAACAAAACATGTCATTAGTGCTGAAAATCCTTGTCAAAGAAATACGGTTCCCCTCTAAGTCACGACGCCTACAGACTTTTTCTCTTTGTTTCTTTCCCATATTGCCTGTGAGATCAGAGTCTTAATTCTTTGTCCAAGTGCACCCCCCCTTTCCCCGAAAGCCCTTGCCCAGATTTATAAAATGGAACAAACTGCAACTGCCTTCCTCTTTAATGGGAGAGTGAGGTAAGAAATAGTGATTTATTGCTACTCATTATTCCTCTTATGGTGCGCAGCACCATTACTACTCATAGCTCCACAGTGTGTACACAGTTCCCTGAAAAGTTTACAATCTAAGCCAAGATGAGAACAATAAGAGGAGCTGATGACAAGGGAAGAGGCATGAGAAGAAGAGAAAAAGAAGAGGCCTATGCTCAGACAGTCATATTGGAGGCTCAGACATACAGAGGAGAGGAGTGCCCTGCTCTGTCTTGATAAGTGTGACCTTTCTGAAGCTCCTTGCCTTCAGAAATCTGGAGACTCTGTTGATGTACTCTGTGGCATTAGAAGTGAGGATTGTTGCATTCCATGCTTCAGTCACACACTTCCGGGCAGTTTCTCATTGTTTTTGCACCAGTTGTCTATAAGGGAGAATGTAAAGCTAAAACGTAATCAGGTTTGCTTTTGTATAATGCTTTTGTGTGCGCTTTAATTTCCCCCCCCCCCCACTTGCTGCGTGACCTCACTAAGTTAGAGAGGAAAAGCAACAAATGCTGATTTAAATTCTGTAAATCTTGGTCCTGCCGTTTCTTGTGAACAGGTTCAGCAGGGATAGTTAAGGGGGAACCTGGGTGTAAGCTGTCAGAGTGCCATTGCAAACACTGCATGTCAGGAAAATGTTGGACAGAAAACACAGCTTCAACAGCAACATTGATTTTTCAAGGCGTGAAATGTTGCTCATGTTCATATAGTAAACATTTCATTGCATGTCATGGTGAGCCTCCATGAATGTCTCTAAATTAGTTGGAAATCAAGACAAGCCATGAACCTTGCCTTATAGCTCCTCAGCAGTCAGTGTGGGAACAGTGATATCTTTTATTAGACCAACTGGATGGTTGCAAAAAAAGCCAAGCTTTCAGGCTCAGGCTTTATTTTCAACCATCCTCAGGCAAAGTAGAATACAAAGATTGAAACATTTCTCCCAGGTAGAAATGAATCTTCATATTGCATAGGAGAGCTGAAGGGTAGTATATGATCTCCTGGGTGGAAAAGTTCATTTTATGCAAATTAGGCTTCGATAAAAGTTGGAGCAGTCTTTTCACCTCAAAGGTGTCTGATGGCAAGCAGGATGTTGAATTTGTTTCTTTCTTGCTAAGATGTTTCATATTTCACAGGAGGACTGGTGATGGAAAGGTTCTCCTGGGCAAGGAAATTCTGTTGTGGTGAGGCTGCTCTGCAAGTGTGCAAATTTGGCTTGAAACAAAGGGCTGGAGCCAGGGGTGTTAGCTTCCATGTCTCAGGGTGTTGAGTTCTGCTTTTTTCTTGTAAAATTATGAAATTTTCATTTCAAAATGGCTAATTATGATATCCATGTTTGAGGGATAAAGATTGTAGCCATGTTGGTCTAAAAGCAAAAGCAGTCAGCGTGGTAGGGGTGATATCTTTTATTAGACCAACAAGAGGAGAGCAAAAATATTTTTCTTTATTTGCAACCTCCTCAGGCATTTATCTGAGGAGTCTTTCAAGGAAGTGCCCCTGTAGGCAGAAATGTAACACAATTGATTTTCATGCAGCATCCTTTAGAACAGTGTTCCTCAGTGGGGTTTTTTGGCACACTGGGGTGCCGCAAGAGCTTTTGAAAGGTCCTATGAGGTGTGAGGATATAAGCAAGTTTTGAGAGGAGGACAGCCTCAGGTTTATCCCTGCCTGGCTGCTCCCTGGCCCCTCTTCAAGGAGGTAAGCAGTGCAATAAATAAATGAGGTGCCATTCAGTTCACAAAAGTTATAGAGGACTGCCTTGAGTCTAAAAGCTTAAGAACCACTGTTTTAGACAGAGTTCACTAATCACAGACTAAAACAGAGATAAGATTTTAAAGGGGAAATAACTTGGAAGGAGAGAGAGCTTCATTGGATGAAGGGGAACCAATCTTCCTCCCTGCTCTTCAAATGTGGGAAACTGTTGGGAAGAAGCCAGATTTAGAAGGTGATTCGAGTTAAGGAGGTGGGTTCAGAGAGAGATTTGAAAAACAGAAGGGTAAAAGTAGATTTGAGGTTGGTGCGAAAAATAATAGTTTTTGTCTGTCTATTCCTTCCTAGTAGGACTTGCTAGATGGTTGTACTGACAAGAGCATGCCATCATGCTCATCATCAATTAGTGGTCTCCGCAGAAAAGCAGAATTCAGTGAGCCCATGGAGGCTTGTTCTTAGAGTTGAGCTCTGCTGGGGCAGGTTGGCAAAAATTGCAGAGGATGTAGGGAAGCAGGCCCTGCCACTTCCCTGTTACCTATTTAAGTCACTGTGCATCAGAGGACCTCAAAGTACTTTGCAAGCATTCAATAGGAATTATCCTAGTCAAAGTTTTAGTCAGACCCCTCAGCCTCACTAAATCAGAGGTCAAGGCACAGAGGTTAAGTGACTTGCCCAAGGCAACGAATGGATCAATTTAACCAGCAGGCAGTCAGTCTAGTACCTTCATGAACTTCAGTTCAGGTACTGGAAGAAATAAATGTACAAGAAACTGGTTAAAATGATGGGTTTATTTAGAGGTGATGTTCCGGATCCTGAGGACATAAGAAATCTGCCCTCTGCATTTGAAATTCCCCTGCAAGCCACAGAGCTCATTTAAATGTTGTTTCAACTGTGCTTCTTTTCACAGTTACTTTTCTCTCCTTCTCATTCAGTGCGATTCTTTTCTCAATATTTTTGCTTTAGTTCCGTTCACTCAAAATGTGGCTTTCTAACATTGAGGGGCATGGTGAGCAGAAGAATATGAGATACAAAATCCCTAGCTGATCTTCCTTGGCATGAAAGTAGTTGTTACTGCATTGTTTCTATTATTCATCAAAAGGAGACTTTTCAAAGTAAATACATCGAATGCCACATAACATAAGCTCTTCCCAATCTCTGCTTCCAATCTCACTCCCCCTCTTTTTTCCCCTACCTTCTATTTTTATAAGTAATCAGGTTGTAACTCCAAAGTCAATTTCAGGTCATCTTTCATTTGGTCAAAATGAATCCTTATTGGCAAGCTATTTCCTTATTATTCAGGAACACACATATTGTTTTACTTACAGCTGAGTGTTGTATTTTTATGTTCTCATATAAATGTTATGCCTGGATTATTATAACTAGAGCAAACTGGCTTTAGACCTTGTTTTTTTAATGAGAGAAAAGGTTCGCTATGTTTACCTTTTTGGTGCAGTTTTTTTGTTCTTCAGATAACTCAATATCCTTTCTATGTCTTGACATAAACATACTGTCTATTGCATGGATTCTTCTAGGGGAATGATTATAACAGAGCTGGTTGGGATGGTGAAAGGTTGGCAAGCTTATTCTCTACCTTAAGGGGTAGCCTAGAAGGTCATTCAGATTTACCTGCACTGCTTGCATCCTCCATTCCTGGGGACTGGTATATAACAATAGAAGCTGAAATTTAAGGATTGAAGGCTCAGTTCAGAAAGCACATAGTCATACATGCTGAAGTCAAGGCAACTTAAGCATTTTGCTTATGTGACTCAGCGTCTTAAAGCAGTAGTTTTTATTTGTAGAAACAAGTATTTTTTAATTGCTAATCTTACTTCTGTTTGGTACTTGGCACCCTGTAAAGGCCTGCAGTTGGACAGATGGATGTCTCGGGATCAATAGGATTTCTTTATGTATCTTAGGGTGTCTGTGACATTGGAAGACCAACATCCACTAGAGGAGATATTCTGTTAAGAATCCCTACAAAGTCAAATTTTCTGTTTAAGTTTCACCTTCTCGCAGGTTTTTTGTTTTATGTAGCGGGCATGCTTTGGCCCCAACTTGGTAATATAAATACCAGCATTGCACCTTAAACTGCTCAGAAATTTTTATTCTAAGATGCAACCATGCCCTTACATTTTCATATTTATAAATGACAGAGCACACACAGTATGGAGGTAAATCTCTGTAGCAGTTCTCTGACCTAGAGCATACTGGATAATTTTGGAATATTACTGTCAAGTATATGCATGCAAAATGCTGGTACTCCTACTTCACACTGCACTAATCATTTCTCTGGGGCCACACCTACCTGGTAAACTTTGTCACTAGTGATGGTGCTCTCAAGCACATAGTGATGCTCCAGGCAGGTTGTCTTGTAAACCAAAAGTAGTATAGCCATATCCGCATGACACATCCAGCAAACTAAGTACCACTGCTGAGTGACAGCCCAGTTCGCCTGACAGTAGCACAAATACTCTGCTACTGGTTTAAAAGGCAATGCATGCAGAACAGTGCAGCCTGCTTCAAATCTTTTACCCAGAGCACATTATACTGTATTCTTGGTGTTTTGGACATTATTCCTTGCAGCTGTGAGAGAATTTGAAGGGGAAATTTTGCTTATTCTTTAGTTAATGACCATTTGCAAATGCAGGGGACTGGATTTGATGGTCCAGGAGGCCCCTTTCAGTTCTATATACCCATGTTCCTGTGGTAGGATCATAACTGGACAAGAGCCTCCCTGACCACAGACATGTTCTTTATAATTTGCTAAACAGTAATAACCATCCTATGGAAAGAAGCCACTTTTCAGCTGAACAGTGTGGGTATTCTCCCAGGACTCCATCCTTTCTGTTGAAGGAACTCATCCAACTTTATTTCAAGCTCCTTCCACCTCAGTGTGTGTTTGACTTGTTTAAGACCAGAACCAGGAAAGTTTAAATCCTTTGACATTTGGGTGAAAGCAAGTGTGACGGGCTAGCTGGCAGTGACCTAGCCCAGGGGTTTTGAAGGGGCAAAAGATGATTGGAGGACTTGGGATTCCCTTTTCTCACCAATCTGGTAATGATTTGGCCCAGGGGTTTTGAATGGGTAAAAGATGATTGAAGGACTTGGGATTCCCTTTCCGCACCAATCAGGCCCCAGAGACTCACCCCCCTGTGTCCCGATTGGCCCCTTGGGTCACCTGGAGGGGGGTAAAGGGGGCAGCGTGGGCTGACTCGGGGGAGAGACCAGCGAGGGACATCAAGGAAGGAGCTTGACAGAGCTGGCAAGAGCTGAGCCAGCGGGGCAGGAGCAGTGCCCCGGAAAAGCCTGAAAGAGCAGGACCTGCAGGCAGCAGTGGGACCCTCAGCAGCATGGCGTGCAGCTGGCAGGAGAGGCTCCCCACTGGGCTCCAGGATCCCCTACGAGAGGCTCCCCCCCCTGCCTCCAGGAAGGATCTGAGCAGTGACCTGAGAGGTTCCCAGCTCTGCTTCCAGCTCCTCCAATCAGAGCCCAGGTAGCCTGAGAGGTTCCCAGCTCTGCTTCCAGCTCCTCTGATCAGAGGCCAGGTAGCCTGACACGAGGCTGGGGCTCTAGGAAGGTCAAGACCCCTAGCAGGCTGAACTAGAGCTACCAGTGGTAGCTGTGTGGCAGTGTTCCTGTTCACCATGTGAGAGATCTGGGTTCAAGTCCTAGCTGAGGTGACTTGGGGTGAGTGCTCTTCACCCTAGAGTCTAGTTAGAGAAGCACTGAAGACTCAGAGGGGAGGGGAGCCGGGTGTCCAAGAGGAGTAGTCGTTCCTTAAGGAGACGATCCTCCAAGCCCAGAGGAAG
>NW_017728992.1:58893727-58899565 GCF_001723915.1 Gavialis gangeticus
GATGATCTGCTCAGGTCCCTTCCGACCCTAGAAACTATGAAACTATGAAACAAGAAGCAAATCTTGCAGTGGAAAGGGGCCATTGTGTTTTCTCCCCCTCCAGGTACCAAGGCCCTATAGTTCCTTGGCATTTTGTGTCTCTTATATTTCACCAACCTGTATTGTTTGTTCTGCTGTTTGTGTTTTATATTTTGTTAACCCTGTTTTTTGTCAGTGATTTTTAGTGTCTAACCTTTGTTGACTCCTGCCCCCTTGGGGTATTGTAGTGTCCATGATACCCTCTGATTTATGCCTGTTATGTTCCCAGTATTAAAAGTTATATGGTTAAATCCCCATTGGTGGTCTGGCTCTCCTCTATAGGGGGAGGAGAGTGCCTACACCTCCCACAGTGCTTGTGGACCTGATTTGATCCCTTCACTTGGAGAGGGGGTACCTCTTGGAGTACCGCCCGGGTTACACAAGATTTGGGGAGCATAAAGCTCCCTATCAGACAACTTTTAGGAGTATCAGAACTACTAGAGAAAAAGGCTAATTGTGTGCTCTCCAGTTTTCTCCATTAGGAAGATCAAAGGAATTGTTGCCTTTACTGGCAAATCTCAAGGATGAATTATGGCAGCCAGACCAGTGCAGGTCTGTGTTGAACTGTAGTCACCCAGAATAAATCAGCACTAATTGCAGGCTAGGTCTATGATTCTGCAGAGACTATTTAAGAACCAAACAATAACCCTGATTCTGCTCCCATTAAAGTCAATGGTAAAACACCCGTTGACCTCCAGAGGTGCAAGGTCAGTTCCAAAGCCCATTCTACTGCCTGCTATAAAGTCTACCATCTCATTACCTTTCATGGAAAAAATAGGGAGGAAAAGGGAACATTGGGAGCTGTTTGATTTCACACTTGTTAGATGTTTTTTCCCCAAGGGTGTGAATGGAGCTTGCCAGCTGGTGGGGGCATGTGGGGGACACATGTCTTGGAACATCCAGGGAAATGCCGAGGTTCTTACAACATCCATAGGGAAGGCTGAT
This sequence comes from Gavialis gangeticus, assembly GCF_001723915.1. Classification (NCBI taxonomy): domain Eukaryota; kingdom Metazoa; phylum Chordata; order Crocodylia; family Gavialidae; genus Gavialis; species Gavialis gangeticus. The sequence goes on from NW_017728992.1 coordinate 58,894,751, forward strand.
CCTTCAGCATTGTAGGAACCCTGGCAGCATTGAACTGTGCTGCTCTTGTTTCACTGAGGAGTCAGTCCTGTGTGCCAAGAAATGTCTGTACTGATATCTAGGGTCAACCCCAAGGGTTATTCCCACTAGCCCAGCCCTGAAGGCTGCCCCTCCCTGTTTCTATCTCACAGTCATGTGTAATGGGCCTCCTGTTCCTTGAGCAGAGCCTTCCCAGGACTTAGTTTTTTCTCTCTTTCTGTGTTTGGCTTTAATGTTGTTATTACTGAGAGTTATTCTTATTTCATTCCTATTGAAAACAATGTGACTCTAAGAAAACAGCATTTTAAAGCCCAGATTTTCTTTTGAAAGGGCAAGTTGTTGAAAAGCCCTCCTTTAAAGCTTAATCTTGCAAGTCTCCAAGACTAGCACTCTCATGGGCTTTCTAAATGCTGAGAGTTTGCAGGATAGTCAGAATGGTCAAGTAACAAGCAGTTTTGAAAATCAGTTCTTTAAAGGTAGTGACTTTTCCTTTACAAGAATGCTATGGGCTAAAACAGGGGCGGGCAGTTATTTTGGGCAGAGGGTTGCTTACTGAGTTTTGGCAAGCCATCAAGGGCTGCATGACAGGCAGCCCAGGGCAGATAAATATTAATTTTCTAAATTTTTTAGGGGCCCTGCGGGTTAGATAGAGTGGCCTGGAGGGCCACAGCCGGCCCCTGTGCTGCATTTTTCCCACCCATAGGCTAAAACCTAGGTGCATTTGCCTAACTTAGGGTGCAGGCAGACATAACACTTAGGCTGTTCCAAGTATCCAGATGTACCAGCCAGGTTAGTGTGGTTTAAACTTCCTGGGATGTTTCAGAAGCATACTTGAGTAATCAAGTGTTATTTTGAACTGTGAGTGGGTTCAATGTTATGTACAAACACTGAGTTTTCCATGACTAGTACCTGGTTGGTCCTCTAGGCATCCCACACTGTATCGGTCTTCAACCCTGTGCTCCAGCCCCTTCAGGGCACCTGGCTGCTCTGGTATGCAGCTAGAACTCTACTGTCCAAACATCTACTGGCTGCATTGATTGCAGTCTGATGCATCGTAGGCTGAATTGGGGTGAGGGTAGAAGAGTGGCCAGGTAGGGGATAACTACTTGGCCCCCTGCTTCTGCATGTCCTGGTGCTCTGGGGCTTTAAGAATACTTTCACTTAAATGCTGCTTATTTAATATCAGTTTCCAGCAGTGGACCCTACTTAGCAGGAATCAATACTGATTTGGGGTGGGGAGAAGGGAATTTGTTTAGGAAAACAGAAGCAGAGGTTCAGGCACTTCCCTCCTCTTGGCCCCCAGTTCATCCTACCTCCCATCTCAAATCAGCTTCAGGCAGCTAATCACGGTCCACTGTTGGGAATAGGGTGCAGGCTGCCCCCACTATGTGCACACTTATGCACCTCCTAGTCAGGATACCACCACATAGATTTTGGCAAAGTTCAGGAATGTTCTTTATTAAACTAAACTGGTCTTTATTGAACTCGATGTTAGTGAGAAGATTGCAATTGTGGGCAACTGATGTCTTCCTCTTCCTTGGTGTTCAACCAGTTGGGGTCTTCCTTCTCAGCTAGAGAACCATGCGGGGCTGGGTACTCACTACCACCTCCTGGCGGCAGTTCAACAGCCCTGCAATACCTAGAAGGTGACCATTCTACTTAAGCAGACAAGGTTCTTTGGGTAAATGTAATATCTTTACCCAAATAACTTTGTCTGCCTATGTCCTTAGACCAACATGGCTGCAACCAACACACTCGAGCCATTCTACTTAGAAACTTTGGTAACGTACATGTGGGTATCGCTGACCGGCGACAGTTGTGAACTGGTTCCTAATCAGTGACTTTCTTGGAATTGTTTTGTTGTACTTGTCTGTGCCCTTAGTCACTGGTGATGGGCCTGTAATTTCATGAGAAAATGATTAAAGACTCAAATTGAGATGATGGTCACTTACCCTTTGGTTTCTGCTATTTGCATAACTTATGCAGGCTGATAATGTAAGGAAGATTTGACTAAGCATGTTTCCTTGCTACAGGACCTGTGTGAAAACAAAGCGGGGGTTGTCATTTTACTGCAGCTGTCCTGTGGGGAAATGCTACATAGGAAAAATGAAATACAATGAGATTGGACGTGATTTGAGCTAAAATAATTGCAATGGATATGGAATTTGAAAGCCTGGGCTTCAGATTGCTGGAGGTTGAGAGAACCTGACAGAGAGAGTCTTACAAGTCCTAGTCCTGCTCACAAGAATCCCGTCAGTGCTCAGGAGAAAAGAAGTCCTCTTGCATTAAAATAAGTGTAGTTCACTGAATGGCTAAGTGAATGGTGGAGCCTATGCAGACTAATACAAGTGAGCATCTGTGTCCGCGAAGCAGTGGGCTGGGGCTCAGGGTACCTTGGTTTAAGGTGAGATGAGGGCGGCCCAAGGCACTGTGTGCTCTCTAGGGGCTGAAGTGGGAATTAAACAGTGCATATTATGTTATGTGGGCCCTTGCTATAAGGCTGAATTTCACCCTTGAAAATAGAAGAGTGGGTAGCCGGTACGTAAAAGCCAACCCTAGGCAGCTGTAAGTGCTCTTTTATATTGATAACAATGATTCTCGTACTTGATATGTTCAGATTGGTTTTATATAAACACTAGTTAATTCATCCTCACAACATATTTGTGATGGGGTGATATTTTCCCCTGTTTTAAAAGAGGAGTGAGGCAGTGTTGTTGGGTTACCTGTCTGAGTCAGCAGCTTGGCTGAGCTTTGAATTCAGAAGCTTCTGGCTCCGTGGTTAGAACTTCCTAAGGATGGAAAGAGTGCAACATGACAGGGAAGAGTGAATGTGTCTGATACACAGAGGATGGGTGAGGACTGGTTCATGCAGTGTTTTATGCAATAATAAAGGGACTCTATTTGGACTGCACAAACGTAGATCTTTATTTGAAGTGTCCTGTGCTCAGTGCTGCTGCTTGCAGCCATGAGGTGAAGTGTGTGCTCGGAGCTACTGCAAAATTCCCCAAGCAAATGGAGCTTCCTAGTATCATCCTCCTAATCATCCCCCACTACAGCACTTGTTCCAACCTGCAGGTTGTTACAGGGCCCATAATATTAGAGACAGAGAGAGAAAGAGGTTTATAAGGAAAACATTGCTTACAGTAAGTATATGCTACATCTTGAAGCCAGATGAAGCTCGTGTGAACCAATGGAGCTGTACAGATTTATACCATCTGACAAGCAAGGCCCTTAGCTCCACTGTAAGGATGAACCTTCAGAACAATTGTCCCCATATGCTGCTTCAAATGTTGGTTAAAAACAAAACCAGAGAAGCTAATGGGATATGTACATAACAGTAAGAATGTGTCATGACCTTCCACTGTTCTAACCCGCCTCCTCTTCCCAAATCCTTTGTTCCAGCCCTTTATTTGGTGTCATGCTTGCCTGCATGATATCTCTTATTGGATTAACTCAAATAAGTGGGAAGGGTAAAGGACAGACTTCTGGGCTCCAGGTGCCCTTCATCAGGTCTGGGAAAGAAGCGCACACAGTTCAAGGTGAGAACAAAATTAGAGGAATTGCTTTAGTTTGATCTAATTATATTAATGAATTTGACTGCTTCTAAGGGAAATGGCCAGTTACCAACTGTGGAGCAAAGCGAAGTTAGCAGGAGGGGTGAGAGGTAAGTTATAATGAGCCATAAAACCAATGTTTCTGTTAAAATCATGATTTTTAGGCCCCAGTAAGGTTATGGATTTCTGTTATAGTGAACTGACATCTGATCTGACTCTTGTGATGAGTTGGAGTTTTGCCACTGAATTCAGTAGGATCAGGGTCAGGATTGGGGCGCATAGTATGAGAGCTCCTTGAGTCTAGGAATTATCTTTATTATTCTTATAATTTTTCCAAATACTACTTTGACCATTCCATGAAACTATAAATAATAACAAGTAGTCAACAGTGTGCCTGTAAAGTTAAAAAATCCCCAAGATTTAGCAGGAAATGTTCAAAAGATGTATCTGCATGATGGGCTAAAGTGGGGACTGGCAAACATACAGCCTGTGAACTGGATCCGGCCCACCAAACAATTTCATCTGGCCCATGATGCCCAAATGTTGGCACATTTCAGTGTTGGGTCATCTGCACACTGATTGCAAGAAGCAGCGGCAGTGATGGGGAGGCATGTTGGTGGCCAGGTTGGAAGTGCCAGCCCACCTTAGAGCTGGATTATTTCAACCTGCCACTCTGAAAAGGTTGCTGACCCCTAGGCTACAACATTTCTAAGAGAGTCTGCAAATCTGAGTTGTCAGGTCAAAATTAAAAGGCAACACTCTGAACGTGGGTGTGAGGATGTGGCATGTGATTCCCCCACTGACATTAATCAAAGTTGGTGTGTGTGTGTGTGTGTGTGTACATACATACATACATACATAGATTTTCAAGATGGCACTTGAAACAGATTAATAAATACAGGGTAGATCTATACCTTTACAGACTAACTAAATATATAAAATTGTTATTTAGTTAGTCTGTAAAGGTGCGGATCTACCCTGCATTCATTAATCTGTTTCACATGCCATTTTGAAAATCTAGGGGTGTGTGTATATATATATATATATATGTATATGTGTATGTGTATATGTATGTATGTATGTGTATGTATGTACACACACACACACACACACACACACACACATATATATAATTTGTTATTTAGGTAGTCTGTAAAAGTGCAGCTGTACCCTGCATTCATTAATCTGTTTCACATGCCATCTTGAAAATCTAGGGGTGTGTGTGTGTGTGTGTGTGTGTGTG
>NW_017728992.1:58899594-58900291 GCF_001723915.1 Gavialis gangeticus
TGTGTGTGTGTGTGTGTGTGTGTGTGTGTGTGTGTGTGTGTGTGTGTGTGTGTGTGTGTGTGTGTGTGTGTGTGGCATCATTTCAAAGTTCATGCTATATAGCAGGAACCCAGAAATCTGTTGCAACTTTCCACAGGTGCTTTGGTAGTATTTTTAAGGGTCAATGGCAAAACTCCTGTTGATTTGTTCTGTGTGTGGCTGGAGTAGGCATGAAGAAACATAGTTCCCACAATGATGGCCAGATTTTACAGTGATGTAAAGATAGTGTAAGTTCCATGTTGAGTATCAGTGAAAACACATGTGTAAGGGATAAAGTAGTGTCATTTTTACACCAGTTTGCCATTTAGGAACTGCAAAATGAACATCATTTACATGCCCAGAAGGCATAAAGGGAGGGGGCATCTCTCAGGAGAAAAGCAACAGGGGAATGTAAGATAAGCAGAAGGGGGGTGGGGTGTTGTGGTTTCCTGTGCTGGTTTCTGTCTTCTGACCCTGGGGCATATTAATCTATATTCATTCTGCATAACCTCTGAATGGCAAAATGGTCCAAATGATGCTACTTTGCCATTTTCATCTGCTATTGAACCACTTTCACATTCCTCTTATGTTACTGGAAGATTTGACCCTGAGACTTTCAGGGGTGTTGCCCCTGCTTAAGCCTAGATTATGCCCTGAGTGACAATATTTGGGGTTGGGG
>NW_017728992.1:58900327-58902719 GCF_001723915.1 Gavialis gangeticus
TTTGGGGTTGGGGTGTGGGGGAAGGGGGGATCTTCATTTTTTCATTGAAGCCTAGTATATAGTGCAGCAACAATTCTGCAGCAGGTACAGGTTTTGCAAACAGATGTTGCAAGAGACGTAGAGTTTGCATCACTCCAGATCCCTTGAGACTTAATGAGATAGAGGCTTTCAAGTAATTAATTGGATGGGATCAAATGGGAATATTGTCAGTAAGAAAGTATTCTCAGAAGTTCCATGCTTGAAAAAAACAACTTGTCGGTGGGTTTGGTTTCTCTCCCTTTAGAATTTTGGCTTTTCAGTAAAATACACCAGGATACTTTCTTTTATAATTATTTTTAGTTTAAAGCTGATTCAGCCTGTCAAACCTGCAAATCCAGAGGCAGATTTAAACACTATATAATTTCTCTCTGGCTTTCTGAATTCATAGGCAAAGGGCAAAGTTTCCTAAATGTCTGTTTTTCATTCCTAAAATAACAGTAAACAATTAATATGTGAAGTGCATCTCATTCACTTGATTAGGATAAACTTTGTTGCATACATACCAAGAAAATTAAATTAAAGGGGTTACATATATGTAATTTAGGTTCAGAGTTGTCTTCTGAGCTGAGTTCATTATCCTGGCTTGTTGATTCTTTCAGTCTATTGCAAGGCATGTCCCCTTGCTACACTCCTGTAATAAGCTTTGAAAATATTCATGTTTTTAAGCACAACCATATGATGGGAAATCTCTCATGATATCATTTATTTTGATACCTCTGTCCATCCCTTTCATTTGAGCCTCAAACAGTGTTTGGTCTTCCCCTGATGCTTCCTGTATGTTGATATAACCCAGTATGGCAGAAATTCTGATGTCATCTGCAGCTGCTATACCATATTTCAAAGGGAAAGTCGTTAACCCTTCCTCACAAAACCTCCTTTGCAAAAGAAGAATGTCTTATTATTAAAACAGTTTCTGCTACCAAATTATTTATGTGTCTGTCTGTCTAGATACAGAGACCAGGCCTGGTTCTTGGCTGAAGTCAATGAAGTGCACCTCTTAATAGCGGCAGAGAATTTGGCCTGCTCACTTGGACTATGAGCTTCATCTTCTCAGACATCTGGTATCATGCAAACATTCAGTCACAGAGGTGGGGAGTCTAGTGATATATTTCCTCCTTAAGGAAATAGAAGCAACAGTAAAACCATCAACAGAAATCAAAAGGTTCCTCTTCCCATGTTGGGAAGGGGAACTTAAACATTTTATCTCTGTCTTAAACACAAAGCTCTGGCAATTCCTAAAGGTTTGGCCTTTGGTGTTTTTTCCCTCAACCTCTTGGATATTTTTAGAATAATGGCATATGGGACTAGAAAAGCAGGGCCTGTATGGCCCCAAGATTGACAGACCTGTGTGATAACTCATGCACTGTGTGTGACAGGGTTGTGTTGCACTGCTCTTTGTGATGTTGTTGAAAGTGGGATGGAGAGTTAGATGCTCAAGAGATACTACATGTTTTTAACATTTCATAAAAGCCTGTTTTCAAATTCTGCTCTCCTTTGCCTCAGTTCTGAGGCATAACTAGGAACTCAAGTGCCCTGCGCGGTAGCTGCCACGGGGCAGTGTCAGTGGCTGTGCTGCTCGTGCCATGGTGGTCAGACCTGCAGTGTAGCTGCTGCTATTTTGGGGCTCCTCCTCTATTATGCTACTGCATGAGTGTGGCTCACATGTGACTATTGAGTGCATTAGTGTTACTGGTCTTAATTTAGTAAAATAAGAGCAAAACTCTGAGTCGGGTGAGCATTCAGCTAAATGCACCACACAGTTGGAAGAACATTTTGCCACCTGACAGAACAGTGCATGCTGCTTGGTGCTTACACTACCATAATAGCAAAAAAAGAGCAAACCAGAAGCATCTCAGCTGTTGTCTGAGCCCAGAATCTCATGCAGGAAGTGCTGAAAGCTTGTGGTGCTTCTGTGACTAAGCATTACATCAGTGGGGACAAAATCCCACAAGAAAATGCAGAAGGTGTGCAGTCAGAAAGGGTGGGCCCCAATTTAACTTGACTAAAGGTGGTATGAAGTAAAAAACTAAGAAGTAAACCAGTGTGCCATTTCCTGCTCCCTGATGTACAAGGATGTTCTTACAGTGGTCGGTGTACAAAAGAACTCAACTTAAGGGGCACCTAGAGAGAGGCTGAGTTTCCCAAAGTGGTCAGCACCTGACCTATTGAGCTCTTTTGAAATTCTGGGGCCAATTATGCATTCTGTCCCTTTGTTTCCACACACAAATGGGGGTCATTGTAAGGGCACCACCAGCACCATCTAAGCCGTTGCAGTACTGATGTAGACAGGCACTGCTTGAGTGGCAGGTGTTCCAGTTTGATTGTACCATAGTTCCACATTGCTCTTGTTGGG
>NW_017728992.1:58907719-58913300 GCF_001723915.1 Gavialis gangeticus
TACAGTGGTCGGTGTACAAAAGAACTCAACTTAAGGGGCACCTAGAGAGAGGCTGAGTTTCCCAAAGTGGTCAGCACCTGACCTATTGAGCTCTTTTGAAATTCTGGGGCCAATTATGCATTCTGTCCCTTTGTTTCCACACACAAATGGGGGTCATTGTAAGGGCACCACCAGCACCATCTAAGCCGTTGCAGTACTGATGTAGACAGGCACTGCTTGAGTGGCAGGTGTTCCAGTTTGATTGTACCATAGTTCCACATTGCTCTTGTTGACCGCTTCATTGACTATGTTGCTTTTCGGTCCTCCCCCACACCCACTGGTTTCAGGCAGATCCAAGTGCAGTCGAGGTGTGACTTAGCCATTCTCTGCTTTACCAATTCTTAGCTGTTCTCTGCTTCACTGTGCATTTGAAAAGTCTTCAACAAAGTCAAATAAAGATCAGGCATAGGTAATCTCTTTGGATCCACAGATAACCAGCCCCAGAAGATCACAACACTTAACTCAGTTTCCCTAAGTTAATGAGTATATATTTGTATATGTCTGTGTGGGGATCGCCCATTTAAAGCAATGAATGAAAGAAGGCATTTCCCTTCCTGGAACCTAGGGTGGGGCAGGTAGGCAGCTGTACTGCCCAGAGTCCTAGGTTAGGGACAGACATTCAAAAAGCCTGAGCCTGAATCGATTCAATCTTTGCAGGTTAGTCTAACCTGGCTAGGATAAATCAGTTTTGTAGTCAGACAGACATCCCAGAAAAGCAGGCACATGCCTGTAGTGGCTAAGGCCACAAGCTGGGGGGTACTAAAGCAGCCCTCCCATCCCTTCCACAGCACTGAGCTTAGATGGGGTGGGGGTGGAGAGGGGCAGAGTCAGACCCCAGCAGGACGCTTTGATTAGCCCAGCAGGGAATTGATAACCATGTTTATCACCCCCTAACAAAGTGTTTATCACCCCATTAAGAAAACAACAGAGAGACATTACCAGCTACCTGTTGATTCTGCCTGTTGATTCTACCTGTTGATTCAGCAGGGACCATAGCCAGCATATGGTCTGCTAGCTAATACACAGACATCTCTCTGCAAGGCAGAGGGGAGGGGGGAATTCTTGCTTAGCAGAGGGAGGTGGGGAGCAGGGATGCCTGCAGTCTGTGCTGGAACTGCAGCCAGGGAGCAGAGGAAAGGGGCCCTACCCATCACATAGAGAGCCCTACCCATCACATAGAGCATGCCAGGATGCTGGGGGAGTCTGGTTTATCTTAAATCAGCAAGGGATCTGGGGCAGATATTGCATAAACTGGTTTGACCCAAATCAGTTAAGTCTGATACTACATTCCACCAGGTTTATCTCAAACCAGTTTCAACCATTTTCAGAACTGGTTCATGTGCGCTGACCATCTGCTCTGTTACAGGTTTAAACCTATTTCTGATCACTTAAACCAGTTTATGTGTAATGTTTGTCCCCAGCCCTAAGGTCTGAAACCCCACATAGATGTATAGTAAAGTCAGAGTACCTCCTGACCTCTCTTTACCTCCTTAGCACTATCCAAGAATGGCTGCTCTTTTTTCTTAGACAAGTGTACTTTCTTTAGTAGCAAAACAATATGAAGTGAAGGATGAGAGACTGTGAGAGCTGAGGAAATGTCACTGGAGGACCTGGAACCTTTCTATAGCTGGTTTCCAGCTAGATGCATGAGAGAAAAGGAGCCAGCCCATTACCATTATACTAAAAGACATATATTTTCCAAATGCTTTGTGCACAGGGTTAAAACTAGCTTCCTATGTCCTTCAGCATGTCACAATACACTACCAATTTCCAGACCTGGACTAAATCCACTAGCAGGTAGGGTAACATGATGGGGCCATGTGCACAATCTTTGTTGTGGACAGGAGTTTGATAGGTAGTTGCTATATCTGAGACTACATCTTGTAGATATTATAGCATGAGGCAGAATCATTGGAAATAATTATCATCAATAACTAAATGAAAAATGCTGCCATGTTAAATGTGCAAATATATAGATGTAGATATAAAAGATGTCAGAACCACTGCAACAAGGTATGGATTTGTAGCCTTGCATTTTTTGTATCTCAACATACGCTTCTCAGGGCTTGTATTTATGTACCGTACTGTTTATTTGTCTGTTGCATTATAGTGACACTTGCTAACACAAATAATTGTTAAGTACTTGTTAATCTTTTAGGGCCATGTTCCGCAAAATATTTCACCGCATGCCTAAATGTAAGCAAGCTTCAAATTTGATACATGCTTAAACAGCTTGTTTTAATTACAATGCCTTTGTTCCCAGGGGTGAATGGCTTAGAAGTAGAGGCTTGGCATACAATGTCTTTGCCAAGGTTACAGCCCAGGACCTCTTTCACATTTACACTTAAAAATACTTATTTTACTGAAACCACTCTAAATCTCTAGTATTTCCACCCTCACCCCCACAAAAACAAAGTGGACAAATGCTTTTTGAAGGATATCTAACCCAAGTGGATTTTGATTAAGTGAATAAGGAAGAAATTCTACTTTGGATAACAACTGCTAATTAGTCAGGAACTATCTATCACAGTATGAGCAATAGAGGGCCCATGGGCCAGATTTGGCCCATGGAGCTGTGTCATCTTGCCTGCAGGTTTCCCCGTGGGTCTTGAAATTTGATGGTGGGGGAGTGGTGGCAGCATTAATTAATACTCATTTTACCACCAAATTTTCAGACTTGTGGGGAGCCCTGTGTAATGCAGCTCTGTGCTGGGGCTGTGGACCTAATCTGTGTGCCAGATTGGAGCTGTAGATTGGCCCTGCAACTAAATTAAGCACCAGTGATTTATCAGTATTTAAGACAGTGGATGCTGTATGTCCAGAGCACACAGCAGCTCTCACTTAACATCTTTGCTATGGTAGTGACTGGATGCCTCAACCAGGTTGAGGCCCCATTGTATTATGCACTATGCAAACAGACGGTGACGGTGAGAGTGCCTGCTCTGAGGAGCATATGCTATATGTTGTTTTCACATGTTTATACATATTTTCAATTTTTTTTGCATTCTGGGATAATGTCCTTTACAAGTATTTAACATTAATGATTTTTAAATGACCATAAGTCAATAAAATAGCTGATTAGGATGCATAATTATTTCTCTTGTTGTCACACATTTGTGTGCAGGATAAGGTAGCAGACAGATTTTCTGTCTCTAGTGCCCTGATTGTGAGCAGAAATGGGTCCTAATAGCCTCATTCAAAGCTCTTTGAAGTCAATAGGAAGACTCCCATTGGGAGCCATAAAAGTCCAGACTAGAATTTTCACACTAGTGCCTTGTTTATATGTGAAAATCACTCAATTTATGTATCTTAGTTTAAAAACTGCTTTAGTTAAATGCATGTAAACACCCCCGTGGACACACTTTTTGGTTTAATTTGTCCCCTCTTGATTTTGCTTAAGTTGGTCAAAGTCTATAATTTATTTACTTTTAAATCATGTTATAAGTATTTTAATTGCTGAAAAATGAAAGATAAATATGAAGCATTTTCTAGTTGTCTTGAGTTCTTCAGGATTTGAAATCTGTTTTTTACTTTATCAGGAAACCTTCATAAAATATGTTCTTCAACTTTGGTTTTTCTCCAAAGCTGTTATAAGACGGTTCGTTCATTTATGGAAAAACCAGTTTCAGGTAAATGAAAAACTTCAATCAACGTTTTGATGATCATGCTAATAAAATGTAAGGAAATCAGATACAAAGTCACAGAAATGTTGCCAAAAATGTAATGTTATATAAATCCATAGTTTTTTGGAGAATTTCAAGGCTACTTTTAACGCAAAATCTTTTCATTTGAAAAGTTATAATCCATCAAAAAGTAGATGGTTGTAACTCCCTAGTTAAGGGGAATATGGTCATTGTTATCATACCCAGCCTGAGAATTACCTCTGTAACATAAATATATATTTAGTCACCCACTGTAAAGGCTTCTCTTTGAGGCAAGATGGACTGGGGTGGCAGGGGGAAGTACCTGTGATAATCTGGAGAGAGCTGTCTGTGAGCAACTTTTTAAATTCTATTTAATAGTGGGAACTTTCTGCTTATCTGTGGGTTACACTTCAAACTCCAGTTTGAACATGGGAATTACCTGCATTGGACTGTTTTCTTTCTATCCCTATATTGAACTGAAATTCCAAGGAGAATGTTGGGGTGGGGGAGGGGGCAACACAGAACTGACAATAGTCCCCAATTCAAAGTAACCCCACTTGGACAAAGAGTTGCCCAAAGCAAACCAGTTTTTCAAGTCTGAGCTCTAAGGGGAAGTTAACTAAGCAACAAATCACCTGGTGAGGGACTTTGATCATCACAGTGATCCTGACATTATTCAGGAAGTCACCTGACAAAGATGTTATAAAAGAGGGGATACCACTGTTTATTTTAGAGAATGACAGAGGAGAAGGAAATTGTCAGTGGGGGGGTGGGAGAGAGCTGAGGAACGTGTATGGTTCCAGGGAGAGAATTTGAGGAATGAAATACAGTATGATCCCCTATTTCATGAAGTTAAACAGGGGGTGAGGGAGGACTTGAAAGTGTAGACAAGACTGATACTAAAGGTCAATTTTAATGAAATACACAATTAAGAAACTAATGATTTACTGCAGCATTTATCATTTTTTGCATGTATTTGCCTTTTTAAAAAAGTTCTGCAGAGTCTTCAACTATGGATGGATTACACAGAAATTTGTCCAAAAATTCACGTTTTCAGGGACCTCATTCACTGTTTGTTTCATTTTTTCCAACACTGGTAATTTTCCCCAAAGTGATATTCAAGCAACTGCATTTTAGTAGTTACAGTTTTATGTCCAAAGATGTTCTCTTTCACCTGTATTTAAGAAGAGCAAGAATGATATCTATGGAGTAGTTGATTACAGATTTATATCCTACAAATATGAGGGCGTATGGTGTGACTGAGATGTTTATCAAATGTTCACACTGTCTGGTACAGTCCATGAAGCAAAGTGTAAAATAGGACACAAGTGACTTGATATACCCATTTAACATCTGTTACAGTTGTGTTAATTCAGGCTGGGCACTACATAATAGCAGACACACATCATGATACAAAAACCAGAAGAAAACATTACACACCAGACAGCTTGGCTGTTTGGTTAAATAAAAATGTCCTGTCATACAAAAGATTTGGGTCAACAAAGTGGCAACTCATCACCTTAGATGAACATTTAGTAGTATGCAAATGTATTTTTTCATTCCGTTCTGCAAAGAAGGCTACTTTGCTCCTGCACATACCAGCAACGCTGTATCACTACAGCCTCAGTAGCGGGAGACAACTGTTCTCCCGGGGACAAAATCAGTTTAATAACATAACCCCTCAATATAAAGAGAGGATAAAAGTAAATCACAGCCAAGCCAAGAGAGGCAGGTTCAACCCCTGAAACTTCATTCAGATGATCTAGATGTTCTAAGTCTTCCTTTGATATAATAAAAGCATCAGTGTTATGATATCTAATTTGAAAAAGGGAAATAAAAGAGAACTTATGCTTAAAAATCTAGCATCTTAACTGTGTAAACAATAACTGATTACAAAT
>NW_017728992.1:58918300-58918809 GCF_001723915.1 Gavialis gangeticus
AGCGAGAGAAACTGAGGCTAGAGACCTTGAGACAGGTGGGGAGAGGGGAAGGGGTGGGGCAGATCAAGGCCTCCAGGGTGAGGGAAGGAGTGAGGCTGGGGTGAATGGCGCCCTGGGGCCAGGGTTGGTTGTGGGATGGAGCCGTGGATGGCTTGCCCAGGAGCACGGGAGGTGGAGAGCATGGCTACCTGCCACTGCATGCACCCCTGGAGGAGGCATGGGGGGCAGGTGCCCCCCCAGATTTGTGCCCCAGGTGGAGGCAGGCTGATCTGGCTGCACTGTGCTTCTCCTGCCTGCCCTGTGCAGAGCCCAACAGGCATCCTGCCTCTGTCTCAGACACAAATCTGGGAGGCACCTGCCCCCCATACCTCCCTTGGGATGCATGCAGGAGTGGGGAGCTGCCCACATGACCTGGGACCCGACTTGCTTGCCTTCCTGTCTCTGTTGATCTGTCTGTCCATCTGCTCCTCAATCCCAAACCACAGCCCCCACAGCCTTCCTGCTGGCCC
>NW_017728992.1:58923809-58926299 GCF_001723915.1 Gavialis gangeticus
GTGGGAGACGGAAACATTTTTTATGATTTGTAGAAGCACCCATATGCAGAAATGTGGAGGAGAGGGAGGATCCCAGACCTCTTAAAGAACATTGAGCAAATAATGAAATGCATGTTTTATTTTGCCTAGATCTGTAGGTTTCTTATGCTAGCTAAGTAATGAGTGACTGATGTTTAGAACACTTACAGAGCCTGTGTGTCTGCTTCTTTTTTACTGTCCCATGTCCATAATATATTGCAACTCAGGCTCATGTTTCCATGCCGGGGTGGGTGGCTGGGGATTCTTGATTTGGTCTGCAACACGCTGTTTTTCCCATTGCATAAAGAGGTGAACTGTAAGCACAGAAGGGCAGGAAGGGATGTGCTTAACCTATTGCAGAGTTTTCATAGTTTCATAGTTTCATAGATTTAGGGTCGGAAGGGACCTAGTAGATCTTCTAGCCCGACCCCCTGCCAGGGCGGGAGAACAACAAAACCCCAAAACAAGAAACAGGACTCAAATGAGTCCAGCCAGGTAGGCATCCAGCCTCTTCTTACAGACCCCCAGGGTAGGGGCCAGCACCACTTCCCTTGGAAGTTGGTTCCAGCTCCTAGCTGCCCTAACTGTGAAGTAGTTTTTGCGGATGTCCAATCTATACCTCCTCTCCATCAACTTGTGCCCATTACTCCTTGTTATGCCAGCGGGCGCTAGGGGAAACAGCGTCTCCCCCAAACCCTTCTGGTCCCCCCTAGTGAATTTATAGACGGTCACCAGGTCCCCCCTCAGCCTTCTCTTGTGGAGGCTGAATAGGTTCAGGTCCCGCAGTCTCTCACTGTAGGGTCTGCCCTGTTGTCCCCGGATCATGCGGGTGGCCCTCCTCTGGACCCTCTCCATGTTGTCCACATCCCTCTTGAAATGGGGCGCACAGAACTGGACACAATACTCCAGCTGTGGCCTGACCAGCGTCGTGTAGAGGGGGAGGATCACCTCCTTGGCTCTACTCGAGATGCACCTGTGGATGCACGACAAGGTCCGGTTAGCCCTGCCAGCCATGACCTCGCATTGTCGGCCCATGTTCATCTTGGAGTCAATAATGAGTTTAGGAGGGAAGTAGTGGTTTTGGGATCCAAAGGCAGCTAGGCTGTGAGGTCCCATTTCCCTGAAGGCATGGTAATGCCAACTCTTGCAAAACAATTGCGAGACTCCTGGTTTCCAAGTCAAATTAATTCTAACTCATGGTCCCCAGATAGAAAGATCAAATCTTAGGTTTTTTTTCCTCTGGTGCATGTAGAGCAGCACGATGCCAGTAAGTCTGTGGAGGGGAAAGATGGTGGGGAGAGGGGAAGGGGTGGGGCAGATCAAGGCCTCCAGGGTGAGGGAAGGAGTGAGGCTGGGGTGAATGGCGCCCTGGGGCCAGGGTTGGTTGTGGGATGGAGCCGTGGATGGCTTGCCCAGGAGCACGGGAGGTGGAGAGCATGGCTACCTGCCACTGCATGCACCCCTGGAGGAGGCATGGGGGGCAGGTGCCCCCCCAGATTTGTGCCCCAGGTGGAGGCAGGCTGATCTGGCTGCACTGTGCTTCTCCTGCCTGCCCTGTGCAGAGCCCAACAGGCATCCTGCCTCTGTCTCAGACACAAATCTGGGAGGCACCTGCCCCCCATACCTCCCTTGGGATGCATGCAGGAGTGGGGAGCTGCCCACATGACCTGGGACCCGACTTGCTTGCCTTCCTGTCTCTGTTGATCTGTCTGTCCATCTGCTCCTCAATCCCAAACCACAGCCCCCACAGCCTTCCTGCTGGCCCTCACTCCTGACCCACAGTACCCTGCATCCTGTCAGGGTGTGCTTCCAACCGCCACCCCCCCACACCCGTACACATCCACAGCCCCATACACCTTCACCAATAACACCCCCCACACATGTACACCGTTCAGAAATAGCACTGTGTGATCTAGATTCCAAATGTCTTGATTTTTATGAGTTTGTCTCATGATTTTGACAGGGTAGGGTTAACCATACCAAAGGCATAACAAACAGACACAGTGCCTAGAAAAAAATGACAGAAAAGTGTAAAAAAAAAAAAAAAAAAAAAGAAGAGGGGGTGGATGGGGCTGGAAACCCATGTATAGGGGGACAAGACATGTAGCATCCAGAATGTCCAGCAGATAAAATAAGTGTTTTGAAATGAGGATTTTGCAAGGGTCTAAAACTTTCCATTATTAAATGGAAAGTCTGAGGCAGATCAGTGTGTTTAGTTGTTTGGGTAAAGCCAAATAGCAAGTATGAATCATAGAAAAGTAGGGCTGGAAGGGACCTCCAGAGGTCATCCAGAGTAACCCTCAACCACAGGTAGGTTCAGCCACTTCATATTCAAACCATCCTATATAAATCCTTGTCTAACTCATTAGTCAAACTACACAGTCAACCCTGACACAACCATAAGAAATAACATCCTAACTGCCACAGGTAAAGCAGGGGGACCTTGGCAGCCAATGTCCTGCTGCTGTGAAG
>NW_017728992.1:58936402-58965191 GCF_001723915.1 Gavialis gangeticus
ATCCTTGTCTAACTCATTAGTCAAACTACACAGTCAACCCTGACACAACCATAAGAAATAACATCCTAACTGCCACAGGTAAAGCAGGGGGACCTTGGCAGCCAATGTCCTGCTGCTGTGAAGGTTGTTAAAATATGCTCAAGAGATCCAAGGAAGAGGGCCACATCTGCCTGCCAGAGCAGAAACCCTGCGGCGTGGTCTGCACCATTTTGACCATGGGTATTTCGCTTCAGTTTTTCAACAGTCCCATGGGATGCCCCTGCCCACTAAGGGACAGGGAGGCCCATGTGAGGGAGATTCCTTACCCTCCATCAAAGCTGACCTCGTGAAGGAACACTGTGACAGGCTGGATACCTTCAAGTTAGCCGGCCCTGACAGTTTACACCCAAGGATACTCAAGGAGCTGGTGAGAATCATAGCTCAGCCCCTGGCACTGATCTTCGAGAACTCCTGGTGCTCTGGTGAGGTGCCTGATGATGGAAGAAGGGGGTGAAAGTGAATCCAACAAACTACAGGCCCATCAGCCTGACCTCTATCCTGAGGCAGATCTTGGAAAAGATTATGAAAGAGGCCATTCTTGACAGACTAGCTGATGGCAATATCCTGAGAGATACTGAGCACAAGTTTGTTGCGGGTAGGTCTTGCTTGACCAATCTCATTTCCTTTTATGACCAGGTGACCTATCAAGGGGGAAGAGATTGATGGTGATGCTCCCCCTCTATGCGGCATTGGTCAGGCCCCAGCTGGAGTACTGCATCCAGTTCTGGGCGCTGCACTTCAAGAGGGATGTGGACAGCATGGAGAGGGTCCAGAGGAGGGCCACTCACATGATCAGGGGGCAGCAGGGCAGGCCCTACGAGAAGAGGCTACGGGACCTGAACCTGTTCAGCCTCCACAAGAGAAGGCTGAGGGGGGATCTAGTGGCCTGTTACAAACTAGTCAGAGGGGACCAGCAGGCATTGGGGAAGTCCCTGTTCCCCTGAGCACTACCAGGAGTGACCAGGAATAACGGTCACAAGCTGGCGGAGGGTAGGTTTAGGTTGGACATCAGGAGGTGATATTTCACAGTCAGGGCGGCTAGGGTCTGGAACCAGCTTCCAAGAGAGGTGGTGCAGGCTCCTACCCTGGGGGTTTTTAAGAGGAGGTTAGATGAACACCTTGCTGGGGTCATTTGACCCCAGTACTCTTTTCTGCCATGGCAGGGGGTCAGATTCAATGATCTGCTCAGGTCCTTTCCGACCCTAGAAACTATGAAACCCCTTGGCAAAACTGGCTAACTGCGGCCTTGACCTCACCACAATCCGCTGGCTAGGGAACTGGCTCTGCGATAGGAACCAGAGGGTGGTGGCTGATGGAAGTCAATTGTTGTGGTGCCCTGTGACCAGCGGGGTCCCTCAAGGCTCTGTCCTAGGACCTATACTGTTTAACATCTTCATCAATGATGTGGACATTGGTGTCAGAAGCCGACTGGCCAAGTTCGCCGATGACACCAAACTCTTGGGTAAAGCATCCACACCTGAGGACAGGAGGGTGATCTAGGCAGATTTTGACAGGCTCATGAAATGGGCGGATGAGAATCTGATGGTGTTTAACACCAAAAACTGCAAGGTTCTCCACCTTGGGAGGAAAAACCTGCAGCATGCTTATAGGCTCGGCAGTGCTACGCTGGTTAGCACTACAGACGAAAGGGACTTGGGGATCATGATTGACTACAAGATGAACGTGAGCCTTCAATGTGATGCTGCAGCTAGTAAAGCAAACAAAATGCTGGCTTGCATCCATAGATGCTTCTCAAGCAAATCCCAAGTCATCATTCTCCCATTGTACTTGGCCTTGGTGAGTCTGCAGCTGGAGTACTGCGTCCAGTTTTGGGCTCCACAATTCAAAAAGGATGTGGAGAAGCTTGAGAGGGTGCAGAGGAGAGCCATGCGCATGATCAGAGGTCAGGAAAATAGATCTTACGATGAGAGGCTGAGAGCCATGGGGCTCTTCAGCCTGGAAAAGCACAGGCTCAGGGGTGATCTGGTTGTCACCTATAAATTTATCTGGGGTGTTCAGCAGGATCTGGGGGAACGTCTGTTCACCAGAGTGCCCCAAGGGATGACAAGATTGAATAGTCATAAATTGCTCCACGACCGTTTCAGGCTGGACATAAGGAAGAACTTCTATACTGTCCAAGCCCCCAAGGTTTGGAATGGTCTGCTGCTGGAGGTGATTCAAGCACCCACTTTGAACGCCTTCGAGATGCACTTGGATGTTATCTTGCTGGGATCCTATGATCCCTGCTGACTTCCTGCCCCTGGGGCAGGGGGCTGGACTCGATGATCCTCCGGGGTCCCTTCCAGCCCACATGTCTATGACATCTATGAAATGTGGAGATTGGTGCGACCCTAAGTGGAGGTCCAAGACCCTCTAGCCAGGGATCTTGGGGTGTAAGTCCCAGCAGGAGCATTGGCACACCTGTCAAAATCCCCAGCCTTGGCTGCAGCCAACACCCTGTGCCCGTGAGAAAGGCAGAAACCCCGCCCCCCCGCCCCAACCCTGACACGTGTAGTGATAGGAGGAGAAAAAAAATTCCGTCCCAGCCCCATGTGGCAACCAGCCATATCTGGAAACATGGGAAATACCCATGTTATAGCACAGGCCCTCCTAGATTACCCCTGAACAATGCTTGTTCAACCACTTCTTGTCCAACCTCTGGTGATGCAGATTCCAGTTGCAGAGCTTCCTTAGACAGTCTGTTCCACTGCCTCACTGTTCTAACAGTGAAGAGGTCTCTCTTAATACCCAGTCTGAAACTACTTCGCTGTTATTTCAAGCCATTGGTCCATGTTCTGTTTTCTGCAGCAAGAGAGAAAAGGTGTTTTCCCTCCTCTTTATGGCAGCCCTTCAGATATTTGAAAACTGCTGTTACATGCCCTCTTCTGCACATTTTCAACAAACTGAACACGTCTCTTTCCTTCAACCTCTCCTTGTACGAGTTATCTTCCAAGCCCTTTATTACTTTTGTTGCCCACCTCTGGACCCTCCCTAACTTCTCCATGCCCTTTTCAAAATGGGGAGCTCAAAACTGTGCACAATACTTTAGATGAGGCCTAGCCAGTGCCGATTAAAGATACACTATCATCTCCCATGTCTTGTGTTTAATGTTTCTATTGATACAGCCAAAAACTGTATTCACCTTACAGGTAGCTCATAAAAGAGCAAACCAAGGAGTTTGTATGTACAGTTAGGTTTCTCAGAAAAAAAAAAAGAGAACTGGTGTCTTTAGGTTTGTGCTTATATGACATGAGGCAGAATGAAACACCTTTCTTCAAACAAGGAACCACAGGTCCTCTTTTCTCTTAGAGGACCTATGGGTAACCAAGGTAATAGTGCCACAGGTGATTCCAGTGGTGAGCTAGCAGAAAAAGCATGAAGAATGAGAGGTCCAAAGCTATAGTAGCTGTGTTGGGAAAAGTTGCAGGTGGACAGCTACAGTTACAAAGAGACCAGGTGCAAGTGGATATCAGGCATTAGGCAAGAGCTGGAGTGGTAGGAGCCTGAAAGCCAAAGGAGTCAGATGCAAGAACCTGTTGAAGTTGCACCCAAATAAGATGTTACCTGTCCCATGGGAAAATGATTTAGTGTATTGGGATCCAACTACAGAAGCCTAGTGAAAGCTTCCAGGGGGAGCTTTATCTCCAAACCAAACCAAGCAACAGGCTGCTCATTTTGCTTTCAAGGCTGACATAATTGTTAAAAGCAGTAATTTCATCCTCAACTTCACTGATGATGCCAGAGTACACTGTCTGACATACCTGCTGTGAAGTAGATGATGGAACGTACTGTTTGCTATTAATGGCATTTAATATCATGAGTTTTGCCCAAACACCTCAAAACACTTTACAGCCTGATTTCCAAACTTATCACTTCACCTGCTACTGAAATGCAGTCACCTCTAGAATGAAGGGACATGACAACTGTTTAACAATTCACAGCAACTGCAGAACAGGTAGTAGCTACCAATACTGCAGGTAAAGCCTGCAATGCTGCTAGAGCTTAAACTGTCCACTGCAGTTAACACTGCTTATTCTTGCTTGGGGATCTTTCAGAGTGGTTACAAGCTTGGTGTTACATTTTTATTTGACAGAGTGTACATGCAGACACACAAACTTCTGAAACTGTAAGGACCAGCTTATAGGGGGTCTGGCTTAGTGGTTAGACCTCTGGGGAAAGGAAGGAGCTAGAATCAAAGTTATCTGATCCAAGGGGGAAATCCAGAGGCAAAGTCCAAGTTATAGGCTATATTAAGGTTCAAGGGTCAGAAACTGAGATATTTCACCACGGGGGGAATTTCCAAAAAGGCAGAGCTGAGCAGGTTCAAAAGCCAGGAAGCACAGGATCTAAGAGGCTTGCCATAACAAACTTTCCAGCAGAGTTGTCGGCTGGCCTGCTATCTCCTGCCCCAGTTGGAATTAAATGGGGAGGCTGCTCTTCCCAGCAGCCAGTCAGGAGGCCTGAACAGCAGTCAGCAGTTCATTAGCTGGGGTGGGGCTTCCAATTAGAGCCCCAGGCAAGTGTGGCCAACTAGGCAATTAGCCTAGGCTGGACTGACCATTAGGGATCTTGACAGAGACATCACCTCAGTTTTAGGTTAGGGGTCATCTACATGCAAAGTTGCACCAATTTGACTTCAAGTGCATAAACTTATTTATTCAAAATGGTTCAATAGACTGTGGACATATTTATTTTGGTTTAAATCAGACTCCTTTTGGCTTAACTTAAGGTGATTAGGAACAAATATAAATTAAGCTGAAAGAAGGTATTTATAAGTCTAAATAAAGCCTAGTCTATACTGAGATGTTGGGCCAGTTTATCAATAGCTATTATAGTTCACCTGTTCAGTTAAACCAGTCCAGTTTTATCAATGGTGAATCTGCATTGGCTTAAGCCTGCCGCATGCAAGTTTAGCTTGTTCATCCACAAATTTGCTTTTACAGATTTAACTGAACTGGTATAATTAAAGCAGCACACATTGGGTATAGAAATAGACTTAGTGGAAAAAGAGGCATTCAAAAAGTTCTTAATCCAGTGCAACATTTGGGCTTGTACTTAACTGTAAGGGTGGTAACTAGTTGTAAGTTTAAAGTTCAGTTTGATTGGAGCCTACATCATTAACACTACCATGAAGAGATGCTTGGAATTAATGCAGAACATACATGTTACAGCATCTTCAACCACTTATGTAGCTCTAGTTTACTAGTACTCATACTTGCTTTCCATATCCTGAAGCAATTGGAAGAACCACAGACAGCTGTACTAATTCTGGATAACAGGCATGAACAGACTACAGTACTTTCAAGGCTAATGCAGGTTAAACTAAGGCCCAGAAAATATCTGCAATGTTTAAACTACATATCTTTTATTAGACCAACTAAAATAGTTGGAAAAATTCTTCTTTGCAAGCTTGCTGTTACAAACACCCTTCTTCAGGCAGAGGAAGTGTCATTTGACACTAATAAAAGTTATCAGATGTACTCAAAGAACCTAGTCTGCCTATGACATTAGACCAACACAGCTACAACCTACACTCCTGGAACAGTTAAGCTACAGACCTCTGTCAGTTAGTTTGCCACTGGTGGAAATTTTCTGATGAGGAAATTCTTCCATTGCATTATGGATCTCCGCTGCATGGAGACTAAAGGCAAACTTTTCTCTGAAGTTTCTCTCTCTCGGGATGCCAACAGAACAAAATTTTTCCCATCATGGGGTATTTTTCTTTTGATGTTGTTGTTGGTGCTGGTTGTTTTCATCTTTGGTGTTTTCTTTTATGGATTTGAGTCAGCTGTTTTAAAAGAAGAAGATTTGACCATCTGGTGCTGGGAACAATCAGCATCTAAGAGACAAGACTGGTTTGCACATCGTTCCATGCCTGGTTAAAATAAACAGAACCATCATCCGCAGAAAATAAAATACTCCAGATGTAAAATGAATCCAAACTCTGTGAAGACAGGGTGAAATTCATACAGCACTTAAGAGAGATCTAAGGGATTAGGAAGGAGTCTTATAACTGAAATTCTAGTTTTCAGTTGTTTCTTATCTTGAAAGGGGAAGAGAACAGGGGAAATCAACTAAAAGCCTAAATTGATCCAGTATCTTGCAAATCTCAGGCTTTTTTCTGGGATTATTTGTTGCTGTTGTTTAAAACATGGTGACCACCTAGGTGCGTTGCACAAATCACTTGTCTGACAAGGAACAAGGACATTCTAGGAACTGGTCATGAACTGTCATCCACAAGAATGCATAATTAGATAGAGCCATCAGAAAGACCTGAACAGGCTCCTTTCTGCAAGAGCTCTGCAACTGGAATTCTTCGCTTTCATCAGTTCTTGTTCTATTGACCATTCAAGTTCAGTGCCAGATTGTTAAAAGTTTACCAAGTCCTTAGCCTCTTGGTATTGCTCATTCCCGTGCTCTGAAGGGATATATTTTTATTTCATTTTTTGGCCATATATCTTTCAAATGTTTCTGGGAATGGGCAGGGTGTTTCTTTTTTCTTTTCTCCTGCAAACTTTAACCCCTCTCTATCTTTACAAAGACACAATATCTCCTTCCAAGTAGGCTTTACACGGCTTGTGTGAGCAGCTGACAAAGAGAATAAGTAATTTCTTAGCCTTTCAATGTTGTGCTACTTCTGTTTTTGTGAGTGGCCTCTGCACCTGTTGTGATAAGCAGAGCTCCCTTCACAATCAAATTGAAAGGACGGCAATCTTTTTTTTTTACCCTTTCTTTTAATGAATGCCAATAATTAAGGAAAAGACTTGAGGCTGCAGTGGATTCTTTAGCTTTACAAAACTCAGCACTTATATAGACTAAAATGAAGACTGAAAGGCACCTTTCTCATCTGCTTTTGTGAGAACCTTGTGAAACAGACTTGTAACATGAACAGAACAGGATGACCAGTTCACTCAACTAAATTTGGTTTCACCCCACCCAACTTGATTTGGCCTGCTTGTATGTTAATGCTGTATTTCCCTTGTCTGAGCTTGTCTAATCATGTGCAACAAAGCATGTAAAATGACTTGCTATGTCAAAAAATAATTCACTACTATTTAGTATTTAAGAACATACATTTTTATATTCTTTTTAATATGTTCCTGTTCTCTCTAAAATGCAAAAAATTATGGTCCTCAGCCAGTCTTCCTGTTAGAACAGAAATACTTGTGGCTTTTGAGTTGTGTTTGCTGGGGTTTGGTTTGGTGGTTGTACTAATAGCAAACAAACTTCCTCAGGATAGCCCTCCAGTTCACCTGTGTCCTGAGTCAGATGGTATGTCAACTTGAAGACAAGGAGAGGCTTAACATTCTGGAAGTGTGACAAGTGCATTCAGTTCAGTGACCAACTTTTAGCACGGGTCTGAAAAAGGCATCACAGATGAAAAAAAGGGTAGAAAGGCTACCCATAAGCAAACACAATGCATGGGAAGGCTTTGGCTGCTGTTCAAAGCTGCTCCAAATGAGTGTTTCGATTTAATTCTAAATTAAAGGCAGCCAGTGTTGTGTAGCACAGGGAAAAGATTATGCATTAATGCTTTTTTCCCCCTCTGACATAATCCTAATGATCACGCTATAATAAATAAAAGTTAAACCTTCTTCCCCTCTCCCCTACCACTATATGTAATTCTGTGGCCAGAAACCAGATTATTTTAGGTGAAAAGAATAGGGAAAGGGCCTGAATAGTTCATGTAGATATCTGATCACGCACCCTATCCTCCTGCTTTCATGGTCTCTCTCTTCTGTTTGATGTTGATATGCTCTACCTCAGGACCCTATTGAAAGGTAAACATAAAAGGGATCTGCTTTAGAAGTTTAATCTTACACAAACCTTTGGCTGGCAGGAGGAAATGGAGCATGGTGGTACATATGTGACTGAACAACTCTAAATGCATGGCAGTGTGGCATGCCTTACAGACTAACAACTCTGACTTGCCTTTGGTCTTTGTCTCTGCAGTCTGTGTATTATACTGCACTATGCTCTGCAAAATTCCTCTCTTCTTGGGAACTGGAAATAATTCCATTGCTTTTCACTGGACCAGGTTGAGATGGTGGTCTGGTGACAGCAGCCATAATTTATGAAATTATGAGCTTAGTCCCATTTAGTCCGATGTTCAGGCAGATAACTGGCTCTGCTGGTTGGAGAGAAACTCAGTGAACTAGTTTAGTAGCATGTTACATTGTGGTGAGCCCAAAATGTGAGTGGGGAATATTGAAAGCATCTTCTCTATTGAATAAACCCCTCACAGTTTAGAATTAGACCTCATTATGATCTGGGAGATGTGGGTGAAGCAATAGTCAGAGCTTTGATACTACCAAAGCAGGTGGCACAGGAAAATGTAAAGGCTAAGAAGCAAATCCTGATGCCATCTTTTTATACCTGTTAGTGCGGTCAACAGCTATGAAGTCTCTCCACTTATTCAGTGTCTGTTGTCTAATATTTTTCAGGTATTTGACCACAACTCTTTGGCTTGTGCTTCTGGCACCCTGGATTCTCTGAGGTCTTCCCACCAAGCATTTGCCAAGTCCAGGACTGATTAGCTTCTGAGTTCAAATGAGATAGCCTGCATTGAGTCTTGTTTACTTGTGTCGGGACCCTGTTGCCATGGATGTCCATAAAATCCTATTGACTGAAGTGGCGCAATATCACTACCCAAGTATGTCATGACCCCTCCTTTGTTGGTCCGTATTGAGAGCCCTCTAGTGTTTCCAGCTGAGGAGTTGGTCCTTTAACTCTAGTGGGAGAAACCTGTTCTTTTGATCTGGAGGTCTGAGGTTGAGTCCCTGTTGGATCCCATTAGAAAGGAATAAGAAGGAGGGGAAGCAGAGAAAGCCCCAAAAATAATGTTTAAAAAATACTTAATTCTTCTTTTGTGCATCGTGGAAACTTGTTGATGGCTCCTTTCACTGTTTTTTCTCTCTGTTATTTTGTGTAAATGATGCTGGAGTGAGGAACTCTGACTAGGGAGTTATGATCCTTGAGAATTGGAGAAGCCAGGGGGTCATAAGAGAGGGTGGGGCAGTAGCCTGTCTTTAAATGGTGAGGGGGAGATTTTTGACAGGCCAAGTCCTATACAAAGGAGAATAAAAATGGGGATGATTAGTGGAAAAAGGGATGATGATAAACCTGTTAAGTGTGCATGTGCATGTGTGACTGTATGAAAGCCTGTGTGATATACAAACTACTCATGCCAGCACAGGTACTGGATGACTTCTAGGAAGGACCTGAAGCCATAGAAACATTATAGTAGTATCTCCCTTCTTTACACCAAAAATAAGTGAAGCAGGAGTGGAACTGCCAGAACAGTTCATTTCACAATTAATCCCCATGTGAATGGAGCTCGTATGACATGCAGAAGCCTGGCAGCCAGGGCCATCCCTGGAGCGGGGGAGGCAAATCAGGGTGACTGCCTTGGGCCTCGTGCTTTGGGGGGCCCCGTGGACAGTGCTGTACAGGCCCTGCCACTGCTGGCTTCTGCAGGCGGTCGCCACCCCCAGGCAGCACAAGCTGATATGCCAAAGGACATCTCTGGGGCAGCACAAGAACATTCTCAAAGAATGGGTATATGTTGATATCCCTGCCACTGACTTGTTCATACAACACAGAGGGTCAATTGTTATTAGCCTGAAATACAGTGGTGCCTAAAAGCCCTAAGAGCTACTTGTTCTTTGGTCTTGGATACTAGAACAGACTCCTAGACAGTGGCAAACCCAGGCACCTGGCAGTCTAAACAGATGAGAGAGGGAGACAAAGTGCCTCGGAAGCAGGAATAGAACCCAGATCACCTGCGTCGCACTCCTATAAAACTATCCCTTAAGGGTAAAATGATACTGCAGTCCCTAGGAGGTGTCTGTGCCAGTCTCTGGAAGATGCCAGAGTCTTTGGGTTCCCTGTTGAGACTGCCAACAAAGCATGCGACTTGCAGTACTGAGTTTTGGGGAGGTGGACCGCTATCTGCTAGGCGTCGACTACACTGAGTTTTATTCAAAGTGGAATTGGAAAATCCTCAGTCCACAAGTTCTGAGGAACCAAAAGGAAAAAGAAAATGTACATTGAAACTCTTGTTTGTGCTGGCTGTCCCTCTGACTCTTCCAGCAGAGCTATCAATAACAGGGGTATTTAACTGCTGGTGCCATTTCATGGTATTAATATTTTCCTTTGTTCCCCTTGATTTGATCTGAAGTGGCAGGGACTCCGCAACGTTCCTTTCCATTTGCGCTTGCTCTGTTCATTTCTCTTAGGATACAAGAGATGTGTTTGAATTATTTTAATTGGCAGATGTAGTCTATAGTAGTTGTGGCAGACATATTTTTGCACTAGTGGTCAGGTTCCCTGTGGGAAAGTTGTTACTGGCAAATACCACTGTATTGAATCTCTCTCTGTAGTAGATTATGTGACATTATGCCAAGGTTGACTTCTAAATGAGACAGGAGTTATTTCTGGTTTGGACAGGGGAGTTTCCATTTTGATTTGCCTGGGAGAGCTGCTGCTAAATCAAGAAATTAGCTGTAATGTGCACAGGCTGGGCATTGAAACTGTGACCTGTTGCAGCTCAAGCGACCTGTTTAACCCGTAGCACACTAAAAAGACTATTCCAAGGGGCTGACTACGTAAACTTGTGTCCAGTCACTTTCTTCCTTTGTTCTGTTCCCCTGCGGCAGCCCCAGTCCCCTTCCCTACTCACAGCTGAGCAAGATCTCTCTCCCTGCCTCCCTATTCCCCCACTTAACTCTTGCTGAAGAGAGTGAGCCCCTCTTTACAGAATTGGCCTCTTCATAACAAATTCATTCTTTCTGTACCCATCTTCTCTACCACTGGCTTCACTGCCTTTCTCGCAGTGTACCTTTCTGACTTCTTTCTTGGTCTGCCCCCAGCTCCAGTTTGAGCCTTGTTCATTGTCCACTTCCTTTTGGCTGGTTCCAGTTCTGCAAGTTGTCACCTCATTGCGAAAGGGCCATTTTGGGAGTGCAGGGCAGGCTTTCAAGGGGATTCATAGCAGGCAGCAAGTGGGCTGGGGAGAAGCTGGTTCAATTTGCACCCACGGCTAGTGGTCAGAGATCTCTGACATAGTAGGAGGGAAGTGGTGAAGCCCAAAGGTGCAAGACACCTGAAGATTATCTGAGGACTCCAGCCACCATCTGGTAGACAGAACGGCCAGTTTTACTGTTTTTGTTCAGACATGACAAAGTTCTCCGAGGCAAGGACCGTCTCTTTTTTCTATGTTTTTACACATCAAGTTTTTACCCATCCATGATGGGTGCTCCCAGGCCTTACTGAAACATAAATAATATGCTGTAACAACTATATTGTTTTGCCCTTTGTTAACCCCGTCCACTCATAAATCTTAAAGCAATTCACAATACATGATGAATTTGCCCTTGGCATATCCTGGAAAGTGGACAGGAATTATTCAGTCATTTTGCTTAATTTTTGCTCTGAAAGAATTAGAACCAAAGCAGCTTTTTTTTCCTGGATGGAAGCTTTTGTTTGGGATTGGCAGTAAATCTCTTCTGGACACCAAGGCCATGATTGTGCAGAGAAACCCACATGGGCAGACCCCTTAGGGAATGTATGCGGGCACAGATGTCTGGCTTGCAGAATCTAGGCCAGTTTGCAGATCCAGGCCTTAAAATACAAATGTATCAAGGAAGACTTATTGAGAGATTATAGAGTTCATCTCTCTTTGGTACAGAATTAGGAAATCAAGTTAAGTTTTTCTTCAGTTTATATAAGCAAATAACACACAAAGCACTGAAAATATTTGCAGCTAATTCCTAGCATGACAGTGTGAGGGCCAAAATGATACAAGAGAGAAAAATGCTTCTATCACATGTGATATGCTTCTTGGCAGATCTGCACATTCAGTATTCTGGTTTCTGTCATGCAGAAACACAGAACAAGCTGTGATGTGCATTTGAGTAAAACTCAACCAATATTTAAATGCAGATTTTTATAAGCCCATTTTTGAAGCTACTGAGCCTGAGGTATGCTGTGTGAAATGTGCCATAGGACCAATATAATTAGGACCCTAAATTCCAAGGGTAGTATCTAAAAACAACCTGGAGAGGGTGGTGGTAGTGAGACATGAGAAGGCAAAACAATCAGGTTGAAAAGGCAGAGATGACTGACAGTAACTCAAACAATGCTGAAATGGATACATGCAAACAGATTTAGGCTGACTGAGGGCAAAATAAAACTTGGTTCCTTCCTTCCTCCCCGACTTATCTGTAATGTGGTGCTGATGGATTGATCACCAAGCTGGCACCTATTTGTTATTGTGAGTCCATATGTGTACAGATCTGACAGCAAGGATTAGGTTCCTCCTCCTTTGTTATATCAAGTCAATCACAGTTCATTAAATCTCCCTCATCAGTTCTACCACCTGCTCCTCTTCTTTCCCTGACCCTAAGACTCATGCCCATTTGCCCTTTCTCTTTGTTTTCTGTTTTTTTCTTTTTTAATTACATTTCTTGATCTTTTCCCCATCAATTATTTTGAGTGGAGAGGTGGTCAGAAAATGTCAATGTAAATGTAAGGGTGGCAAATGGAAATTAACGTTTTCAGAATATTTTACTGTCATTTTCTGACCCACTCTAGTTTTGTGCTTGAGATCTTCATGTTTTTGTTTAAACCTAAATCCTAACTTCTCTCAATTAGACACAAGTAAAGTCTGGTTCCTAGTCTTAAATCACTGTGTGAAAACACTGAAGAAAGATTGAACAAAATCATTCACTTCTGATTGAAAGTTTCCAACCTCCATTTGATCACTCCTACAAGTGGCTCTGGTTAGAGAAATCTGTGTCTGAGAAGTCAGTCACTTGCAGGGTTGGAGACTTTATAAGGTACTTTTTTTCTTGAGTCACTGTGTAACTACCACTGCTACCACTGTGTATTAGTTATTCGTATTTTGATGGCTTCTATGGATCCCACCCCAAATAAAGACTCCACAGTGCTAGGTGTGGTACAAACAAGCATTGAAAAACTTTTCCTGCTCCAAAGAGCTTACAGTGTACATAGACAAAATGGGAAAAAGAGGGGGATGTAGAAACACAGGGAAGTGAAATGACTTGACCAAGGTCATGGGGTCTCAGTGGCAGAACCAGGGCTTGTATACAAATTTGGGTGGAAAGCTCACCGAACATGTATCTGAAGGCTGAGACTGGCTTTTAGCAGTGAGCTGGTGGCAAAGGGTATGTGTGGGGGATTGTTGACCACACCACTGCATGCCCCCGCCCCCCGTCCCCTGCATCCACCCCTCAAATCTTACAATAACCAGAAACTGCATTGGAATAATGTTTTAAATGCTTTTCTAATCTGGTTACAAATGGAGGAATTAGAAACAAGTATGTGGGGATGGGAATACAGAAGGTCCCAAAGAAAAGCAAGGTATGAAATATAAAGAGAAAAAACAGAAGGAAGCACCAGGTCTTGAATGGATATTTAGAATCACTTTATCTTGGGCAAGGTCCCATTGCTGTGATAACTGTGATGACCCAGACCTTCTCTAAAAGTTATCTTTAACAACCTGTTTCTCTACATGACAAAAAAGTAACAGACAATGCTTTACCATTTCTGCCTTGGTTTATACCTTTGCTAAGCCCCTTCTAATGCATGTTTATTGAAAAACATGGGAAGGGAATGCAAGCAGTGGGCAAAAAAGCTTATGGTTTCTCAAGCACAAAGGCCACAAGATGAAAGCCTACAAAATAGTCTCAGACTTCTTGCTGTATTTCGTTAGCCACAGGCTTTTTTCCAAGTTAATCAAAGTCTTCTTCCTCTTACCCATCTCTTCTGTTTGGACCTGGCTCCTTTTCCTCTCTTGGTCTTCCAAACTCTTACCATCTCCCACTCTACCACAAGCCTTATCAATACCCTGCTTCCATATGACTATTCATTTCTTAAGCTTCATCCACACTGGGATTTTTTGCACTGGTGCAGCTACTAAGGTCTTATATAGACATCCAGCTTCTCCTGGGAGAGTTGCTGCTTTCCCAAGAGAAACCACAGGTGTACACATGTTCAGGCTTTTTCTCGCAAAATAAAAATGGCCACTCCGAGAGAAAAATAACCTGGGAGCAATCATGGTTAAGTCATTCCCAGGAGAGTTTCTCCTGGAAGACCAAATGTCTATACATGCTGTAGCTTCTCCCAGAAAAGAAAACAGTCCTTCAGTTTCGCCCTTAACCCCTGAGGGAAATAGTGTGTCACTTGCTGGACTCTGCTGTACCAGCAGAGAGCAGAACATGCACCCTTCACAGTCCCCACATTGTGCTTCAGGGAAACACAGGCTGATCATGGGCAGCCCAGGTTAGCCAGTCAGGGCTGCCCTATGCACTATTGCTACCTGTGACCAGGCAGACTAAGGAAGCTGCAGAGCACACTAAGATATGTGCACATGGTCTCCTCCCTGGTTTCATGGTGTCAGCATAGCAAAATCTCCATATTCCTGGGCCTCAATTTTCAAATACCTGTACATGTAGTTCTGGGTAAATTCTCTACTAGGAGAACAAACCTGGGGGAATTCTCCTAGATTATTTGAATGTATGTACACAGCCTAGTTATCTTTACATTATTTGGAACCTATGGTGAGATACAGAGATCTATACAGTATAGGAGAGAGACGAGATGTATACAACAGAGGAATTATTCTGGATTAAGAGAATCCTTTGGGCTGAAGCTCAGTGCCTGGTTGGACTGTATCTAAAGATCAGTAAAGGCCTGAGAATTGTAGTGTTTTTTCTTTTTCACACTCATGCACAGATGCGCATAATTTTTAACTTAATTGAGGTTAGCTTTTTCTCTTTTTATGTTTATTATATTTAAAACATTAAAAAAGGTAAAAATCCATTTGTTAACATTGTCTCAGGTCTCTGTGCTTATGAGAGAAGATAGGCTATCATGCTTCAATACTTCTTTGTGGGGGAGAGGGGTTAGAGAGGGACACTGGACCAAAGACATACTGATTGGTCACACATGTTCAGTGGGAAAAATAATGCTAAAGCGTAACCAGGACGGATTCATAGCAGGTAGATCCTGTCTAACTAACCTTATTTCTTTTTATGACCAGGTCACAAAATGCTTAGATTCAGGAGCTGAGGTAGCTGTCATTTACTTGGATTTTAAGAAGGCCTTTGATATGGTATCTCATCCTATTCTCATAAATTAACTGAGCAGCTATGACATAGATGATTACTTCTATGAAGTATTTCATAGAATGACTAGCTGAACTCCATCTAAAACTCTTAAGTCTTCAAATTAGCTGGAAATTTCAAGAGAAAGTTTGTCTCTGATGTATCCTGAAGGTGGTGTTGCTCATGACTAAGGTCAAGTACCATTCTAAAGACTGACTAAGGTTTGGATGATGAGAGAAAAAGGGGGTTCAGATTTTTTTCCATAGTCTTTTGTACATTAGTCAAATCTCTGCTAACTATAGAAGGTGAGCATGATGGGTGACAGACAAGAAGGTGACTGACTGATAAAGCCTTGTTTCACTCCTACCTGGCCAAAAGCATGTTCTAACATTCTGGAAAATTTTTCAACTAAGACAAGAGAACGTGCCTGCATTACCCTGATGAGCCTCCCGAGGTATTTTCTATTTCAAGAGTTGAAACCCTGAGCTCGCTTGATAGCTGCCAGAAATGAGCAATACACCCAGTTGACTCCTATTCCCCTGACAATAAAGGTAAAAGACCATACTGGACCAGACTTCAGCCAAGAACCACACTATTTTTAAACAATGAAATTCTGATTTTCCCTTTTAAATCGGATCATGAGAACTGTGTTATGTATCATGATCAGAGCTTAGATTTGGATTTCACTAATTTTAAAATGCTGCACAATGGTAAATCATTGCATAGGGTGCAGCCACTGATACCAGATGAGATTAGCGTGCATTATTATAACCCCTCCTGAGTACAGTGAGAAGGCTTAGTAACCCAGCCAGGGACACCAAGATTGTTCTGCACTTTGTCTACAGCAAAGGTTTCATTTCCTATTATGGGTTATGATATAGTGACTCTTAAAATTACAAGTTCAGCAACATTCTTTGAAAAGCAAAAGGTACTAGTTACCACCACTATCTTCCTCCTGCTTTTCCAATGCTGGATTGTCATGGTCAGATTTAAATCTTCCAAATTTTGGTTAGGTGTTTTCTTGCAATGTCACATTTTTTATGTTGGGTTAATGGCTTGCTGGACTTTAATTTTAAAGGTCATTATTTGTTTCTACAAGCTTTAACTGGCCCAGATTAAACTCTCTCTACTTTGCAATTGGGCTCATGGGTGTGGTGTCAGTGGTCACCGAACGTGTTCAGTTCTCCCTTGTCTTAATATGCAGTCTGGGCTTTCCCCTGAGTTTGGAGGAAATAAAACAGTCAAAGGGTTGGGTACAGGCTGAACACAAAATTTCAGGTTCAAGGAGTTGCTGCCTTCATGGCTGAGGGTGGAGGAGGAACAAGGAAGAATAGTTGTATCAGGCTGTACAAGAGTGGGAGTAAAAGGAGAGGGATTTCAGGGTAGACAGCTTTGATGGAAGCCTTTTCAGGTTAGGGTTTTGTGAGGGCCTGGTCTTTATAATGACTTAACCTTGCCTCTTTTTTGTGGTTTCATTTGGAGAACTCGAATCCAGAAACTGTGCTTTGGAGAATTGCAGATCAGCTGTCATGGGCCAAACCAAAAAACCAGAATTGAAAAATATCTTTGGGAAGTCTGTAGTTAGATCTCTGTCTGATTCTGAACTTGGAAGCTTTTTTTTCATAATGGACCAGCCCCAAACCATACTTGAGTAACTTCACACAGTGAAGACCGTCAGCTACTGATCCGGATCTGTACTCTGAGGCTGAGACTCTCCACCTCCAGTTTCTGATGAACAAATGATAGCTGAGAAAATGTAAATGTGTTAACACAGTGGGGAAGGAGGAATGCCTGAAAGCTCATAAGAAGAGGGTTTCTCTAGCATTTTAGAACTTTGCATATGTAACAACTGGAACATAGCAGACAATTGTGACCCATTTTGCAGGTAACAAGGGGAATTACATAAGTATATTATGTGTGTCCAGAATATAACATTTTAAGTGAGTCATAGGCTCGTGAAAAATTTCCCTTCTTCAGACCTTTAATCAGTTTCAGGAAACCACACTAAGATATAGATTGGCAAAAAAGCAGCATATCTTTCAAGTCCCTGACAAAACACAAACTGTTATTTCTTTCCGCCCTTGGCCAGAATATAACTGCCACCCCACTGTACTTGCATTTTTATATCAGGTGGGGGATATGAAAGTATAAACTAATCATGAATAATTGCTGCATATTTTTAGGGTAAGTCCGTGAAAATCCAAAGCAGAAAAACTGACAAACAATTACTTTAGTGCAAATATGTGCCCAGGCTTGCTATCTTTATAAATCTAAATAGTGCCACTGAACTTAATGTGATTCTTCATTTGAAAAAAGGTTCTTGGATCAGACCATACTGTTGTATACCATTTAATTATACACAGGCAGAAGTACGTCAGTTATGAAAGAAGCAATAAAAATACTAAAATCTGTCATCAGACAGTGTCAGTAAATGTAGTGATATGAATTCATTAAACTTTTACGTACACATTGTACAGATAAAGTCAGCAAGTCTGTAATTTGTAAAAGATGTACTTTGGTCTTGTTGCATATGTTCAAGCAAATTACTATGCATGCTTTGTCAGTTAGTGTACACACAGTGAGCAGAGTCCCATGCATTACGTTTTAGTTGGGGGATGTGGAGCTAGGGGGCATGCTTACCTTTTCAGTTCTTTAGTAGGCACTTCGGTCTTTTCTTCAGTATCAAAAAGGAGTCCGTAACCTGTATGAGCTCTCCTGAGGTTAAAAAACACCTTGAAGCCAAAGTATTTAAGTTTTATCCTGAGGTACACTGAGGTCAACCCCCCAGTTGGTGTTTAGGGTGGAATTCTTTCAGCTGGCCTCCTGGTGAAATTAAAGTGCATTGTCCTCACTGTATGTATACCTTGGGATATCTTCCACCTTTGATAAAGAGGTAAAAGATAAAGGCATTGTACATATTTTTGATCAACTCAAAGGCAGAAGTTAGATGGAAAGAAAACAGTGTCTCCTTCTTCTGCATGCTCTATGGGAGTAATTCTGGGTCTGTCACGGGGGTTGCATCAGTGCTTAAGACAATACTTACCAGAGTTGCATCAGTTGTGACAACTTTTTCTTGCTTTGATGACATACTCTGTAGTTAACTGTAGTATTAATAAGCACCTCCATGGGGAAGTTTGGGCAACCCACACGGGAAAACATAAAACGATACATTAAACAGCTAGACTATCATGGAGGAAATGTTACTAATGGGCAAAGATTATTAAAAAAACCCCTCACTGATTATTCCCCAGATCTTTAGTTGGTTTTGTGTGCAGAGTGTGTGTGTGTGTGGAGCAAGCTGTGAATTTACATGAGGTATAAGGAAATATATAGTTAATGGGAACAGGTAGGTAGAATGATAATCCCTTCATTTTCATGGTTATATTGTTGTGTGGTAAAAATAGCGATTATATACCCTGGCTGAATTTAGTGTTTCCCTACCAGATGTTTCTCTCATTACTTGTCTATAAATTCCATTTTTATGCCTTAAACAATTGGTTTGAAAATGTATTTCTCCGTGCGGGTGTGCTCCCACTTGAGTTTAACTTCCTCACTCTAACCTTTGATTCAGTCTGCCCTGCTGGCCTTCAATTGCTCTGCTGATTTCTTTACCATTATTTTTTTTAATGCAGTGACCTGTAATCTATGTCTAATACATTCTGAAAATAATATACATCATATTTGGCAGGCAGGAGGGAGTAGGACTCGAGAGGTTTTCTAGGAACTAGAGAAAGTTCAGCACAAGACTTCATGCCTTCTTGTTATTTTCCCTCACCCTCCCTTTGCTTTGCTAGTTTCTGCTTTTAGATAGATTTTTATCATGGGGAGCAGCCACTCTGATGCAAACTCTGATGATAGCAGATGTGTTCCCTTAACAGGATTTTTCACCAAACAGTTCTGCTAATCATTATTTTACTCACTGGGACTTTTTATTCATTACCAGGTTTATTCCCAAATTACATATTTGTTCCTAACCTATAAGGTTTCATCATAAGTACAGGCAGTCTATGAAAAACAGGCCCCACTATATTTCATGCAGTTTTTATTTGCAATAAGTGGAGCTCCTTGAGCCTGCATTGACGATAGTCTTTCAGGATTCCTGCACAGGGTGGAGTGGACAGATGGCAAAACAGACCTAGGATCCTAGTTTACAAGGGAATTCTCAAATAACACAGAAGAGAACGAAAAGCCATTAAACATGTTCCCACCAATACCTTTATCTTTAGCTACAAACAAGGAGTTGTTTTTTTATTATTGATTTTGTTTTATATTGTTCTTATAACATCACTAAAAGAGCTTTGAAGTAAACCAGTAAGGCAAGGTGCAGAGACCTCCTGGTCTGCTTTAGCTGGGCCTTTCATCTACTCCTCTTCTCTATATACTGAGGAACAGGACAAATGGATAGTGAAATTTATATAGGACTTGCATATCATTAGATTTGGCCCCCAGTAAATATTTGATTCTAAACATTCCTTAACTTTATGGGTGCTTGAAAGGTAAACATTGATCCAGATCCAAATTTTACAAATGACTACCGTGGTGCAAAACCCAACTCCAAGTGAGAAGTCATAGAGGAAAGGTCTAACATTTATAGCAGGGAAAACAAGGCCTGACAGATGTAAACCAGAGCTAGGTGTTACCTTCCAATGGCTGCTTCTGTAGCTGACAAGTTTTCCCTCCTCCTTGATGTGGGAAGGAGGAGTAAGACATAGCATGGGAAGGGAGGAAGTTGAAATGGACTTTCTGGTCACACATGACCTTGAGCACATCTGGAGGATGAGTGAGCAGGACCAAGAACAACCTGAGTAACCATTTGCCATGGTGGCTACTATGCTGCCAACTCCTGCTCTTGAACCAGCTCTAGCTTCATCACCTGTGTTGAGGCTACCACATACAGCAGCCAAGCCATCCTGCTAAGATTTTCTGAGCTAGAAACTATTCTAAAAAGTGGTCAGATGTTCAACTCATGTCCAACTGGGTGCACCACTGGGTATAGAAAATAGGTATCTATCAGATGGCCGGACTGTATAAGTTACTCTTAAGAGAACAGCACAGTTCAGCATTCAGTAGGTTTCAACATAATTTTGTTTTTTTCAATATGTCAGTTATGAGTAACCAAGTTGGTTTGGTTGTATGCTACACTGGCAAGTTAGTGCTTGGGAAAGAAAAAAGAGTCAAGAAGTTGCAAGCAAATTTTTTAGTGAAGACTCATGCATGTCATTCTGTAATGCAAGATTGTGAGTGCTCGAGTTATTCATTATTTTCTTTGCTAACCTGGGCACTCCCACAGCAATTGTAGATGCACTTGCTGGTTGGGGTGTGTCACACCTGAAAACCAATAGTATCTTGAGTCCACTCACCCTTATCCTGACAAATGTGGAGGGTACTGCATGTTATACTAATACAGAAGATTTTATAGGCAGGGCTATTTTGCCTCCATCCTGCCAAACGCATATTATACCCCATCTTGAAGTTGCATAACTTCTGCCAGTAGTTCTGGGGTCGGTACAGTTTTGTGAATGAGTACAAAGTCAGTGGGGCCCCTAAAATTATAGCAGGCTCAGACCAGGACCAAAAAGGTAAGACCAGATCTCCTCAGTACCCTGGTGGTATGCACCTTGCTGGTACATCACATGCTGGGATTCGTTATCTTGCCTGTGTAGTGGCTAAGACCTACCTAAAGACTGAACAGTATCCTTGTGGCTGATATATTCATGTGTTCCTGGTAGTGGCCAAAATTTGGTGAATCGGGTATCACTGAAGGCCACAGAGCAATTTGGGACAAAAGTGACAAGTGTTCAAAGCTGGAAGGACCTGAGGGAAATAGGTTGGTGGATTAAAAGTACTTCTGCACAAGGACTTGGAAAAGACTGACAAGTTCTTTCATCACACACCAGGAGCAAGTTCTTGGGATATGCTAAGATGCCAGGGACATTATCCCCAGAAATCCCAGTGTCAGAGCCCGATAACTGCAATGCCAATGTCGGCTGTTAGATTGGCAGGCACCACGTGGACCTCTACAGTGTGGGCCCGCACGGGGGTGCTGAGCAAGTGTGGTATGTCCTGCAGGGCATTAGTATCAATATTCTCAAGTCTCTGTTTACCTGCCCTGTTACTGTTTGCTGCTCTGTAGCTGAAGGTGGTCTTGAATGACTCCCTGTGCTAGGATGACTTTCTGATCAGGTGAAGGGTCCTTCTTCAGGGCAATATGTTCTGATTGCATCAGCCAGGTGCTGTGTGTGCAGGGCTGTCCCTGTGCTGGGTCTCTCAGGAAAGCAGCAACCAGCCAGCTAAACACAGTCACCACCTTGTTATATTTTTAATGCGTTTTTATACTGACAGGGAGAAAAAGGGACAGGGAAAAGCCTGCTAAGTGAACTTGTATGTTGTCCTGTAATTTCCTAGATTCTGACCACAGAAATGGCCAGGTCTGGTCTCAGGGTGTTTCTGGAGGAGCAGACACTGTGATCTGTACTTTTAGTTGGGAAACAGTGCGGGCTGTTTTGGAAGAGCAGGTTCAGCAAAGCCAATGCAAAGAGTCATTTCTGGCTGCTCCGTGCAGCAGCTTGGCTCCCTGGTTTTTGGGGTGGAGGTATGATTCATCCTCAAAGATGGCAGGTGATGTTGCCTGCTACCCTCAGGGCTTTCCATTAGGAGGTAGCTGTAAGATTTTGCCCAGGATTGCACAAGCACCTTTGCTTGTGAGGACTATTGAGAGAGTTCACAGTATGGATGACTGGTGCCTCCTGAGTCTGGGGGGGGCACCTGCAGAAGTCTGTGGTGTCAGGGGCAGGGGCAGGGGCAGGGCTGATGAGCACCCACAGAAGCCGCTGGTGACGTCAGTGGCAGGGGATGGCCCTATCAGGGAGGGCACATGCCCCCTCATGCCCACTCTATCAGTCACCTATGGTTCACAGAATCACATGCCACCCAGCCTTGCCATGCCCCTTCTCAGGCTAGCCACCCATTTCAGGGGCATGTTATCAATAGGCTACCCCCAGCTGCTCACTCTGCAGCAGGAACCTCATTTTTCCTCCTGGATATGTTCCAGCATGAATTTCATCCCCTAAAAGCTGGTGTTAATTTGGGTTGAATGCAACCTGCTGCCATAGACTCCACAAAAACTGCTACCCCAGGCACCCTGATTGCTGTTCTTTATTTGGAGTCCGTCCCCATCACATAGGCAGGGTTGTGGTTTGGCAGCATCCTGAGAAGCACTGGTTCATGAACCCCCCACATTTCTGGGCTGGCAGCTTTCTTTTCTGCTCCCAAAAGCAAACGACACTAATTAGAATGGGCTGCATTGAGATAGAAAACTATTCAATAGTGGAGGCTGTAGCTTTCTGCTGCCCTTGTCTTCCTGCTAATTATATTCTACTGGCAAAAAAAAAAAAAATACTGAGGTGGGAAGTGGTTGGAAAAAATGAAAAAGAAAAACAAGAAGAAAAAATTAGGAAGCATATCCTATGACAAATAGTAATTCAAGACTTGCTTCCTTCAAACAACAATGGGCCAAATTCACTGGGGACTTTCTGACCATACAGTTTCATTGAGCGAGATTTACCCTTCCCTCCCCTTTACTTGTGGGGCATAAATGAGGACAGTATTCATCTCACTGACTGTAGTGTGATTGCATCAAATATAGTTAACACAGAATTAAGCTTAACAGAGCCCTGTCTACATGAAGGGATTTCATACAAGTATTACTACATCAGTGTAGCCATGTCAGTGCAAAACCCAGAGGGAGAGGTGGTGTGCTGCTCCAAAGTGGGGTTTAAACCAGGGCAGTTTATTTTATTGTAGAACCAGACAAGAGGGACTTTGTTATGTTACTAGACAACCCTGCTTTGGGTTGTAAGGCCCATAGGCATTAGAGCATGCTCATGGATATGACTGTCAGAATAGTTACACAAGTGTAAATTTCCTTTGAGTAGATGCCCTAAATAATTTCATGGAGGTATCTGTATATTTTGGGTGAGGAAGCATGTTCAGAAACTACTGTTGCCTCATCTAGTTTGTCTATCTAAGCACTGACATGGCCCCTCCACATAGTCAGAGTTGAGGAGCTCCTGAGTATTTAAAAATAGAAATAGCAATAAATCTCTTCTTCTTTCTTTTCAGCTCACAGTAAAACATTTTGATTAGTTTGAAAAGCTAGGGGACTTTTTATATGTCTGTTTATGGGAATGAGAGCTGGTGTACATGAGAGAGAGAGAAGTTATTGAGAGGAAGTTAATTTGAAGAAATGAGATCTACATTTAGTTCATGCATTGTGGGCTGAATTCTGGTCAGTTTAAAGGTGGAGTATTTTCATGGGCTTTAATAGAAATACAATGGACCAGCATCCAGTAATTCAGAGCTCTTTATTTCTTCCATTTTTTAAATAAAAAAATTATGTCTGATTCTGACAGCTAAAAAGCCACCCATTTTAACTGAAAGGGTGCCTATACACGAGTGTGGAGGCTGCTGTGATGTGCTGTAATTGCAGCATGTCACAGTAGACTCAATTAATCGAGTCTGCTGGAGCATGGCAATTACCGCACTCCAGAAGCCTCCTGTGTCTCGTGTATCAGTGTCCCTGTACTTCAAAATGGCAGCGAGGGGCCCATGAACTAAAGCTTGTTCGATGAGCTTTAGTTCAAGCACCCCCATTGCCATTTTGAAGTGTGGGGACACTGATACATGAGATGCTGCAGCGTTTTAATTAGAGCGGGTCTTGGAGCCTTTCTAATTAAAGCTCCACCTCCACCCCCTGCCCCTGGAGCACGTGTAAAAGTGTCCAAAGGCTGTAGTTTTGCTCCTTGTGCACAGCTGGAAAAGAGCACCAGAAGCACCAAACCATTGTGGTATTCACCTGCTACAGAATAATACAATGATGGGAACCTTCTGAAAAGTCTAGCCTGTAAAAACAGAAGTTTTGCATTGCGAGGATTAGAGAGTGTTGGCTGTTCCTGTGCAGTCTGATTATTCTGAAGGCTTAAAGCCATACATAGGAAGCAAGTTGGTATTAAAATGATACTGTACTTTTCTCTAGATCCATTATCCACCTAGAGGCTATTTTCACTTTGTAGTGGCATTTGTTCCATAATAAGTAACATATCACAATACTGTTAATTAAAGTTTCATCTGTTTGGAGGTTTTTTTCCCCCTCTCCCTTTTCTTCTTTTCTTTTGGGAAACTAGTAATTAGTTCAATAGTGTTGAGACATTGTTACTGCTGCTCATTAAATTCTGCAATGCTGACTTGGACCTTTGAATGTCGGGAATGTCAAATTGACCTGAAATGCGAAGATTCCATCTGTCTATTACTGATGAACTGGGATTTAAAAAAATAATATCTCTTATTACTTGCACTGGATTGACAGCCCTGCAAGCAGAATCTCTTTATGTTCCTTTGCAGACTGGCAAGGCATCCAGTGGATGTACCTTCACTCTGCTCCATGATTGTGCTTCAGACCCAGCAAGAACAGAATGAGGATGAGAGGGCAAATTGCTTGCCAAAGCCCTTTAATACTTGCTCTCTCTGTCAGTTATGTCAACCGGGATTCCAGTTTGGAGCTGGTGGGATTATTTCTATGATAGGTACAAAAATAAGAAACTGGGTGGAGACCAACAATTGATGTCATGTGGATTCCCAAACAGCCATCAGAGGGATCATGGCTTTCAGCTAGTGTTGACCTGGGATGCAGCTGAAATGGTAACTTACAATGAAAGGTCCTATCTCATAGTTTCATAGTTTCTAGGGTCAGAAGGGACCTGAGCAGATCATCTAGTCCGACCCCCTGCCATCTCATTGCTGGTCCTCTAAGACACACCTGATTCTTGATAGAGGATTTTATAAATATCCAATGTTAAGATCACCTCATCCTTTTGCACATTGTGAAAGAGAGCCAGAAGCCCTACCTTCTACCTTTTTGAGAGACAAGGCAGATAGAGAATATGTTCTTCCTGACTTGTTTTTTTGCAGCTGCTGTATGGGAGTTAAACTCTGGGGTTGAAAATGTCAAAACCAATGGCTGAAAAGTCAGTGGTACAACCTGTTTAACAGAACACAGTCCTGCGGTAGGGGAACCAATGTAAGATGCATAGTAAATTTCCTTGACAACTGGACCACCTGCCACTCTTCTGCACTGTCTCTTCTGCCAAAGACACCATGGCTTGTTTTGTAGCTATGCTACCCTTCCTGAGTGGATGATGTGGCTGGGGCAGCATGAAGTGAATAAAGAGAGAGTCTTGGAGATTCGTAATATCATCCTTGGCAACTCCCACACAACTCAGATTAAGGTTAAATTGGTCCATAGCCATCAAATTTTAGATTCCTTCTAAAACATCCTCTTCCCAAATAGTCTCCACTCTCCCCAGAGATTTTATGACCCATAAAAGAATTGTTTTTACCTATTCTACCTCTCTACAATGGGGACTGTATCTTTCCCTCCAGTTATTTTTGGCCAGATACAGCCTCAGTGTATGACTACCTCAACTGGGTTTAACAGAGGTGCACTTATTAATACAAAGGTTGCATTTAGATCCCAGTGGAGCATCAGATCTTGTCAAACTCTGGTCTTGCAACCACCTTTGTAAGGACTTGCTACATCAGTCGTTTTCAACCTTTTTAAATTTCTGGACCTCTAAAAAAATTTTCACTGGAGGTGTGGACCTCTTTGGAAATTTTGAATGGAGGTGCAGGCCTCCTTTGAATTGTAAATGTGGGTATTCACATGCTTTTGATTGATCATTATAATCTTTCGTGGACCCCTTAGGCATAGTTTGTGGACCCCCCAGAGGTCCACAGACCACAGATTGAAAACCACTGTGCTAGATTACACCTAGACAAACCCTTTAGAAATGGAAATGGGAGGATAGATCTCTAACAACAAAGATGGTTCACACATTTCCAGCTTAATATTAAAGGCCAAAGAAAGCTGGATGCTTCTGTGTAAGTTAGCAGGATATTTCATAGCAATATTTTGGCTGCTGATCTGAAGTAGAATAAATGGAACTTCCGCAGCTTTTGAAGTTTACCCATGAATTAATATTTTATTAATTTAAAGAGCTGAGGGCTCTGCTCAGCTACATCTCCTCTGCTCCTTCTGAATATCAAATGTACATAGACCTCTACATAGGACTATTTCAACATTCTAGTTTTTATAATTTAAAATGACGTTTTCCTTAAGCTGTGATAAGCCACCTTTTTAGATTGCAGAGAATTTATCCTTACTCCCATTAATTAGAAAGCATATCAATTTCCTACTTATGTGATTTTAATGCAAAGCGGAATATGCTCAAATACAATGAAAGCTAAGTTCTGTATTTGTGTCTTACAGGTTTTTTTTGCAGTGCTCACAAATGGTGTTAGATCACACTTCAGCTGCTGTGCTGTAACTCGGGTACCTGAAGAAATGCTGCTAGTGTATGGGAGGGTCCAATCCTTTGTTCCTCAAGTCCCTCAAGCATACACCGGCTTCACTGGGAGTTCTGTGTGCACAAGGAATACAGAACTGAGCTCCAGATTACAAGGTTAATGTGATTAGAGCCCTGCCTGCTGCTACCAGAGACTACTGCATGTGTTGTCTGAGCTGGTTGTGAGATTCCCACAGTAGCTGCTAACATATCTGTGATCCAGATACCTCCCATACCTGCCTTGCCAAGGCTCTGGTCCCTCCATGTAAGATTTTGTAGAGGGGCAAACTCATTAGTTAACATTGTGATGCTGGGCATGAAATTCTTGGTTGTAGAAGGCAGCAGGTGGGGATCAGTGGGGGGTTGAGTTCTGCTTGGATCATTTTCAGCTAATGTATTTTTTGGGGAGGGTGCAGATAGGCGAGATATGCCTTGCTCCCAGAATGTTGGAGATGCGTAAGAAGGTGAGATCTCTTCCTCCAGGTTTCCATACAGTTCCTTCCTCCTAATAGCTGGAGGCAATCTCAGCTAGACATGTCTGACCATGGGAGGAGGCCTAGAAAAACCTGAGCCAGGCAGGACTGGTGTTGGTGAATAGAGAATTCCTAAGTGTATGATGCTAGTGAGGGGCAAAGCTTCTAGCACATATTTTACATGAGAGAAGACACAGATTTTATCAGATGGGAAAGAACCAGTGCTTTGGTCTACTGTCTGGCCCTTTATAGAGAGTGTGAGAGTACTGGAAAAATAATATTGAACAAATGAAAAAGAAATAGTCTCTGCCCAGAAATATCTTGATTGTAGTGTTTCCTTTTTTTAAAGGAAACTTTTCCTGTGTTAAGCTTACCGTAACCAAATTATTATAGTAACCCCATGAAAAGAACCGGTCAAGATGTGACACTCCAGCTTTCAAAAATAGTTCTGCCTAAAATAAACTCTTCCCTTGCAGAGTGCTGCTATGATGCTTATGGGAAAATGTGGTTGAGCTAGTCACTTTCCCACTTCTCCTCAGAGGACTGAGGACCTTTCACCCAGCTTGTCTGCTTTATACTCCAGTATTACAGACACGGTAGGCCATAGATAACTATTAAATCTGGGCTGTTTGATCATTTCTACAAATCTATCTCCATGGTCCTTTGGAAGGCTTGAGATTTTCACTCCATCTACTCTCTGTCCACAGTGATTAAACAAATGGCAAATGGTCTTTGCTGTGAACAAGTGTTTGTAATCTAAACTGTGTTTGAAATTCACCCTCCTTTAGGTATCCAGTCAAAGGCCTGTGACTTGAGTCCTCAGGATCTTTGAAGACTTGCATCCTTAGGGTTTATATGAAATGCATATGGTGTACAGGCCTTTGCCTGGCTTTCTGCATTGAGGTGAATATCAGACTAGTCATCTATTTGCTGCTCCATTTGATTTGGTTTGTTATGGAAACTCCAGGTTGCATGGGTAGCAGACATGAAACATTTTTACTAGCTTGTCCCTCACTAACTCTGCCCAACCACTCCAACACAAACAGCACTGAAGAAGCAGGAATTAAAGGTAGGAGCACATCGTTCAGGTGTCTTTAGCCTAAACAAATAACCCTCATGTTAATCTACGTCAGTGGATTTCAACCTTCTTAAACTTGAAGCTCCTGGATAGACTCAAGGCACCCCTTGGAATGTGCCAGCTCTTAGTTTTCACTCTTTTTTTGCCTCAAAAAAAATTATAGAGCAGTTTTTCTGTTGCAAAGAACTGAGAAAGAAACCCAGAGTTGTGGTCTATTTGAAAGCGCTGGGTTTATCTTATGAATCATGTTTGAAAATGAACGGTGCTATCATTGAGATGTTTGGGGAGATGAATGGAAGATTATATTGTGTTACAAATGGCTACCCAATCTAACTTACTTTGCCTAGG
The DNA here is from genome assembly GCF_001723915.1 of Gavialis gangeticus. Taxonomy (NCBI): domain Eukaryota; kingdom Metazoa; phylum Chordata; order Crocodylia; family Gavialidae; genus Gavialis; species Gavialis gangeticus. Next base: position 58,964,868 of record NW_017728992.1, read on the forward strand.
TGTGGACCTTACACGTAGGTCCCTCGTTAGCTCAATACATGTGTGAACTGTATAAAAGTTCAAGATAGTTAGATCAGTCTAAAAATGGCTGACCTGATTTAAGTTAACCCTACCTCTTAGGTAGTCTAATTTAGATTAGGTTGGCCATTTTTAGACCAATCTAACTGTCTTAAACTTCTGTACAGTTCCCAGTGCAACTCCAGGGCTGGGAAAGCCCAGCCACTGGCCCCAGTCCCAGGGCTGTGCTTTTCCCCATCCCTGGAAACAGGCTATTTTTAGGCCCCCATTCCCTACCCCCCTTCCTACATGGACAACCCTACCCCC
>NW_017728992.1:58970372-59002635 GCF_001723915.1 Gavialis gangeticus
CCAGACCTCATCCCCCCTGTGAACCCCACCTGCCCTCCAGCCGCCTCTTCAGACTCTGTTTGCCCTCTGATCCTCCTCTCTGCAGATCCCACCTATCCCTCAATCCTCCCACAGACCCTGCCTGCTCCCCCGATTCCCCCAACCCCCCCAATATTGCCAAACCTCCCCCACTGGCCTCCCCATCCTGACTTACCTTAGATCAGGTGGCCATTTTTAACTCAGTCTAACCTTCCTCTAACCTCCCTGAATGTCAGTATACACCCTATGTGGCACTCTGCAGCACCCTTGTAAGGAACTCAAAGCATGCCAGGGTACCAGGGTACCCTAGTTGTTAATCACCGATCTAGGTAAATGCCCATATGGGTTGTTGAATAGTAGACATTTTAGATGAAAAATTTCAGCTGGTTACAACTTAGAATAAAGGACTGTTTGTTGCTCTTACCTAAAGGCAACTAGCAGAGACCAGTAGAAATGAATGGAGAGCAACTGAAAGAGTCTAATTCAGTCTACTAGAACTTCTACTACTGAAGTGAGCTATATGTAATTTATTATGTTTCTACTCCTCTCATGATATCAGAGAGTACAAGGACCATTTTTCAATTTTCCCCTTGCTGTCTCTGCAGGTGCTTTGTTGTTAGTGTGTCCTTTGCAGCAATTCAAAATAAGCCATAGTGCTGGTGCAAGTTTGTCAAATTAAAGGTCTCCTAGTTGCTTCAAGAGAGCCTTTTTCTGTTTTTTTTTTTGACTGGGAAGCACAGTTCTTAACTCCAGGGTGTAAAAATGTTGCATTCTGCAGCTTGCTTAGTTTAGGAATCGCAGAACACAATTGGAATGTTATAAAACAAAGAGAGGGACAATTTTGTTCTGCTCAGATTAATTCCATCCTCATAAAGACAAATAGTAGATTTTTCAGCAGGAAATACATCTGAAAATCTGTGAATGTTGTGGAAGTTTAGATTCAAATCTCAATCCGCTGGTTTGTTTTTTCATTTACCATTGTTTTTTCATTTACCTTGTAAAATCTGTAGGAGTAACTTTCATTTGTTCCATTGCACTAGCGGTTCTGAATGGCCCAGTCACAATTTGGGACAAAATTGCAAGGTTTTATATTCAAATATTCTATACTTGTTTGCAACTTGGTGCATGTTTTATCTTGTCAGGGCACGACTGAAGCTATCATAGGAAATGCTTTCAGTTTTCCTTTCTCTCTGTCTGTGGGAAAAGAGAGATCATATCCCCAGGACTCAGTATATTTTATGGTCTGAATTTGCTTGTGAGTGTAACAGAAGGAATTGCCCTTTGCATTCTGGGCCACCCTCCTGTTGACACTCCACAAAATAAAATCATATCATTCAATCAGTCACAGCATTTATTCTTCAGGGTTGGTCTTCTATTATACAGCCAGCCCCAGACTTCATGCCTGGAAGTGCCGAAGTTGTTTATGCTTTGCCCTTCTATAAAGATGACAGTGTGTTCCTCATCACTGCTGATTGTTTCCAGACTACTTTGTGAAAGGATGTCAAGACCCCAGAATACTTTGTGGCAGAGAGATAGTTAACACTCTCCCCCTCAGCAGAGAAATGCTGTAGCTGCCTGGCCACAGTGACAACACACTGGGCACTTATACATATTATTAATGCACCATAATTATGGTGTATTAAATTTAGTACTGTAATAATAGATGGTAAATGGACTGGAATCAACGCTACTGAGCAGTAGCGCAAATGAACAGTCTTTTTGTGATGTTAATGTGTAGTAGACTCAATCTACTGTGCATTAGCATGGGTTTTTCCCATCATACTAATCCACAGTAAAATGAGTCTACTGCACTCAAAGCATCTCATGTAGATGCATCCAGACTGATAGGGAGATGTTCCTGGAGTTGCTTAATCCAAAATGGATTATAAGAAAAGTGTCCTTGAGGGAATCTTTCAGGCCCTCTCTACACTCAGTTTTCATCAATAGATTCCCCTGAATCTGTACTGATAACTCCCACTGTAGACTGGGCCAAACTGTTTCTATTTCATCCTCCTTGACCTGTCAACCATCTTCAATACAGTTAAACCATCCTCATCTTGAAATCTTGTCTTCCCTTTGGCTTCCATAACAATTTACCCTCCTGGTTCTCCTCCCATTCTCTGATTCATCCTTCACCATGACACACATTCAGCTACCATTTCTATGGTGGGCAACTCACAGACCTACATCTCTGCTCCAAAGCTATCTTTTTATGTCCAGAAAGAATCTTGGTCTCTCTCTCTCTGACATTTCCTAGCAGATGTCTAGCCATCAGTCCAGCTCTTCTTGATGCTTCCTTTCTTGATCACTGTGAATAACACCACTATCTAGCCTGTCTCTCAGGTTCATAAACTGAGTGTCCTCTTGAGTTTAGACACCTTTCTCATTCTTCATATCCATGCTATGGCTAAGCCTTGCAGTTTATTTCTGCCTGACATCTTTAAGATGGGTCCCTTTCTGTTCATTCAGCCTAAACTGTTGTCCAGGAACTGGTCATCTAATATCCAAGTTACTGCATCATCCTCTTCTCTGGCCCTGACAGATGTAATCTTCTCCTGTTCAGTATGCTGCTGCTGCTGCAGTCATTCCCTAGTCTGTAACTTTGACCACGTCATCCCCCTCTTTGCATTTCTCCACTGTCTCCCCCTTTTCTGTCACATCAGAAAGAAGCTAGTTGGCTTCACTTTTGAGGCCCTTCATGACCTATCTCCTTTCTTCTTGCCAGCTCTATCCAGTGTTGAGATGTTGATGCCCAGACAAATCAAGCCATTGCTCCAGCCTCTGTCACTCGCTCAGTTTTCATATATGTTAACTTTATGGGAATATGAGCCAAAGCCAAAGCACAAACTTCCACCAATTATTTCTTTTTCTCCTCTAAATGGCTCCTTAAAACTCCCTTTCGCTGTGATACCTGTAGCAAACCTGTCCTTAAGCAAACCTGGCTAGTGATGTGCTCAGACCTCCTTCTATATTGCTGACTAATGTTGTCTCCCTTATTGCTCTGTATGTATCCCTTGCCTTTGGATTTATACCTAGGTTGTAAGCTTTGGGATAACTTTTTGTATATAAATGGGGTCCTGGTCCATGCCAGTGTTCCTAGAGGTTATGTTGATGGTGATGATGATGGTGATGATAAGCAGGTTTCAAAGAGTGCATCTATGCTAGGAAATAGTCTACTTATTTTTTAGTGGCAGCGTAGTTATACCCATGCTGCTGCTGATATAAATTCAAGAATGAATGGATGCAGGCATTTTTACCCTAATGTCCTCTCAAGCATTAAAAGGGAGACCGAGACAGACAATTTATTTCACCTAAGGTAGATCCAAAGAGCTATCAAATGGCACACATCGTTAAGAGCTATGTCTGCAGATCTCTTGTTTGCTCAGTATTCCTACCTACCTCTGAATGGATCCTAATGGATGCCAAACATATCCTTGCAGTCAGTGCTCTGATGGCCATTTTGTCTTGCATCCAGATGGAAGTCGAGTGCACACAAAGTCTCTTGCTGTGTCCAGAACCCAAACCCTTTTCAACAGATGCCAGTAAAGCTCTCTAGGATAGATTCCATCCATTTCTATACCCAGTGCTTATGATCCTATGAATAAAGATCTATGAAAGCTAACAAACGCCTCATTAATTTTAAATTGGCAAATCCATGTAACCACTCGTCTCTGACAGCCGCAATTAACCTCTTCTCTATGCCGTTGTTTTTGTATTTGCCTTGCTGATTCTTAACCTATTTCCTAGTGGTGTGGTTTGAAATGCAGAAGGGCTCCAGCAATTGCACAGGATCCTGTTACCCTTTACAAAGTCCTTCCTGCCCTTGTTCCTTGCATCCTGAAAGAGTCTCACAAAAAACAACCCCCCCAGAAACCCCACCTCCCAAACCTTGCCTGTGCATTTCAAATGCTTTAAATGCAGTTGGTCACATGTAGTTTCCTTGACCTTACACTTAGCTCCTCTACCTCCTAACTTCCCACCCTCTAACTAGGTTTTCGTGTGATCTTGGTCACCAGTGAGAAAGCTTTGCCCCTTAGGCATCTTTCTAAGCTTTTCCCACAACAGTCAGAGGACCAATCCAATGATTTATTAAAGCCTAGTAAACCATTAATTTGTTCATTCAGGAGCCAATGAATTCCTTTGCCTGTCAGCTATCTTTTATCAACTCACCTTTTCTCTATTTACTGGATGATTACCTGTTCTTGAAGGCAACTGCAAATTATCAAACAAGTTGATATTTGCCTGAAGAAAAAGGATCTTTGCTGGAAAGCAGTGTTGTGTCCATGATTGTTTATCAGGGATGAGATAAGGGACAAACTAGGGTTGGGAGGGATAGTTTCTGGGGTGAATGACACACAATTTATTTATTTATGGTGTGTAGAGAGAAGCTGCAAATTGGATAGGACTTTTGCAAGACTTTCTGCTCCTGAAAATAGATGGAGTTTTGCCCACTTAGACTGATAGAGATTAGGTTCACTGCCTGTTGGTGTAGCATTTTGGTACTGCCACCACTATTGTTTCTCTATGAAAATAATATATAGCCCTCTTCTCATAGTACTTCAGACTAGAAACTTGTGCTTTATCTAACTGCATCACAGAATGGGGGGAAATGCCTGTTCACAAAACAAGCAGTAAGGGAAGGCACCGAAGCGTAGTTCCAAGTCATGATGCACACAATACATGATCCATTCTTTGGGTAATGCAGTCAGTCCCAGTTCTAACCACTCTATTACAGTTATTCTCATTTTATAGAAGGCAATAACAACAACAAACTGGTCTAATCATGACAAGTTTTAAATAACATAACAATTTTTTAACTGTATGAGGAAAGGATTATTGTGGGTGATATTTTTTATTGGACCAATTGTATAGGGATATAGACAAGCTTTTGGAAAACAGGTTCACATGAAGCAAGGTAATTCGTTCCCAAAAGCTTGTCTGTATCCCTCTTAACAGTACAGTTGGTCCAATAAGAGATACCACCCACAAAAATCCTTGCCTCTCACATTTTTCCTGGACCTTCATGCCTATAACATCATCCCATTTTTAACTGTCTTCTAGAACTGGGACTAGAAACTGTCTTCTAGAAAAGATACGTTTCCTTGCTGTATCATGAACAACCTGTTTAATTTTGGGTGTTCTCCCTCTCTCTCTTTCGTTCCCCCTCAATTTTCCCTTCCATAAAATGAGACTGATTGTAATAAAGTGGTTATAATTGGGTTACCCAGAGTATGGATCATGTACAGTGTGTATATCGTGACCTGGAACTATGCTTCGGTGCCTTCCTTTACTGCTTGTTTTGTGAGCAGGCATTTCCCCCCATTCTGTGATGAGGACTTGAAGTACTACAAGAAGAGGATTTATTTGTATTCGGCTGAGCCATCTCTTTACAAAAATACTACTATCAACCTGACCAGTGCTCTAATTCATTAATACTGTGTTAACTACTTTGAATTCCTAAGGACCTATAAAAGTTTCATTGCACTGAGATGAGAGTATTGATGGAGACAGTTTAGGCCTACTACATCTTTCATCACAGTCCTAAATGGGTGATTATGTTTCTCATTCCAGGTTGTAAAAGACCTGCTAGAAATGTAGGTGGACTTGAGGAAATTATTAGGTGTCTCTGGATAGCCCCAAACACTGTGGAGTTCTGTTCAGTGCCTTGGACTAGCATGCATTCATGCAGTATAAATAATACTATTAATGTATCTGGTTGAGAGGTTTGTTTTCAAGCTGACTTCACCCATTTTCTACCCTGCTCCACGTTCACTTGCTCACAGAAGGAGAATGAAGTGTGTAACCCCTCTTCTCCCCCCCATGGTTGGTGTTGCATTTGAGTAACCATTATTAGGCCAAACAAAGGACTGAGCAGGAGCTGTGAAAGTCTAGCTCCCTTGTAATTATTCTTGTTTGAAGTAAAGGGATGTCATCGCCAGACTGAGAGCTCTAGGGCTGTGGGGCTCTGCGGAAGGGCTGTGCTCCTGACAGACACCCTCCCAACAGGTTTTGTACAGTAATATGGCCTCCTCCATCTGTCTCCTGCTTGAATTCATTAGACCTGCTGGAAGTAATGCAGGCAAAATCCTAGCTAAACACTTTCCCATCCCTCCGATCCCAGATGAAATGTTCTTATTACCAGAATAAATTATTGTTAGTCCTTTAAATTTTACATTGTGCTTTAGAGCAAGGGTGTCAAACACATGGCCTACAGTCCTGATACAAACCAGGGAGGTTGATCATCTGGCCCACTGGTCATCTGGTTTACCTCTGCAGAGAGATGTTGGTGGTGTTAATCTCTATGGTTGCTGGAGCCGCAGTTTTGACACGGTTCTGGAACCCAGGAAGTGTATGCCTCTTGCTTCCTCCTCCCTCCCCTCGCCATTGCCTGCTGCTTAAATAAATCATGGTTTTTAGTCACACATGATGACTACAGTTAGGGCCAGGGAAAAAGTGGGGGGTGAGCGTTAGTAGTGTAACCTCCCTGGGTTGCAGGGCCATGCTGAAACAGTGTCTCTCGCTGCTGTGGGGATTAATGCCATTGCCCATGGTTCATCCAGCGCTCAGGAAGCCCCACACTCCACATTCCTCCCATGGGGCCAAATTAATATGACACCCCAGCTTGAGGGGAAAAGAGACAACAGTTTATTTCCCCAGAGGGCTTGCAACTGTACGGATTCTGCAACTGTATGGATGTGGGAAGAGCACTGCACCAGGGCAATCCAACATGAAAGCCAGTCTTTGCAGTGATAGGACTGAGGGGATCATGACAGACAAAAACAAGACATGGGGATCTAGACCTCAGTTATCTTTAGGCCATGAGGAGCTCAGCCCTTACAGATAGAGACAGGGAAGCTTCACTGCTTGCTTTCAAAATCCAGGATGGTAGTGGAGCCATATTAGTGGTTCAGATTCAGCTCTGGAGCAAATGGATGCAACTCCATTGAAAGTAATGGCCTTGCATGGGGGAAAAAGATCTTGAATTGTCATTCTTGCACATGGGGCCCCTGTGGGGCAGCATCCTAGAGTGGGGGTGTCTATCTGTGGGGGTAGTGCCCTACTATAGGGAAATTGCAATTTCCCTACTATAGGGAAATTGAGGCACTCAGCTGCATGAGTTGTTCCTTATTGGGCTAGTATCCTACCCTCTAGTGAAGCATCCATCTGGGATATAGAGTTGTTGAATCCCTCCCCACAAAATTGGCAGCCCAAGGTGACCTTCCCTCCAGCGCCTCCCTCCCAGCACACATCAATGTTTCCACCTGCATGTAAAGCCGAGCTTTCACTATTTTTTTTCAAGCCCGTACCAATAGTCACTCAGACCACAGTCCCTTTCCTCTCTTCATATTTTTTCTAGACCTCTTAATTTTACCTTTGTACTTTATCTGGTAGTATCCCTCTTTAATAAGGTGCCTTTTTTACAGTAGTGTAGAATGAAAGGGCAACAGAGTTTTTACAGTTCTTACTTTTTTTGGAAATGGGTAAAACCCTGAATACTGAATGTCTTGCTCCATTTAGAAGTGGTGTTAACATTAGTTGCTGTTAGAATATCAGGTTTGGTCTGTATTAGAAGTATGCTTCTTTAACTAAATCAGTTTCAAAATTTTCTTTTCAAACTGGTGCAGACACCAAATGTAGATGTCCTTAAACTGGTATAACCTTTGCTTAAATTGGGTTAGCTACATTTGTTAATTTAGCAATGCCAATTTAAGCAAGGTTTGAACCCTCTTAAGGGCATTTGGTTTGCCCCACTTTAACAAGACTGATTGAAAATGGGTTTAGTTTAACTCATTCAGGGCATGTCTACACATGCAATTAATGCAAAGCAGTAAACATATTGTGTTGGAGTTGATTGCTCCTGGGCACCACATTTACACATGTGCCCGGGAGTGCAGCGCATTGAGTCATATCAGAACAGCCCCAGCTGGCAGGGAGCCCATGGGTCAGCCTGCTAGCCCAGGGCTGCTCCGCCTGTGTTAATATGCTGTGGAAGGACTGGCTGGAACAGCCCCCCACACTGAAGCATGCTGATGCCCCAGCCAGCTAGGAAAGTGTCTACATGTGCACTGCTGCAGAGTGAATTAATCTACTTCAGCCTAATAGGGATGCATGTGTAGACATGCTATGTTTACTGCTCAACTGATTAGCCTACTGTGTGGTAAACGGCTCATGTAGATGTGCCCACAGTGTAGCTAATATAGATAAACTTTTTATATTTCTGTAAACAAGCAACATCATTGGAATATCTTGAATGATAAAACTGTTTTTGCTATGCTTGTCTTTCTCATTATTAAAATCACACTTTGATTTTTGCCAGGACATAGTTCAACAGCTTTAAGTGCTGTGACTGCATAATGTAAATGTAGCGGGGGGAAAAGCATGCTTCTCTGTGTGAAATACCCCTTTAACCATGCTTGTGCTCTTTCAGGCTTTATGTCTGAACATATGCACCCTGTATTTGTGACTACTATAAGGCCTTGCATTGGAAAGCGGGGCTGCATCGTAAATCACTCTTACGCTGTTAACAGGGAGCACTTTTCTCACCAATAATTATGGTTGTGACTTTAGTTGAGAAGGTTGTTTTGGGGCAATAAATCGTACTGTGGGTTCTCTCTCATTCTTTCTGCTTGGTATTCCTGAGTAGGAAATTGGTGTTCTTAGCAGAACCATAATGGTCACTAAGGCTTAAGCGTCTGCTGTTCAGAGAATAATCTTTTGTTTTCACTTTTGGGATAGGAAATTTGAAAGGGGGATTGAGGGGAGTTTGCTCTTTGTATTAGAAATACATAAATTAATATGTTCGAGGTTATTACTAAAGCTTTACATCTAATAAAAGAAGTTAAAGCAGTAGATACAGTGCTGGAGGTTCTAATTATTTATAGCTGTTCTATATTACGTTCTATAACACCTCATTTTAGACAGCATTGCTTCACATTCTTAAATGCATTAGCAAAGACAGTGTTTAAAAAGGGGATCAAAAGTGGGGCGGGATGGCTCGGGGGACTATTAAGGGGAGACAGACCTTTTCACGTGTAAAGGTCACCGACTGAAATCTAAACCTTGGGCCTGATTCCACAGATCTGTACTCAGATGTGCAGTGCCACAGAAGTCAATGGACCTGCCTGTGTGAGCGAGGAGTGCTCGTGTGGGGTTTGCAGGATCAGATTTCTACAACAATAGAAATTCAAATCATTACCATCTGCCGGCTGGTCAGTGATCTGTGAGAGATTTGCTGGTTTTATTTCAGTTCCTAATAATCAGGTGTTCACATCACAAGAGTTGCTATCATCTTAAGAAGTAGATGACAGCATTTCACCCAAGGTACCAAAGAGACTGGGTGACCTTCTGGCATTTAGCGAAGGTCCAACTCAATTGGAGGTGGTTGGGATTGATATATGTGTAAGTTTGTACGCCCACATCTCTCACTTTTTGGTTGTGTAGGTAAATTTAGACTCCAGGACAGACTGTCTGAAACTTTTTGCTAACCTGAATGATTTTATTTATTTATTTATTTAAGTTAAACATACTTAGACAGAGCAAGCCACAGGGTTTCACTGGGGACTCAACAAATAAAAAGCCAGCCTGACAGATTATTTGCTTTTGCTGCCGTGGCCTTTAAACAGTACATTAAGTTGGACAATGTGAAAACAAGCAACCTCATGACCTTCCAGTGTATAAATCTCTCTCCTGTTACCACCCCCTTTTGCCTCTTGTCATTTCTTCTTGTGTCATGTTCTATCCTGTATAACCAAGATTGCAGAGGCTTCCAGGCTGGGTCTAAGTCTCTCTTACATTGCCTCAGTTTACTTGAGTGTACACTGGTTTGCACCGGTGCCAAGCCAGCCTTCCAGAATGGAGAGCAGGACCCCAAATCTGTAACATATCATGAAAAGCTGTGGGGCTGTGTCAATACAACATACGTGGTCATGCTTTATATTAGAGATACATTTTATAAATAGGCTGAGCTAAACTAATGGTTAATAAATGATTAATAGGTGCTTTAATAGATGGTTAATCGATCGCTGTAGAGGTCAAGAGGGCAATAGGTGGCTCATAACATCTATAACACGTTCTATTTATATGCTTATAATCATTTATAATACATATTGCTCATGTCTGTAGTGTGCTGGTTACATGCATTGATGTTTTTAACTCTTTATAAGCTACATATGAATGTGCCCTTAATATAAGGAATGAACCTACTAAACAGTAATTAAAGCTGGTTGAAAATATTATAGTGGAACTATTTTTTACCATCAGAAAATACTGATTCATTGAAATCAAAACATCCCAGAAAAAACCCACTTTTCTCTTAGATCAAAACATTCAGTTTTGATCTTGTCAGAGCAGAACATGTGGCTATTTCATTTAAAAATAATGTCTCGTAGAAATGAATATTATTATGTTATAAAGTACAATATATTATAAAAGTCAAAATAGAAATGAAATATTTTGATTTTATTGAAGCACAATGTTTTGACTAACCCAGGTTTGTTTGGTTTTTTTGACAATTTCATTTAAACTCTTGGTTTTCCTTCTCATTCTTTTTGGTACAAAACAGATTTCAAACTGCATAGGATTTTCCCAGGTTCATAGAAGTTGTGGGTCTTACTAAAATAAACAGGGTTACTTTATTTAAAACCTGCTTTTAGAAACATCGGTTATTTCATGGGACCTGATTCTGCCTTGAAGTCAGTGGCAAAATATCCATTAATTTTGCAGGGAGTGGGACTGACTATGTAAATGGTGCTGCAGTATGAATATCTACACTGACTCTGCACAATGTTTTTTTGAAAGCCACTTGATGTCATTCTAATCCTGTCTCTTCTCAGTGGTGTTCAGGAGAATAGCGCCCCCCTATTTATTATTTGCAGAGCAAACTAGTTAACAAAGAGGGGACAAAGCTTTAAGACTGTACCATTCATCTCTCAAGTAACTCAGGCTGTTTCTGAAGTGATCAACTGTTCTCTTCAGTCAGTACCAGCAAGAGATTTGGGCTGGCAGGGCTTTAATGTGCTAACATGAAATCTTTAAGCTGGAAGATCCTTGAAAACGTATGGTTGAATTTTGGGGTGACAAATGTGTGAAGCTGGCAGTAGTTCCCTTTGCTGCCAGGTTTCTGCTGTGTAAGTCAGTGCTTTGTGTTTTAGTGCTAAAATGCATGCACAAAGTGAGAAAGAACTGGGTTGAGTACATAGATACCGTCAGTGCCTGTGTGGGAGGCCACCCACCAGTGCAGGTAGATCAAACTGCTGTCAACCACCATTTTCACCAGGGCAGTCATCCTTGCTTGAAACTATGGTGAACCACATTGGTACAAATTGGTTTTACTTTAATTTTGCCTGTCTGCACTAAGAGTTTGCACTGATATAGCTGTGCCATTGGTTAGACCAGCAGTGACTGGAGCAAACCCCAGGGGGGACAAGGCCTTAGAAATAATATTATCAGAACAATTAAGGGCTAAATTATGGCACTCAGTCATAGACATGTTCCTATAGTGCCTGGGAAGTGCAGTAGCCCTACTATGATGCAGCATTTGCTTTTCATTGGCTTGGCTACGGAAAAAGCCTCATCTAATTCCATCGGTTCTGGAGAAGGGCAGCAATAGCCCAGATCAGTCCTGCTTGTTGGCCCCTCCATGGGCACACAGGTCAAGGGCAGACTCTGTACCTCCTCTTTATGTCCATGGACAGAACTTAGTATATGACCACTTGTGGTGGTCCAGTAAAGTGTCTGTGCTGAGAGAATCCCCTTCTGGTCCTCTGCAGGCTGTTCACAGCCCCTGTGTACCTCCAGAGCAGCACATAGGGATGGGATAGCTGGGAGCATGAGCCACTCATTCTTTCACTGATCTGCTTTCCCAGACTAGACTGGATTCCTGAACCTTGTAGCATTCACCCAAAGCTCATAAAGCTAAAGGTTGTCCATTTTTCCCTTTGATATCATGGTGCCCACAGGACATGGCCAGATTTCTTCCTAGCCTTGTTTTCTCTGTTCAGCTACCCCCCCAATCCTGAAAATATCAAGGCAAGTCCTGAGCTTTTATTTTTGTGACATTTAATTTGACTTATGTCAGTACAAGATGGTTATTCTGTCCAGAGGCCGAGAAGATGTGGCATATGAAAAAAAGGTTGGAAGAATAGCTTTTAGTTAAACTAGAGAAAACTTAGAAGGGATTTGATAACAGTTTTCAAATACAAAAGGGTTGTTATGAAAAGGATGTTGGTCAATTGTTTTCTATATAAGTTGGGGACAGAACAAGAAATAGTGGGCTTAAATTGCAAAAAGGGAAATTTAGGTTAGATACAAGGGAGTATTTTCTAGGTATGAGGATGTTGCCTTACTGGAACAGACTACTTGGAATGGTTGTGAATTCTTCATCATTGGAAATTTTTACGTTCAGGTGAGACAAATCTTTGCTTGGGATGATTTATACAGGGATCATTCTGCTCTGAGCAGGGGTTTGGATTAGTTGACTTCTTGAAGTCCCTTCCAGCCCTGTTTTTCTATTATACAGTATAACCTCATAAATCCGGATACCAAAAATCCAGAATTATAAAAAATATGACACTTCCCCCTGCCGCTCTGGGACCAGCCGCCTCCCCGCCTCCTGGATTCGGAGGGGGAAGCTTGCATGCAGCGGCTGCTACCCCCATTCACCATCTTGTGTTGCCGCTCCACATGCGGCCGCTGCTCTGGGACTAGCTGCCGCTATCCTCGCCCACCACCCCCAGCTTTGTGACTGGCCGCCCCACTGGTTTAAAAAATCTGGCATTTTCAAATTTCTGGCAAGTGCTCGGTCCCGAGCATGCCAGATTTATCATGTTATATTGTACTATGGTATTTGAAAATGGTATATTAACCTTTTCTCCTCTCCTCTCTGGCTAAAACAATCAGTACAAATGACAAAAATATTGCAAGAGAAAGACAGTTCTTGTATTTCTGACCAAACAGTAAGCTCCACAAATCTTATTAAGAAATTTCATGAGCAATTCTGTGGTACAAAGAACCCTAGATAGACTGCACTGCTAGAATATCTGATATTATTTCCATTGGTAGGTTTTTTTTTTAGCTATTTCACTATGTGGGTGACTTCTACAATTTTCTACATTCCTCCCAACTGACCAGCATATGGTTTTTCAAATGCTTCATTCTGAGAGTCACCAGGAAAATGGCAGTGGAGCAGATATGAAATGGCTGCAAGTGCTGTAAGTGGGTATGAGTAAGAGTTATAGCGTGAGACTCAACAAAAAATAATTTGGCATTAATGGATGGCTCTGTTACACTGCTGAATAGTTTCCAATGGCAGTGGTAAGTGCCTTGGCCCTCATGAAACTGTACTAGATGAAACAAACAAGAACCCATTGGAGAAAGGTCATAATAATGGTTCAGTTGTGGATTAACATGATGATGATGATAATGAGGACCAAATGTGCCTATTTCATTTCTAACTTCTGTGGTTTTAGACAGAATTGAGTGAATAATTTATCTGACAAATGTAGCCAATTTGAGCTTCTGGGATACTTACAAGAAGATCACAGTGTCCTCAAATTTATTCAAGAAATAGCTTTTCATAGTGTGTGTATTATTAATTGCCCACAAACATTCAAAATGCAAGTTGTGTTATTTTGTTGTTATTTGTTAGCTAAATCAAACTGTCATAAACTAGTCCATTTTCTGTTTGAGTGTATGCGTAAACTTCATATTATGTGTCTGACTTTCAAATTTGCTGCTCGTGTACAGTTTGCCAGGTTAAATTCATTCAAATACATACAGAAAATGAATACAGAGCACACCTGAAAACACAGATGAAATAAATGTTCCCCCAAAACAATTTTATTTGCATTCTTTGTCCTGTTTATCTAGAATTGAGCAAGTATGGAAGACAAGCAAAGTACATTTTTTCCTGCAGAAATTAGGCTTGTCTTAGTGTATTTCCCATCACGAAGTTGGTGAAAAAAGTTACTTGTTCAGGTTCATTGCCTTTTATACGAAGGGCAGTCAAACTCTAAACAAACCTTAGAGTAGAAAAGAGTACAGTAAAGATTGTGTACTTAGTCATTTCGCATAATCTAAATCCACCTTAAACTCACTGTGACTGCTGTTAAAGAGAGAGAGGTTTATTAGAGAGACTCTCAAAATGACTGATAAAGAGCATGTTTACCAGATACAGGAACCAGTCTTCCTCCTATTCTCTTTAGATTAAATTGACTGACATGGTCAAAGCAATGATAACTCTGTACTGTGCAAATGAGAAACAACCATAACTTTATAATCAAGAAGTTCCAGTCCCAGAGGTCTTTCAAACTGGCATCTTGAATAAATAAGGGTTTGGCAACATATGAAGTGATATACAATGTAAATATATATATGAAGTAGTATATAATGTAAAAGTACTTATCTATCCTGCCATATAATATATATACAACTGGTGTGTGTGTGTATACACACACAAATACATACATACATACACAGACTCGGAGTCAGTTGATGTTGTTATTTTCATTAAATTAGATCTCTTCGTTTTCTCTGTTTCCAGTGCTGTTCTCTGGGGAGATTAATTTGTATGAAAGTAGAGAGCTAATTGCACAAAACAAGCTGGGGTACTGCTTGAGCATGATTAAATATAAAAAATGTGGTGTTAATACAATTGTGGTGCTAATTAAATAAAAATGGTGACAAGTGTCTGAGGCAGTGCAAGTATAATAAGAAAAAACTGATAAAATGCTCCATTTAAAAATTCTGATAGATATTACAATTGACTAGTAACTGATCTGAATTAAACATAATTGTATGTGAAGTGGTATATTGGAGCCTGTTCTTGTTCTCAATGAAGTCAATGGGACTTTTGCCAATCCAGACTTTAATGTTCCATAAGCTGCTGATAGGAAAGCAATATGCCCATGTTAATTTATGACTGAATTTAAGTGTAGCATCCTGGCACCGATTCAGGAATGGACAAATAGTCAGGCAACAAACCACACAACAAGTGGAGAGCCCTATCCTGAGCAAAGTTGGCCAGCTTCTGCTTCAGGAGACACCTGAAAGGGTAAGTTTCTTTTTGTACTTAGTAACACTTGACCAGCCTGTCATATTCCAACAGACCAGGGGTCAGTGACATTTTTAGGCTGCATCCTTGATTGACCCAACTTGGATCAGAGGTGGCCAGCACATGGTGGGCAGGTGCTTGAACCCAGCCGCCACTACTGCCAGCAGCTGCACAGGGAAAGAGCCTGCTGATACTACTTTTCTCCCATGGAGGCACAAGGAGTGTCCACAGCTTGTACCAGGGGAAAGCAACTGCTGCTGAAGTCCCTAAAGCACAGCAATTGCTGTGGGGGAAAAGTGCGGGCTGTGAACAGTCTCTCCATGATGTTGCAGGGGTAAACAGTGGTGGCAGGTGCTTTCCCTGTGCAGCTACTGGGAAGAGAAGTGGCTAGGTCATCGCACTTGCCCCACATGCATCCTCCTGCCTCTGACCCACACTAGGTCACTCTGGCTGGTCCATGAGGTGAATTAAATAGCTCCATGGGCCAGTTCCAGCCTGTGGGCTATAGGTTACAGACCCACGCATTAGAACATCACTGAATTGGACTGAGATCTTTGTAGCAATTGATTTTTTTTCCCTTAAATCAACCTAAACCAATTTTTTCTATGAATGCAAAATAATCCTAGGAGAAAAATATAATGCTTTCTTTTAAGGCTCGCCTAATGCCTAGCTTAGCTGAACTAGTCATGTGTATGTCAGCTAACCACAAGGGAACTAGAGAGCAAAGGCTTTTTAGTAATAGGTTTTTTGGGGTCATTGCATAGTTGTTAGAGATTTTGGACAAGCTTTTGGGCACAAAATGCCCTTTTCTTTCGGGATATGGAATCATACAGGAAGGATGCAGAAGAGCCCAGGCATTAAACCAGTTGGAGCCTGGAGCCCAAAATACCGAGCAGTAATGCCCTTCTGCAGATCACTTATAGCAACCCTCACATCTGCTCATGCAAGCTGAGCCAGAAGTTCAAGGCCTAGTCTGTGAATAAGCTGAGACCCTTACTCCACCTCAGCAGAGCATGGAGTTCCTGAATTAGCATCCAAACTCCCTCCTTTCCCAGGAATTGCCTTCTATTAGTCACTCACAAAAATAACACCACATATACCTCAGCTGTAGCTGTAGCTTCCTCCCTGAGCTTGGCTCTCCCTAGCATTGTCCTGCCAAACCTCCTCTGATCTCTTTCCCACTTTCTCCAGAGAGCTGCTCCCACCTCCTTTGTGTCCTGGGTAAATGTAATGAGCTGCACCTGCTGCAGTGAGTCAACAGAGCTTCAGCCCTTAATTTGGTCTTCTGACATCTGCTAACCCTAGCGAAGCCACAGAAGCCCATTGTCAGTCTTACAACTTGAGCCTATTGAGCTGTTGCTTGCCGTTCACTGGTGGACCCTCAAGTTTCTGCAGAATTGAAGTTGTGAACTAAAAAAAAAGTTTCTAGCCTGTATGAAAACAAGCCTTTTTCATGTGAGAGGCAGTATTATCTTCCTGAGTCAACATCCTGAAACAATAGCAGTCAGCATCCAACTCAGCCATTTTTACTGTGTCAGAAGAACACAATAGTTCTCCAACTGTGTTTTAAGATGGAGATCTTTGGAGATTGTCTCAAATCATGTGTCTTTGGTTGCAGGTAATTAGGACCTGAGCCTGCACATCATGGGAATTTTGCCTTTGACTTTAACAGGAACAAGAAGAGGCAATCAGGCCACACAAATAAAGCACAGCATGCCCGCTCCTGAAATACGGCAAGGTAGCTGCTTCAGTGTAGTGTTGGGGACATGCCATTATGCTTTCAGTCTCATGCAAGTTTATGGGCATATGCCCTATGCTACATGAGCCTCATTGTAGCTATTTTCAAGTGCACCCTAGGGCAATTCTTTGAGAGGACAGACATGCCTTTAATGCCTACTGACAGAATTGTCAAGTATGTAAATTTGCTCTTAGTGCTGGTTCCTTCCTCATGGGGCAATAGTTGGGATATTTGCCTGAGAGGAGGGACCCGTGTGTTCATATCCCATATCTGCCTGATTTGGAGGACTGATTTGAACATGGATCTCCTGTCTCTCAGGAGAGCCACTGAGTTCTCGAGCCAGACTGGGATGTGTCACCCTCAGTCTTCCCTCTCCTACTTTATGTAGGTAATTAGCAGGCCAAAACCAGAGAGAGACCATCTTAGCAGTTAGAGCACTTGCTTCAAAAGGGACAATACCTGGGCTCCAGCCCTGGCTACAATCACAGTCCTACTCCAAACCCATGTGATAAGTAATCTGTCAGATTAAAAGTCAAGGGAAAGCGTGTGTCAACATGTTTTCATGTCCCATGTGAGAGACAAACCTCTTCTGTTGCTTTAACATGTTGCTGGCCATAATGAATAGATAGATGAGCATGCATACTTTGGTCCTTATTTTGATTCTTTGCATTTTAGAAGCTGGTATGTGACAATCCTCAGAGGACTCAGCCCAGGCTGCAAAACCTCTTTTTTTTTTTCTAGACTTGTCCAATGAAGTAAGTGTTCTTTCCAAAAACATTAGACTGTGATTTACTATATTTATGGTGCTTAATTTAATATTCCTTATTGTTTTCCTATCTAATATCTCTGTGTGTATACTTATATTGGCTACTCCTGACCCTATTTCTGTCATGTAGATGAATGCCAGTGGGACATGTACATTCATTAAAAATGTATTTTTAATGCCATTTTTGGTTTCAGAATATGATGATTGCAATTAAAATACATTTGCAGTTATGTTTCAGCCTGATGCTTTTGTGAGCTTTCCTGTCTCCATTAGTCTGAGTTCATCTTCCTTCCTGTCTTCATTAGCGTGCTTCTTCCTTCATCTCTGTGGTCTGTACATAATAGCCAGAGCATTTTCCTGCCTTCTTCTCCATAGGAGAACTCCATGCCACATTTTAATTAGCACTGGACTGGGCTCAGGTCGCCACTCTCCACCCATAAACTGTGATATGACTGAAAAAGACAAGAACTCTGAAAGCTGGTTCAAGGCTGTCAGTCTGCTAATGGTACCTAACCCACAAACAACATTTAACCCACAAGTTGAAGATGTGCGAGGGAACACTCCAGGCAGGAGATGGTACTGACCTTGTCTAGTTTACCTCAGAGCAAAACTAAAGTGCCTTGTTATAACTGTTTTTTACCTCGGGGTGGCTCATGCCTGTTAGTAATCCAGAGATAAAACACACCTTTTGCTACTAAAGACAAGGCCTGGCTTCTGTGACTGTTCTCTGTTGTGAATAGATGCTTTGTAAGAATAGCTTTAGCAGCTATACCTCTAGTGTGGTTCATATTTAGAGCATATACATAGGCTTAATCTGTTCCCACATGCCTATACATACATGTCACTCCAGTGTCTCTGCACTGCTTCCAGGCTGCACCTAGGTGTGATGCACGCCTTGCTCACTCTCTCTTTCTCTTGTCCCCATAGGCAGATTAACACATGGGCCAGCTGGAGGGCAGGCACTGGGGGGAGGGAGGGTAGCTTGGTGCAGACTAAACCGGTGCCGGGGCTGAGCCAGGTTTGCCTGATGCAGCAGGCTGTGGCTGCCAGGTACCAGGTGGAGCACAACCACGCCAGAGCCCTGGGAGCTGCTGGAGCTGCTGGTGGCAGGGAGTGGAGCTAGGCGCAGTGAGTGGTTGGGACCTGCTGTCAGCGAGGTGGCCCCAGCGCAGCCAGGTCCCAGCCCAGCCTAGCTGCGATCCTGTGCATTAGCTGGGCACCACTGCAGCCAGATTGAGCCACAGTGGGGCAATGAGCTGCCCCCGGAGCTCAGTCCATGCCGCAGGTGCAGGGTGGGCAGCAGCTCTGCACCTCTGGTGCCACCCAGCTGCGGGGCAATGTTGTGCACGATCCTGCGTGACTGGCCCCAGGCTCCGGTTCCAGCATGGACCTGCGGGCAGGGGCAGCTGCGGCTCCTGCCCTGGGTCTGGGGGACAGTGTGTCCTTCTCTGGTTGCTGCTCCTGCTGTGCTGGCCAAGAACGGAGCCCAAGGCTGCAAGGGAGGGCACAGGTCGGGGGGAGGCCCAGGCGGGGGGGCCTGGGCCCAGGGCTCCATTGAATCTTAATATGCCTCTGTTTATCCCAGAAATGAGGCAGTGTCACCGTGGGGTTACAATGAGTTTTTGGCAATAGGTATGCCTCAGAAAGCCTGAAAGCAGTGCTGGCCAGGCAATCAGTGCCACTCTATGGCTGCTATATTGCCTCATTTTCAGGAGCTGACACCTGTAGAGCAGTAACAAGTGGGTGGGGTATACTTCATAGTGATGCTGTTGGAGCAGTAACATAGACTTGTCCTCCAAGACAACTGTTACCCTCGAATGGCCTCTGTAACCAAAGTGATTTGTCCAGCTCATAAACTCACATTGCCCTATAGCCTCAAACACCCTTGCCTAGACTGGCCATGCAATTCAACTATACACATATGTGATCCTTGAAAGATCTAAGGTTTGTTACAGAACATGTTGACAAGCTATTGTGGGCTACCTGCTTCCCTAGTTTTCATTGGGAAGTGCTGCCCATAACATAGAAATTATGCTGAGATTTCTCATAGCAAGATTTATGGGAGGAAGCAATTAATTATTGAGAAATTTTGTGTTGGTAAAGGAGTGATTTCAGGGCCAGGTTGAGGATCAGAGCTGATGGAGCCAAAAAGGTGCGCCACAGTCCTCTTTGTGCTTGCTGCACTGCACTGTCACAAGAAGATTGATTTCACTAAGGGAGCAGTAGAATTATGAGCCTAGAGAATCAGGACATGCTTTAGCCTGATGGAGAAACCAGAACAGCAAGTGAAAAGAATCAAAGAGAAAAGAATGGTGGGATTTTACAACTTTTACATATATGTTTTAGTGTTTATCCATATCAGCAAATAACATTGGGCAAGTTTACACTTGGGCTTTAATACACATTAGCCTATTTTAATGTGCATTAAAGTGTCACAAAAAATGTGCTCTTTTGCTAACGTGCATTAAAATAGTCTAATGTGCATTTTTCTAGTACTTCACAATGGAAGGTGCCTGTAGGCCTGCTGTGGGGCTGCACCGATGAGTTGAAACTACAGCGCATCAGAGCAGACTCAATTAATCGAGTCTGCTGGTGCATGGTAATTACCGTGCTCCAGCCAGTCTCCGCACCTCATGTATTAGCATCTCCTTGTTTCAAAATGGTGACGGGTGCCAACACTGCCGGCAGCTGCTGTGGGTGGTCCCCGCTCGTCACCATGGTGCCTCCCAAGTTGTGGGAGGCACCAGTCATTCATGAGTGTGTGCATTTGTGCGTGTTTGTGTGTGTGTGTGCGCGCGCGCGCATCGTATAGTATGTTCAGGGATCCTGGTTTTCTCTGTTTAAAAATTGCAAATTCTCTGATTAAAAAAACAAACCCCATGATTAAAATGAAACACAGTGTTTTATTGATATATTTACATTTTAAAGCATTTGGAAACCCTACCAGTGACTCAATCACTATATAATAAAATAAATTCTAAATACCTATAAATGTTGGCATTTGATATTGGGTTTCTTATCATGGAAAATGCGAGCTCCCCCTGCTCCCTTTGCTCACCAGGACACAGGTCCAGCTGCAGCTGTCCCCTGCCATTGCTTTGTGGCACTGAGCAGTCCTGATATGCTGGTGCCCTGGCTAGGCCATTCCCCTCATTCCCAAGTCACAGCCCCCCATCCCTGCTGGTGTCTCTCACTCCTGAACCACAGTTCCTTGGCTCTGCTGGTGCCCTCACTCCCCTCCCAGAGTTCCCCCATCCCTGCTGGAGGGGGCCCCCAGCTGCCAAGATTACAGGGCCAGGGACCTGGGTCTGCAGCCCCCTGCCCTACATAGCAGTGGCTATTTGCAGCCCCATGGCTGCATAGGGCTCACAGCAGTGGCACTGAACTTCCCTGCCCTGCTCTACCCTGCTGTGCTGGGTCCCACCTGCTAGGCCACAGAGGCCCTATGGGGAGGGCAGCAGGGTGAGTAGCCTCGGCCCCACAGTGGCCAGCTTGCCCCATGCCCTCTTCTCCCAAGAGAGCATTCAGCGGCGGGGAGCCAGCCTCCCACCCCCAGACGAACTGTTCGCGACCCTGTCCCACTCCCCACCCTGGGTCATGTGGCTGCACATAACCCCAGCCCCAAACTCCATCCACCACCCCAAGTGGGCAGCAGCCCCAGCCCTAATCCTGCCCTAACTCCCACCCTCTCTCCCTCAATATGGGGACCTCAATTCCCACCAGCTGACTTACCTGGAGAAGCTGCTCTCCAGGCCACCTGGCAGCCATGTGTATGCGTGCATGCATATACATGGAGCTGCTTTCCTGACTGCCCTCCTCTCGTTCTCCCCAGCCCCTTGCAGGCTGGAACTCTGCATCTACAGCACTGATTATCAACCAGGGTGCCTTGAGGTCCTTTTAGGGGTGCTGTGGGATACCACACAATGTTAACATCATTAAGCATACAAACAAGATTCACAAGATAAACCCAATGAGCATTTATACACATGCTCTGGGAGTGTGTGTGTGTGTGTGTGGGGGGGTGTCATTTTAATTAGAGCCACTCTAATTAAAGTACCTCGAGTGTCTTGTGTATCAGCATCCCCACACTTCAAAATGATGGTGGGAGCACTTTATCTAAAGCTTGTCAAGCAAGCTTTACATAAAGCGCCCCTGCTGAAGGCTGCTGGAGTGCAGTACTTGCCATGGACTTACAGAGTGTTGGAGCAGCTTCCGTGTATAGGCACCCAATGATTTCAAATAAGAAATCATAGTGTTACAAAAAATTCTGACCTGTTGTGCTCTTTCTGAGTTCTTTGCAATAGAAAAATTGCTGTATTATTTTTCCATAGTCAAAAAATGAGTGCAAACTAAGGGCTGGAATTTTCTAAGGGGTGCCTTGTATTTAACAGGGAGTGCCTTCAGCTTAACAAGGGGTGCCTTGAGTCTTAAAAAGTTGAGAACTATTGATCTATAGTTTTACTTG
The DNA here is from genome assembly GCF_001723915.1 of Gavialis gangeticus. NCBI lineage: Eukaryota > Metazoa > Chordata > Crocodylia > Gavialidae > Gavialis > Gavialis gangeticus. The sequence goes on from NW_017728992.1 coordinate 58,992,409, forward strand.
ATGAAGTTAACTTTTAGGCTAGGTACAGACATTCAAAAAGTCTGAGGTGGCATTGATCTAAGTTATGTAGTTTTCTGTAAGTGGCGTAGTTTAAATCGGTAGCAAACAGAACACACATTGGCCTTTTCATGGGGAGCGAGGGTGAAGGGGGAAGCAAATCTTAGACCAGGTTCTGCTATTCTTAAACCAGTCTGTGTGTGCCAAACTTCTGTTCTGTTACAGGTATAGACTGGTTTCCGATCACCTATACTGGTAAAAGTGTAACGTCTGTACCTGATCTTAGTGAACATATCCCAGGTAACAGGTGTCATCATAAGCCCCAAGGGTGACAGTATTTTTGGTATAGCATTTTAACATCTGATAGTTCATCCCAGATGGCATTCCAAAAACAAGAAATGGCTTTCTCTGCCAAAAAATGTGCTGCTGCATCATTTTTTTCCATCACAGCATAAAAACAGACCAAGAGTTCAACCTCTGTGGGAAAACTTGGTGAAGGAAAGGCATAGGATTGTATCTATCTCACTTTTGGCCTCCAGTGACACAACGCTGATTGACTTAAAAAACTACTGGAATGAGTCCCTTTAAAGGTGATTTCTCCCCAGGAATGGGCAAATTTTGGTTTTTAGTGGTGATTCCAGGCCTGGCAGGTAGTGGTATGCATGGCATAACCTACTTTGCCTAATTGCTCTACCTAGATTTTAATATGTCCAAGGTTGTAATGGAACTGGATTAAAACCACAAACTCCTTGGCTAGGGACAGACATTACACATAAACCAGTTTAAGTGATCAGAAACTGGTTCAAACCTGTAACAGAACAGATGTTCATTGCACATTAACCAGTTTGAAAATGACTGAAACCAGTTTGAGATAAACCTGGTTGAATGTAGTATCAGACATAACTGATTTGGGTCAAACCAGTTTATGCAGTGTCTGCCCCAGATCCCTTGCTGGTTTAAGATAAACCAGACACCCCCAGCATCCTGGCATGCTCTCTGGGCTGGGCAGGGATCTGTGCTCCACAGCAGGGCTGGCCCCTTTCCTCTGCTCCCTGGCTGCAGCTCCAGCACAGACTGCAGGCTGCTTCCCCCCTCCCCCTCACCACTCCATGCTAAGCAGGAATTCTCCCCTCCCCTCTGCCTTGATGAGAAATGTCTGTATTAGCTAGCAGACCATATGCTGGCTATGATCCCTGCTGAATCAACCCGCAGAATCAACAGGTAGCTGATAATGTCCCTCTTGTTTTTTTAATGGGGTGATAAGCACTGAGTTAAGGGTGATAAACACTGATATCAATTCCCGGCTGTGCTAATCAGAGTGGCCTGCTGGGGGCTGGTCGCATCCCCTCTCAGCTCAGTTTTGTGGAAGAGTAGGGAGGGCTGCTCTAGTGCCCCCCAGTCCCTAATCTGAGCCACTGCTGGCATGTGTCTGCACGTCTGGGATGTTTGTGCAATTACATAGTGGTTTTGTCTAGCCAGGTTAGACTAACCTGCAAAGATTGAATTAATTCAGGCTCAGGCTTTTTGAATGTCTGTCCCTAGCCCTTGTCACTAATGATAATAACATTGACATTTATGATATGGGCCAGACTCAGAGCAATAACCTGCCATAGAAGGCTTTGTATACCATTTCTTTTCCCCTGGGCCATTCAGTTGGTTACTTGACTTTTTCTGTCTCCCAGAAACACACACAACTGTATGAAATACTTTCAGGTTCCATCAGTATGGCTTTGGTAGAATGTGTGAGAGATTCTAGGTCCCTTATTGTCACAATTATCTTTGTGTAGGCTGTTATGTGTGTGTGTTTGGTGGATGGGACAACCTGTGGCAGCTGCAGGGAGTGTTTCATATCAGTAGTTTGTGTGATGTAATGGTCATTCTTCAGTGTGGGAATACTTTGTTTCCTGTCTTTCAGTGTTATTGAAAATGAGTAGAGAGAAGATCCTATTTAGCACTGGAACGGGCAATTAAAAAGCCAGACCTTTTACAAAACCACCATTATGGACAGTCCAGAAGACTGCTATTTATTCCTATTGCAGCCTACTGGTACTATATAGGAAAACTCCAAATACTACCATGTGGATGTGCCTCAGCAATGATAGAAATATCACAAGTGGTAAGAAGTTAATTTGTTCTCTATGGACTAAGAACAGTGCCAGCAAGAGTGCAAACAGAGATGAGATTGATTCAGTGATGCAGACTTGTTCTTTAGACTGGGGCTGAGCCCGCCTAATCCAATATTCTGAGGTCTGGTATGAATTCTAATATCCATAAATGTCTGGTCCTGTGAAGTTTTTTCACATCCTACTCATATCATTTAGAAGTGAAGTCTCTCCTCACCCTTTGGCTCAGATACAGAGTACAGTGCTGTTCCATTCCCATTTTTAATTTTATACACAGATATATTAAAAAGTTCAGCATTGGACCCTAAATTTAGCTCTTTAACATCTTAAGTGCCTTTTTTCTTTTTATGCAATCTGCAAAATAAAATTGTGCATGCTGTGGTTTGTTAATAATTCACTCACACACAGCACAATAAGAATATTAGCCTCAGGCTACATATGCACAACAATAGAAACCCCACATAAATAAGGGAGACCTGGACCAGTGGCTGCAGTCTTGGAGCTCACAACACAGTTCATCAGAAGTGGATGCACAGAGGAGGTTTTGCATTCTGCACAGTCTGGGAGGGTGTGTACAGAAGTTGCTTTTCTCACCATTTAAAATGCTTTATTGCTGTGGCTTAACAGAAGTGCACAGCTTTATAGCACTTTAAAATGGACACAGCACTTTAAATTAACCCTAGTTAAATGAGGTATTAAATTTGAAGTGATGTATTTTACAGCACTTTAGCAACCTACAGAACTTTAAATAATTTCTGTATGCTGGTCAAATTTCTGACCAGTGGAGAAGCCCCAGGAGGCTGTGGAGTGTCCCTGGCCCCCTAGCCTGGAACTAACCACTGCCAACCCCACCAAACACTACACTTGTCATATTTAAGAGCACTGTAACTTTATAGTGCTGTAAAATGTGCTCTAAATTACAGCGCTGTAAAATGTGCATGGAGCACTTCTGTATATACCTAGAGGAGTGGTTGTGTACTAGGCCAGTTTCCCAGAACAATTTATAAAGGATGCTGGTTTCTAGTTGTCCCTAGGGTCAATGTTACAGGTAGAAATCAGGAGGGCATGGGGAAGCACTTGTCTTGCATGCTATGCTTCCACCCCAGCTGTAAGGAAATAGGTTACCTGTTTCTTTCTTGTTGTATGATGCCTCAACATGAAGCCACCATGGCCCTTTAGGGCGTTATAGCCTAAAGAGGCAGTAGTATGCCCTAGGAGAGGGGTGTCAAAGATATGGCCATGGAGCTGTATCATATCATCTGAACCTCAGTGCTGCCTGCTGTATGTAACATTCCCTGGCCCTGGCCCCTCATGCTGCATGAAATTGAAATATCATTGCAAATGCTTGGGTCTGTGAACCATAGAGAGGGATATGTTTAGGATAATTGTTTAGTTCACTCTGAATACATTCCTTTTTCAGGTGTTTCTAAGGCAATAAATTCTTCTTTTGTATCCCTACTTCACCCGTTTTACTAACATATTGAACAATAAGCTGAAGAACTTAGGTGATTAATTAAAAGAGAGGGTCAGCACCTCATCCATTGTAAAAAACCCATAGCTCACAATGTAGATATGCCAATTCACATCAGCCGAGGACTCACCCTGCAACATTTATGTGGACATCAGTGTTCAGGCAAAATTCCTATAGAAAATCCCTCCAGCTGCACTTGGTTTGAATCTGCCTGTTCTTTTATCAGTGAAATAAGAGTATCATGCTAGACTGTGGTGGTAAGTTGCAGGTTCATTTTAGAGATAGGACAGAGGAAAAGCATCACAGAGGTGTAGGAATTCTGGGTTTCTGCAGCTCTAATGCTTTCAGAGATTCCCCTGGACAGGAAAAACAGAATCATTGCATACCACATTATAAAAAATGGCAGCATTTGCACTCTCTACAGCAGCCCAGGGCTGGTGTGGAGGGAAGGTTGGACTATGGCCCTACCTTCTCTCTGTTCTATTAAATACTACACAGAGTTCCTAGGAGGCAGTGCTCCTTTTGCTCAAGAGAGAACAAAGATTGCACTTGTCCTTTTGTTTGGCATGGGCCTAACAGAGGCTATAAAGTCTTCTAGTGCACCTTTGCATAGGCTGTGGGCAACCCTTATAAACTGCAGCTACATATAGTGTATATTATGCATTGGCTTAAGGGCAAAAGAACCAATTCTGCCCCTGAAACTGCATCATGTAGCCCCACTATACAGAGTATAGTTTGGGAAAACGTGGCCTAGCATTATGAGCTGTGAGAAAATCTTGAAGTCATAGTCTGTACAGGATTTTGATGGCTAACTTGTATAAGTTATTGTGCCATCCTTTCCTTATCAGGTCTGTCCCCTCCCACACGGTTCTGTAAGGTGATCCAATCCAGCTTTTGATCTCTAGATAGTATGGTGCAATTATATAAGTGATTACCCTGTCTTAGGTCCTCTCCTCCTAAGCATGGCACAAAGAGAAAATCCTATCAAACGTTAAGTAGCAGTGACAGCAGCCTGCTACCATGCAGATTCTGAGACTGCTATTTGCACACTGCTGTACCCCACCGATGCAATTTAAGTAGAGTTAATGAATTCTACTCTGATAAATTATTGAAGTTGGTATCTTGTCCCTCCCTGCTCAGTCCCTTTAAGGCACTGGAGCTCAGTGAACAGCCAGATGATGGTGGCTGTTACATAAGGCTATGGAAGGTTCCAATGGGTACGATCAGCATGGTTTTCTTGGGCTATTGCCAGAGAATCTGCATAGTAAACATCATTCAGCAGGCTGAAAGAATTCAGCACTGAGCAGCTTCCTACCCTGGAATTTAGGATGATAGCACAGTGTGAGCTCTATCTCAGCTACAGCTGTACTCCCCAGAACCACTGATCAACATTGTCTGCATTCAAAGGCCTCTGTGTACTATATTGAGGAGGTAAGTAAGTGTTAAAAAGCAAGCAGCCTTTTCTGGCCAAAAGAGTATATAGCATTGCTTTGTGTATGCAGCAGGCACTAGTGTCAGGCAAGGGGTTCTGAACCTTGTAATGTTTTAATCTACTGAATCATAGTACGTATGGGTGCCATGTGCTACACACATGTACTCTCACCATAGTTCATTATTTCATTTGTAGGCATTGTGCACCCGGCTTGTGGCTGGAAGATGAGCAATCCAAGAAATACTTAATCAGATACAGCCTCAAATTTGTTTCTAAAGAGAAATAATAATAGCTGTAATCATTTACCCTGGGCTTTCAGATCCTCCTTTGATGTATGCGCTCTTTTTCCTGTCTCCAAAAAGTTTGAGCAAGTTTCAAAATTTGCTTCTGTAGCATGAGAAGAAGAGCATTGGTTTCCAGGAGCACATTTATATGGTTTTGCTGCATGATCCTATCTTTGCTTTGTTTCCCCTGATTCTTTCAAAAGCTCTGCTCTTCACTGCAGAGCAAAAGACATAATTAGCTGCCAAGGCTCCTGTTCGAGTGGACTGATCAGTTTTACAGTTTGGCTCCAAAAGTTTTGTTTCAGACAATGAAAGGGGAAAGATGGGGCCTACTTGATGACAAGGCTGAGTGTTAGAATAGGGGTCCCTATGTGGTAGTGAGTTAAGGAAGGTTCCATTTTGACCACAAAAGGAGAAAGCATTGTCTAGTGAGTAGAATAACAGACATAAAAAAAAAAAAATCAAATCAGTGCATCTATTTTATAGACATTTAGAATTGAATGCATGACCTTGGGAAGCCATTCAGTTATTTGTGTCTCATCTTTCCCACCTGCACTTAGGTATCCTGTGAAAGATGCACCCTGACTTGCCCCAATTCCACATAAGTCAAGAGAAAAATTCCTATTGACTTGAAAAAGCGTTGGACCTAGCCCTGCCAGCAGATGTCATAGTATACATGGCCCTGGTCCTGCAAACTGCATGCAGGCAGACTCCACACCCAGGCAGGTTCTACTTTAGTCAGAAGGGCTTGACACTAACTTTCCGATTCTCCCATGCAGGGTTTCTCCCAGGATTAGGACCTTAGCTGGTAAGGTTACATTCATGACACAGTAGCAGAAAAACCACTGCAACTCTAGTTACTGGCTCTAGGGCTGACACCAATGCTAAAAAGAGTCTTAAAACACTTAAGTACTATAGTAGGTTGTTACCCTTTCAGCTAAGCCCATGAGCCAATCTTCCCCCTTGCCTATCTCAAATCAAACAGAATAAACAAAACATCAACAAACCCTTCTTCCTTAGAAAAAGCTTCACCATAATCCTTTAGCATTATCTCTACTCCCAGCTTCCCTCCTTCCCTGCATCAGCCTCTTTGGGGGCTTTTAACTTCCTCCAGGGCCAGCCAATCATCCCTATCAGCTGGCCCAGCACTCCTAGGCAGGTAGGTTATTACCTTTTAACTCCCTGTACCTGAACTTCAGCCCTGAGCCATACACCTTGTTACAAGTGCCCAATAGCACAACTCCCTGAGGCAGTGAAGACATTCCCCAACATAGAACACCTGCCTAACCTATGTCACAGAAGACAGTCCTTAATTATTCGTAGCCATATTGTGAGAATTGAGGAAGGGAAATTATATATAGGTGAGGTTTTTTGTTTTGTATACATCTGCACATTTCTTGTTCTACCTGAAGTAGGGTATGCTATATGCTTAATTTGTTTAATGTCCCTGAAGAGATGAACTGCAACCCAGAGTGCCATAAGGTTGGAATTCTGGGAGATGTGTATTTAAGCAATCCGGGTGTTTATTAGGAATTGATGATAATCCAGGGCAGATACTGGATACTGAGGTCCTATTTCCATGGAGGGATAACAGAGCACCAAAGCGTAGGAAGTATACCAGAGAGTTTCAGTAAAGAGACAAACTCCACTCAGACTCAAGGGCTAGGGACAGACTGTAATGGTTGGGGCCTGTGACATGTTGCACGGCCTGCCGGGTGCGTAGCCCTGCCCCTCAACTCGCCTGCCATGACTTTGATGTCAAACTATCTAGAGAGGGGGTTTCAGTGGAGATCTTCCTGGGAAGGCCTCCTGACACACTGCAGTACCCACAACTTGTCTGGCGCGATGTTCCATGGGGCTCTGCCTCCCCTACACCCCATCTACTCGCCCACCGGATGTGTGTTTGTAGAATGGGGCCTTTGCCCTGCGGGATTGCCCACAGCTTGCTCCAGGTGGGGTCCCACGTGAGCGTGGACGCAGCTGACTCTCCTCCCTCCCAGGGTGGGTGCAGCTGGCTTCAAAGCATGGCCCGCCTTCTCTCAGCTCTTTGATTTGGTTTTTTTTTTTCAAAAGAAATACTCCCCTGAGGAGCAGAGGGCTGTGGAGCTGCCTCCTTGGCCCCAGCCTCCTCCAGGGGGCTCAAATGGCTCCTCTGCCCTGCTTCCTACAGGGAGCTTAAAGGCTTCCCTCAGCTGGCCTTCAGCAGGGAACTGGGGGCTTCCCCTGCTCTGCCTCCTGTAGGGGGGTCAAAAGTTTCCCCTGCGTGGCCTGCGGGAGCTGCACAGGCTGTGCCGCTCCTCTTCCTCACTGGAGCCTCAGCATGACTAGTGTGCTGTCCACCAGTGCTCTCTCTCCCCAGCTCCCCCTCCGCCCTGGTTCCGGCAGGGCTTTTCAACTTTCCCGGCCACCATGATTGGTCCAGCTGTTCCCCGCGCAAGAAACAGCTGATAAAACAGCTGGCATAACGCCAGCTTGCACGGCCGCAGCTGCAGCTGCAGCCGCGGTCCTGGCTTCTGCTCTGGCTGTCTGGCAGGGGGTAAGTCACCCCCACCGGGGGTCTGTTTCCAGGGTTTGGGATCCATGGGGATTCCCCTCTCCCCTTTGGGAGCCTCTGATGTTGCTTCGCAGCCACACCGACATTATACATAAACCGGTTTAAGTGATCAGAAACTAGTTTAAACCTGTAACAGAACAGACGTTCAGTGCACATAAACCAGTTTGAAAATGGCTGAAACTGGTTTGACATAAACCTAGTTGAATGTAGCATCAGACTTAACTAATTTGGGTCAAACCAGTTAATGCAATGTCTGTCCTAGACCCCTTGCTGTTTTAAGTTAAATCAGAGTCCCCCAGCATCCCAACATGCTTTCTGGGCTGGGTGGAGCTCTCTGCTCCACAGCAGGGCTGGCCTCTCCCCTTTGCTCCCTGGCCAGAGCTCCAGCAGAACCTTGCAGGTACAGCAGAGTCTTCTGGCTTCCCCATGCCCCACTTCCCCTTGCCCCCTCACTACTTAAGAAGGGATCCCTTCCTCTCTGCCATAGCATGGACCATAGCTAGCATGTGGTATGCTAGCTAATGCTGTATAAGGCTATGGCAGAGACTGCAGACACAGCAGGGTCTGCCTGGCTTCCTCCTGCCCTACCCACCCCTTGCTGCTCAAGCAGAAAATCCCTGCCCCCCCGTCCCTCCCATCTCCCACAGCATGGACCCCAGCCTCAAGAACCCTAGGCATATGGTATGCTAGCTAATGCGAAGAGGTGTCTCTGTGTGTGTCTCTTTCCAATTTCACTGTGGCATGCAGACAGAACAGTGACTGCTTATGGCTGTTTGGAGCTAATCAACAGGTCAGCCAGTAAGCTGTTTAAGAAGTCTGAAGTAATGGAGACAGACCATTATTTTGCTAATCGGGCGATAGTTGTCACTATCAGCCACCAGCTGGCTTGCTTGCCTATCAGTTTGCTGCAGATAGTATGATGAAGCAGGGAGGGAGATTGAAAAGCTCTGTATCATCAACAGATGCATGCACTGAACCCCCCCTCTCCCCTCTGAGCCTCAGAGTGCTAGCCCGGGGCTGGGGGCTGGCAACACTCCCACCCCTTGAGCAGCCAGCAGGGAAAAGCCTGGGACCCTGCAGGCAGACCTCCCTAATGAGAGAGTTCTGCTAGGGCCTGGCCACACCCCGTTCAGCTCAGCTCCTTGCAGAAGGGAAGGGAGGGCTGCTATAGCACCCCCTGGCTTCTAGCCTGAGCTACTGCAGGCATGTGCCTGAATTTCCTCAGTCCAGAGAGAATGTCCAGTTTCAAACCAGTTCAGCCTAGCCAGGTTAGACTAACTTGCAAAGATTGAATCAATTCAGGCTCAGGCTTTTTAAATGTCTGTCCCTAGCCAAGAATCTTAAAGCACACAGGCCTGGTTTGATGGACCCAAAACACAGCCTCCTGGTGAATGTCAAGGAGAGTGAGCTTTATCAGAGTCAGAATGCATGTGAATCAGTTCAGTGGAACTGATAGCATCCTTTTTCATTGTGCCTTACATACGTGGGCATTTGGGTGCATGGGTGAAAGAAGCAGGGTGCAAATTAAGGGGAAGCTTAGGGGGGCTGAGCCTTCCCATAAGAGATGAGGCCCCCCCTGTAAGATTTGAAAATCATAACCTGGGGAAGGGGGAAGGGTCTCTGATCAGATTGCTCCTTCACTTAGTTGGACTTGTTAATCAATCGATTTAATAGATTTCATAGACATTAGTGCTGGAAGGGACCTCGGAAGATCATCGAGTCCAGCCCCCCATCCGAAGGGCAGGAAGTCAGCTGGGGTCATAGGATCCGAGCAAGGTAAGCATTCAATTTACTCTTGAAGGTGTTTAATGTAGGTGCTTGAACCACCTCTGATGGCAGGCTGTTCCAGACCTTGGGGGCTCGGACAGTAAAGAAATTCTTCCTTATGTCCAGCCTGAAACAGTCTTGCAGTAGTTTATAACAGTTCAACCTCGTCATCCCTTGGGGCGCTCTGGTGAACAAACATTCCCCCAGAAACTGGTGGTCACCCCTGATAAACTTATAGATGGCCATCAGATTACCCCTGAGCCTGTGCTTTTCCAGGCTAAAGAGTCCCATGGCTCTCAGCCTGTCATCGTAAGGTCTGTTTTCCTGACCTCTGATCATGCGCGTGGCTCTTCTCTGGACTCTCTCAAGCTTCTCCACATCCTTTTTGAATTGTGGAGCCTAAAACTAGATGCAGTACTCCAGTTGTGGCCTCACCAAGGTCAAGTACAAGGGGAGAATGACACCCCGGGATTTGCTTGAGAAGCTTCTATAGATGCAAGCCAGCCTTTTGGTTGCTTTACTAGCTGCAGCATCACATTGCAGGCTCATGTTCATCTTGTGGTCAATGATGACCCCCAAGTCTCTTTCTTCCGTAGTGC
>NW_017728992.1:59003006-59004006 GCF_001723915.1 Gavialis gangeticus
TTTGTAGGCCTTTCTTTTTAGCCTCAGGAGGTCTGCCAGATCCCTGGAGAGCCAGGAGGACTGCTGTGCCCTCTTGCTGCCTTTCCTCCAAGATGGAATAGAATTAGCTTGTGCGTTGAGGATCGCTCCCTTGAGGAGCAACCACTCGTCCTGGACTCCCCTCCCCCTGGGGTCATGGTCCCTTAGGGCCTCACTGACAAGCCTCCTGAGCTTGTCAAAATAGGCTTTCCTGAAGTCAAGGACTTCCGTGTTGCTGACTGACTTGCCAGCTTTACGGTAGATGGTGAAGGTGATCAGCTCGTGGTCGCTGTCACCCAGCTTCCCATCGATCACTAGGTCACCAATTAGGTCATCCCCAGTAGCCAGTACCAGGTCAAGCAGCGCTTTACCTCTCATTGGCCCATAGACTTCTTGAGTCAGGTAGAGGTCATCCACGCATGATAGGAAGCTTTGCAACTGCTCGGATTTTGCTGAGTGACCCTCCCAGGAGATGTCTTGAACCAGTTTAATTTTTTTTGCAGACCCCAAGAGTCAAATTGTAATTTGTACCCTGGGAAGAAGATTTTTTATATACTGATTCCTCAGAAAGTTATAGGTTCAGTAGAGGAAAGTTTGTTGAAATAATATATCATGCCTCATACCTCATTACACTGAGCTCCGCAGCCCAACAACATGCACACTTATCTTTCCCCTACCCAAAAGAAGGTAGGGCAGCTGTGATGAATTAATTAACATCGTTTGGGCTTTATTCCATAGTTAGCTGTCCAGGTAAAAAATTGGTGTACTTGTACACACACACGGCTCTGTGTGTACAAGCATCCTATTTTGTAAATGAGAAAAAGCCATTTCTGTATACAATCAGACTTGGGTTCTAATTCTTTTCTAGTTACAGTTCTACTCATGTCTGAGCATCAGGACTGAATCCGTGTTTGGATTAAGTGTAGAGTTAAAGTATAGTAACTACGTGTTTTTGATTAACTCCACGAATGGACATTCTTAT
>NW_017728992.1:59009006-59015046 GCF_001723915.1 Gavialis gangeticus
GAGCATCAGGACTGAATCCGTGTTTGGATTAAGTGTAGAGTTAAAGTATAGTAACTACGTGTTTTTGATTAACTCCACGAATGGACATTCTTATTCTAGAATAATCACATATGGAGTTATTCTGGGATAGACTTTTTCCAGAATAACTATGTGCAGACAAGCCCCAGTAGAAATTAGATGCAATTATATCTTTTAGAAGAGTAATTGAAAATGATCATTTTGGTTTATGAGATTATTTAATGAAAAACCTCAAGTGTTTTGCCATATCCAGTAATTATAGAATTAGAAGGTAATGACTTGCAGAAGTAACACTTTTCATTGCAAGTAAAATAAAAGAATCCTGTGTGTTTTATTAAAAGTGAGTCACTCTTTACATATTCTTTATTACTGATACAAGCCACCCTAATAGACTGAGGCGCTGGCCTGTCATTTCTTATTAAAAGAACAAATAGGACCAGGGCTGCATTCTGGCTGAGTATATGCATAGGCATATGTCACAGCACTCAGGTGGGGGAGCTTGGGTTCTGTAAGCAGAAGTCAGAGAAGGGCATGCTGAGAGCAGGCACAAAATGCTCATGTTTGCCTGTATAAGACCCCTAACTGAACACCTCCATGCTTGGATATCATGCTGGTAACAGTAATAACCTGTGCAAGGATGCTGCGTATGAGGCTGCAGGCAGTCAGTAGACTAACATGTATCAAGAGCTTTTCAAGCATTAAACTGGGCTTGTAATATGGGCAAACAGCATAAATACCCCCATTTTTGCTTTGGAATCTAAGCTAATATCAGCAAGCAGAGTCAATAGTCCTCACATGGAAAAAAAACAAGACAGAAAGAAATCCCTGACGTAAGTGAAAATGAAGAAAGTTAACTTTATAACAGAGGCTAGGAACATCCAGGAAGAGCTTAGCATCTGTATTATGTACAATGATCAGTTGATGGGGAGAATAGCTCCTTCTATCAAGTCTTGCAACATCTTCTTGGAGCTGACTAGGGTGTTCCTTATATTAGCTTTACACCTTCATTGTAGTATGGGTTTAAAAAAAAACTTTAGAAGAAAAATCAGACTACTTGCACAAGATAAGCATGAGGGGGCATTCTTAAATCACAGAGCAGACAGGAAAACATATTATCAACACTTTTCATTGCTATTGAAGAGCAGCAAAAGACAGGGTTAACTTTTAAAAAAACATTTTCATCATTACTGGGCTCTCCCATGACATCAGTCCTCCCAGTTTCTATAGTCCTTTGAAGAACGGCATTACTAATAACTAACCTCATGTCTTTAATATAATCCTGAATTTTCCTTTGAGCCTTCTAGGAAAATCAGAGTTTCCCCTGCATTAAGCCTCACGTTAGATTTGCAATCTGAAATGCTATATGTAGGACATTGGAAAGGAGACTTGGGAGATCAAAAGATTTTAGCTTCTCGTGTTTGCAAAGTGCAAGGCTTCATTTATATGACAGCATTTTAATTTTTACTAGCGTGACTGCTGTATAGATGCGTATACAATATGTAGCAGATGTCCTTGCATATAATTTTATATGCAGGTGTATTATATGTAATATTCAAGCCAGATACACAGATATCACCTGTGCAAGGATTCATGTCACTTAAAACATTTAGGTAATAATATGCAGCTTACTCCCACCCCTATTTAAATCAATAGCAACGTTCTCATTAATAGACACATACTGTATTTTAAATTCTTCATGGAATTAATTCTACTTTAAATAATAAATGTTGCTGATATATTGCATTCCCAACCACCCGAAAAGTAAAAGAGATGGTGGGTAAGTACATATGAGATATACCGGCCATGTCTCATTCTATGTTCTACAAAGCACAGTGTGTGGTCTGTGGTGCTGTGTACACAATAATATGGTACATGAAACATTGCTTGCATAGGTATCGTTATGTAGACAGTATCACAAAGTGTTCCAAATACCCCTTAGCAGGGGCCTGATCATGCAAACACCAGGTGTAGTATTTCTAATAAGGCCCTCAGGGCTAGATTGTCATAGCTCTTGTTTGACCATGCAGGGAAGGAAGGAGGGAGTAAGGCCCCTTTGATTTTGCTGCTATGCCAAGTCAGGCTACTCAGATTGCACCTGCATCTGTAGTGGGGAGAGCAGGAGCTACACACCCAATACTCTCCACTGACAAGTGGGGGGGGGGGAGGGAGGGGTCTTGACTTTGTTCCCTTAAGAAAGGAGTAAATGGCTCTATGAAAAGGGGTGAAGCAAATTCCCTCCAATCCTCCACAGAGAAAGTGAGGAGCAGATAAAGAATTGAGATTCACATTGTGTTTTTTTGGGACTGCATGGGTATGCAGTGCCCCTGCCTCAGGGCCCATTGCAAAGGTGTAAGTTAGCTGTACAGCCTGTCCTTTCTTTCCAAACCATTACTCCACAATCCCTAACCCAAACCAAACAATGATAAAGAAGCTGAATAAATGCGACTGGAAATCTATTGGCCATGCATTACTTTTTCTTAGTGACTTGTCTGTTTCCATTGGAGAGTTTTTGCACATGATTGGGCGCATCCAAATGAGTGTGTATGTGCAGTATGTGGCACTGCAGACCTATCTGTGGCACTGCATGCTGCACACGCCACACATACAGGCATTTCCTGTGCTGCTAATTTGCAGCATGGGGGTGGGGGGTTTCTGGTGTCAAAAAAAAACAGCGCCTAAAAAGATCAGGGCAGCTCATGTGGTAGCAGTGTATGTAGCTTGAAATCAGAGCCTGGCCGGCCAGAGCTATACTTTGGCTGACAGCCAGGCTCCCTGCTGCTGGACCCCCATGGCTGCAGCTCCCAGAGGCCCCCTGGATCCTACGTAGGGCTGCGGGGGCCAGTCTAGGTGCTGATCCCAGTCTCCCCTACTCCACCCAGAGCAATGTACCATGCACCAGAGCACCTGTGCAAGGGCGTTCCCCGAGCACATATTGTACTGCTGCTGTTTGTCCCCAGGGAAATGCATGTTCCTCCTTGTGGGGATATGCCCGATGGGTTTTATTTTAACTGTCCCTCAAAGAACAATCAAAAGAAATAAACTTGCTGATGCCCCCATTTCATGGGCTGTTGATAACTACTCAACTCCCCTCTACATGAGGTTCTTCCATATAAAAAAAAAAAAAAAAGAGAAAGCCTTTGTGAGCTATGACTGGACTATTCACTGTTTTACCAACAAGTTACAGTGAAAACAGCAGCTTCCTGTCCTTTCATTGGAATCCAGCAGTCTTTCTCTATAGTAAACAGAGCAGTTGTAGCTTTTGTTTGACTTGTGCTCCCATTTGTGTGGGACATTTAGAGGATGAAAAGTGCTGTTGTGATCATTCTGCAGAAATAAAACCAGGACAACGGCAGTGGGACAATGAAGTATGGAATGTGCTGCGCGACTCAGCTGGTCGCAGTGGTTCAGGGGGATGCACTTCTGCTGCTAAGACTCTGGAATAAATGTTGCAGTGGGCAGTGAAAGGGACAGAAAAGGGTCTGGCAATACACTGCAGAAAAAAATAAAGCGTGTTCCCCTTGCTGTCTAAATTCAGGCCCAGCAAAGAGAGCAATGGGAGGAGAGATGGGAGCTTGGAACTGCAGGGCAGATAAATGGAAATGGTGTTGCCTGAAGTGAATCAAAATCCTCTGAGACTAACAAGAAGGGAGAAGTGACAGGGTGGCCATATGGAGAGTCCCTGATGCTACTCCCCTCTACTGACAGAAACTGAGGCCACTCCATCCTCCCCCCACCAGAAGCAGCAATTCCTTCCCTTAATTGGAATGTGAGTTCTACAAAAAGGCTACCACTGTCACAATGCCATACATTAGCTGGATCACTTTGCTTACCTTTTTTCTTCCATCTCATATTCCTTGCTGTCTGCTTAGGTGGAAGGTCTTCAGATCAGGTCTTGTCTTCATCTGCATTTGTATAAGAGTGAGTAAAATAGGGTCTGAATTCCGATGGATACCTTCAGGTACAACCACAGGTATATACCTATAAGTATATAGTGTCAGGTACATGTAAGTAATAATAAAATGTCATGCGTCCCATTTCAGCAGCATCTCAGTCCAAGACTAGATAAACTCCTACTGTACTAAATGCATGGGGCAGCCCTGGAGAAGCGATACTGTATGTATAAACATTGCATTTACAAGTGTACACCTGAAAATAAAATGCCTGTGAGTCAATTCCTCCTTAACTGACCTACATTTACATGCTGTTGTCTTCCATGACACAGGTGATGGCATCAACAGTATCAGAAGAAAAGTTTCTATATTGTTCTCAACATAGGTGATATCAGTGAAGATGCTTGTCTTCCATTCTTGGCAGCTGTCACATGCAGCAGTACAAGCAGTACACAAGGGTAGGAGTGGAAAGTCCCATGGTCAATGTTTTTGTCACAAGTATGAAAACTATTTGAGACTAAGATCATGTCTTTGCATGTGCTTATACTGTGCTCAATGGAGTCCCAACTCTGGCTGGGGTCTGTGGATGCTATTTTATCACGTGGAAAGGGTAGAATGTGGTATCGTGGTTAATTATAGCATAAGAAGGTAGGAGATCTGAGGTTTTTTGTCCATCTCTCTCACTGATTTTCTTCCTTAGTGCTGCAGGGTACTAATGTGCCTGCTCCTCAAAGAACAGAAACTGCCTAGGGAGAGGGCCCCAGCAGCCAGGCAGAAACCCCACGGGTACAGATTATTGTGGCAGCAGGCTAACAAGGGAATTAGCCTGCACCTGCATCCGGTCAGCTGACCAGAAGAAGGCAGGGCCCTGGGCACATATAAACCCCAGGGCTGGAGCTAGAGGGTTAGTTCTCTGGTAGCAGCCAAGGGGGAAGGAGATCTTGTGAAGGAAGCTACTTGGAGATGCTTAACTGCCTGTTTTGAAGCAGGCAGGATTAAGGGGCTGTAGGAGCTCATAAGTGCTGGTGGGGAGGAGGCCCATTCAATTGAGAGAGAAACTTGCCTTCTTAAAAGGGATAGAGTTGTTCTGTTGTAGCCCAGGGGCTTGTGCTTTTTGTTATTTAAACCAGTGGACTGGGATGAGGCTACTGGGGAGGAGGAGGCCTCATTGGGGCTCAGCCACAGGGGGGCTGCGGAGAGCCCAGGGCCAGAGGGCATAGTAACCAAGGCCGAACTAAACTGAGGCCTCAACACAAGAAGACAGTGTCTACATATTATCTGCAAGGTATGGAGCATGATAAAAGGGTGGTTTGGAGTCATGCATCTAGCCCATAAGGCTTGGGGGATATCATAAGGCACCTCCTGTGTATGGGACTCAATAAGGCAGGCTTGTCCAACATGCGGCCTGTGGGCTGCCATGCAGCCTGCCAAACCATTTTATCTGGCCCGAGGTGCCTGCTCCACACTCCATGGTGGCAGTGGCGGTGGCGGGGCAGCGGTGAGGTGGGCAGGGCTGGCCCACGGGCCCCAGCCGGCAGCGAGGGGAGGGGAGCTGCTTACCCCTGCGGGGCCAGGCTCATCAGTGAGCCGGGTCCTGCCACCGCTGCCCTGAGGGCTGCGTGCTGTGGGGCTGCCCCAGCTGTGCCTGATTAGAGGAGCTGGGGACAGCCTGTGCAGCTTGTTCCTTGGCTCTGCCCCTTGCCCCAGCATGTGGCCAGGGGAGATGCAGCATGGCCCGTACCCTGCCCACATGTGTGGTGGACGGAGGCACGTGGTGGACATGTGGTGGACAGAGGTAAGTTCCCGTGTGGAGCTGGGGGTGCCGGGCTGGGCTGGCCCAGGGCTGGGGGACGTGTGGTTACTGGTGCCTGTGCCCTGCACTGCTGGAGCGGCCCCATACGGGAGGCCAAGCAGCGGCCACTGGCACTGCTGGCCCGCGCCTGCCTCCTCACCCGTCTGCCGGCTTCAAGTGAGCCCCGCTGCCCTGCCCTGCTCTGCACTGCCCCACAGCAAGGCGGCGCCTGCTCCCCTGGCCGGTCTCCCCCAGGTGCTGCAGCTCTCCGGGCCCGGCCACCTGCACATGAGGCCCCGAGGGGGCTGCTTCTCATGTGCTGCTGGGGATGGGAGGAGCC
>NW_017728992.1:59015057-59020032 GCF_001723915.1 Gavialis gangeticus
CTGGTTCTGCCCAGGCGGGTCCTGCAGCACCATGTCAACCTGGGTATGGCACCAGCAGGCCAGGTGGTCCCCAGTTTAACCCCAGCCTGGCCCTGCAGCTTCTCCAGCACCAGGTCAACCCAGTTGTAGCCAAGTGGCTCCTGCAGCACCATGTCAACCTGGGCATGCATGCCATGTTAACCAGCACCATGTCAACCCCTGCAACTTCACTGGTGTCAAAGGTCACATGACACCACTTCCTGATGTGATACCACTTCCTGTGATGTCTTTGAGTATGGCTCACTGGCCCACTGGGTGATAAAATGTTCATGATCTGGCCCCACATTCAAAAAAGTTGGGCACCCTTGCAGTAAGGGGTCTAGCAATCCGCAAGGTTTAGAGGAGTCTGTTGGGACTGTGACTGGACAGCAACTCTAGGGTAGCCTCCTGATCTATCACTTATACCACCAAGACATGGCAGGTGAGATTAGTAGGTGCCCATAGGATGGAGCCAGCATGGTCATGGTGCCCTAGGAGAAATCATTGTAAATCAGTAGGTCTCAGTTTGTAAAATGCTACACTCCCCTCCCCTGACTCCACGTGCATACTTGCCCTCCTAGGCAATGCGAGGGAGAAGAGCAGTTCCCCAGAGGTGGTGGAGCCCATGCCAGCCCCTGCCTCCACCTGGGGGGGAGCTTACCTTTACTAAGTGTCTCACACCGCAGCCCAGCTCCATTCCCGGCGGATGCGTGGCCTGAGAAAGTTTGTGTGAGGCCAAACATTTACTTGTGCGCGGCCATGCATGCGCGTACCTTAGAGGGACCTCTGAATGTCACCCTGTATTGCCAAGGGGTTGTGAAATGTATATTACTGAAATGTTTGCACCATGTTTTCAAAATGCAGAGACAGCTCTAGGACTTTGGCTGAACAGCATGTGGCTCAGGGGTGTGTCCATAGAAAGGAGGCGTAAAGCTCTCCTTTACACTTTCCTGGTGCTAATCTGTTCATAGCACAACCCGAGAGCTGTGTTAGGACAGCCTCAAAGCTTCTTTTATGCCACTGGGCTAAAAAAGAGGCATATACCCTCCAGATTCTGCTGTATGAGCAAATCTCTGTAGCTTGGAAATTCATGGAAGTCCTATATTTACAGAATCAGTTGCAGGATTGCACTTTATCTTTTAAAAGCACTATACAAACATCAATTTATTAAGGCCTGGATCCTATTATACCCTAAGTTATGTTGCAGAACTGCTAAGGTATGTAAAACCACTTTAACCCTATGTACCTGCAGTCACTGGGACAGTGCAGGAGCTAAGATGCACAGTTGGCAGCCCAGAGGTTGCTAATGTGAAGCCATAGCAGAAGTGCTCAGGATGTAGCCCTGTCAGATTCCAATTTATATGTGAATTCTGCTACATTCCTTGCCAGAAGGACATGAAGCAAAGAAGTACCTGCAGCAGCAGGGCCTTAATTATCATAATCCCATCTGTAAGAACCTGTTACTCCATAAAATTCTCCTTTTTTTTATCCCAACCCTCCAAACAAGAACAATTTCAGACAAGGAAGCCAAGGATTTAACTTGGAAGGGTGAGAATCTATCATTCAGGGGCTCAGAAAAATAAAATCCTAAGGAAGACTTAACTTGACTAAGCTAAGGTAAAAAGTAAGCAAAACCACATTGCTTTTTTGGTCCTTGTTCCCTTAAAAATATATTTCAGGATTCATTTCTCTGTAACAAAGAAGGGGATGAAACCTAATCTTTTAAAAAGCTGTTTCCTGGTCAGCTGGCAGTATAAGCAAATGCTGTCTGTAAAATTCAATAAGCTTCATAAATAAAATAGAAATAATTTAATAGGACTCTGGGAAATACTTGGGGTGGAATCTTGACCTTATTAAGACAATGGTAGTTTGGTCATTCACTTCAATAGGTCTACGATTTCCTCCCTTTCATAATTTGTAATGTGGTACTACCCAAGAGCCCTAGTCAGGGAACTGGGCCTCACTGTTATAGATGATGTCTACGCATAAAAGAAAAACATGGTCCTGCCCCAGAGAACTCACAACTACACCCAACATCACAGTTTCCTCCTTACACATAACATATTTAGAGGCAAACTGTAAGAATTTTCTATGTGCCAAGACCCATGCTCAAGTTCGCCTGTTTTGCAAACAAATGTGACTATAATCATGGGCTTCCAATTGGCTCTGCTTCTGTGCTTCCATGGAGCCAAATTGCTGAAACTAGATTCATTGTCAGCATCACACACAGCTTCAAAACCGGTCTCATTCGTACTGACCCCTACAACTTTGATTTTTTTACAATAATGATTGCCTGAGCTCATTACCTCCCAGGCCTTGAGTCATTAATCAGAACTGGGTGAGAAGTGCTAATCTTTTTTCTTGCATGAAAAATATCTGGTTTAATGCTAGGTGATTGTACTGCCCCAGACCTTGTCTTTAGGAAACAGTACTTTTTGCAGTAACACGTGTAAGATTTCAAAACATTGTATGCGATGGCAAAAATGGATCTTCATTGAAATAACATTTCAAATGGGGGCTAGAAGCTTTCATGAAAATGGTTAAATTAAAAATGTATACCAAAATAGTAAGTAAATAAATAAATAAAGGGGGCGGGGGTGAAAAGGGAAAAAATGAGCCAAAGTAAAATACAAAAATCTGAACTGCTGAAGTTTCATTGAAAAGAACAAGATCCTGAAATGCGTTATTAGCATGTGTGTGTATGTATAGCTATCGAGGTAATTTCATCCATCACTGAAGTGCAGCTATGTTAGGAGTGAAATAAAGTGTCTTTTTTCCAAAGTTGCTACAGATGTTTTTGCTGTCATCCATAAATACTGTACATTTAAAGCCTCCAGTGCAGAAGTACTGACTGAACTGGACTACTGTAAGTCACCCCACTGACTTTAAGGGGTGTTTAAAAGTTGTAAATGTTTGCAAGATTGGACATAAAGGAGAAAGTCAGAATTATAATTTTGGTTAAGGATATGATTTTTTTCTTACAGCAGCATTTCCATTCTAGCGAAAGCAATATTGTTACATGCAGCTTTTTCTTTTTCTTTTTTTTTTTTTTTTTAACAAAAGTCTCTTTGCTGGTATAAATATTTTACTCAGCAAACATTGGCTGGTGTAAGCTGTATCCACACAAGGAGGGTTTACTTGGTATAGTTTTTCTAGCAAACTTTTCTACATCTAAAATGATGCTAACCAAAACAAGTGATCCTTTTAAGGCTGCAAGGATTTTTCTCAGCTTTATTGAATGATAATACTACAACTTTACTTTCACTTTTATGTTAGTCACTATGCCAGGCTCTGCACATGTGTAACAACTAGGCAGTCCTGGCTTCAGGAACTCATTTTACGGAAACAGGAAAACAGTTAAGGAGGCATTCTTTTTAAATAACATTTTTTCAGCAGCTCACAGAGAATTGAGGCTGAGGGAGCCTGTCAGTGCTGACAACTGGACCAAGCGGGACCACTTAATTGTCACATGTTCACTTTTTCATTCTCAGCAGGAAGCCCTTTCATTGCTCTGCTGATGACATTGATATCCCTGCAGTGCTTAATGATTAATAATATATTCATAAGTATCCACGAGCTATTCTTATGACTATAAATGTGTTTCCCCTCACTCACTTGGAATGAGGTGTGGATTTTTGCCTCTCTGACATCTTGCACCTACAAACACATGCATGTATCCACCCCTGTGGGGGGTTTCATGTTAGATGGTACACAGTGCACAGAAACACTATGCATCAGTGTTGGAGAGGAAGCAAAGGAGAATAATGTATTCAATGGAAATGGCTGGGGGAATTCATGCTGGCAAAATGCAGCTACTTTAACGGGAAGTTGGCCAGGGTTTACAGAGTTAACACCCTTGCTGGTTTTTGAAAAATGCCACGGGAAGTTTTAAGACCACAAATAGTCAGGATCTCCCTTATCTGAAATATGCCACCTAGTGCTGCACAAAACTTCATCTCTGGAAGTGTTTATAAACTGTGAAATGACATTTGCCAGGCCACCATTAGGAAGGGAGGGTGCATGGGGGGGGCATCCCAAGCCACTATTTTCTGGGTCTTTGTGTTGTTGCTTGGTATTCCCTGCACGTTCTGCTCCAAGCTTTCCCTTGGCTGATACAGGCCTGGTCTGGAACACGGCCTGATGGCCTGGGTGCATTTTGTGCCTGTATGATGAGGAGGTGAGGTGCAGGGTGGGGAAGGGTTCTGTGAATAAGGGTGCCAAACCCTCTATTCCTTCCCTCAGCAGGTTGGTAAGCTTTCTTCTCAACTTTAAATCCCTTCAATAAAGCAAGTTGTCCTTTTGATTCCACCTGATCCCTTTGCCATCAATGCTAGTCCTAAAGAAACACCCCCCTCCTCCGTGTTTTCTAGTGGTGTTGACTGAGTCCTGGCTGGAGACCCAGCTCCCTGACGCCTCACCTGGCAGGCACTTTGTGTTTGTTTTGACTGTTCGGGGTAAAGCGGCACCCTTTTCAATAGCACCACGTTCCACCTTCGCTCACCACCCAGAGTTCCTTTTTCTTTCATTATTTCCCTCTCTCCTTCTCTCTCTTTCTCTCTCTCTTTTTTTTTCTGTCTTGTGTGTGAACAAGAATTGGCACTCTTTGCCAGGGCTCATTAAAACAGGCCTGCTGCTGTCATTCGGAGGCTAGCATTAGAAGCAGGAAAGGCGCTTCCACTACCCGTGCCCTCCCCTACTTTTCACTGTGGAGGGGGGGGAAAGGATGACAGGTGGTCTAAATCCAACCCTGATTTCTCTTTTTCAAAGGCAGCCTCTTTTCCAGCCGCTTACATTCTCCCGCAGAATTTGGGGAGATTAGTACCAATTGTGGCTTAATGATGCAATAATGCCGTTCACGTTGCTTTGCTTCTCTTGGGCAGTGTGTGCTGTAGCTCTTAGGTATGCTCCAGGCTAAATCACTGTCAGGTGGAGCAGAGGATTGGTAAGGGGGTGGGTG
>NW_017728992.1:59020182-59022533 GCF_001723915.1 Gavialis gangeticus
GGTGGGTGGGTGGGTGGCTGAGGGGAGACGTTCATCCTGCCCTCTATTGCATTTCTGTCTGTCAGGCCAACTCACACACAGTGTTCCTTCTTCCAACCAACTGAAGTGCATTGGCACTTAATAGGGTTTTTTTGCATGCCTCTGTATTTTAAAAATGCCACTAAATGGGGGTGTTTGTTATGCTTCTACAGACATGTGGGGAGCCTGCTCCAATGCACTGGAATCCAGTGAGTCTGTTGGAGCATGGACATTGACATGGTCCTGCAGCTTTCCACGTCGTGTGTCAGCGTCCCTGCGCTGAAAAAATGGTGGCAGGGTGCTTTGAAATAAGACACATTCGATGAGCTTTCGCTGCGGGGACACTGATGCACATGATGTATAGGCACTTCTAATTAGCGCAACTTGCTAATTGAAGTGCCCAGCGCTGTGTCCTGGAGCACATGTAAAATGCCCTAAGGTGCTACCTCTGCCCTACCTTGTGTCTGACTTGAGACTAACGGAGCTAACTACCTCTCTGTGCTGTTAGCACAGATCCCAAATACCTTATTGTCTAAAAGGTATGCCCAAACTGCCCTTAGTTTCATCCAGATGTGAATTTTCAAGAGGATATTTATAACAGATAGCCATTGTGTGCATGCTGGAAAGATAGTATTTTCAATGGGGTTGACTGTCCTAGGAAGGGGAGGTATAGAGAGTGGCTACTGTCAGCAGAGCTCCTGTGGTAGCCAAGAGCCTAAAGGGGAGGTAAGGTGAGTGTGAGCACCTTTGCAGGGGCAAAAGACTTCTAGAGATCCACTGTTGTTTTTATTTTTTTTATTTATGTTGCTTTTGAGGGTTGACTGTCTTCTGCTTTCATAGAAGCCCATCCTATCTCCAAAGGAAGGCTGGATGGGGACTCTTGAATAATTACCTAGGAACAGCTCAGGTAGGGCATGATCAGCTCTTGGCCCTTAAATCACTAATAGGGAATTAAAGAAATCCTGCTGTGCTGAGGTACTACTGTAGCAATATGGTGATGCAACCAAGTACAATTTCACCCAATATGTGAATACTTTTATATATACAATTGAAATAAAAGTCTTTCAGTTTAGGTTTCAGGTGTATTTATCTGTCCTGAACACTGGTTCTGCTTAGAGTATTTTTACCCATGTTTCTAGGGGTTCCTCTAGTTTGTTATCCTGCCTCTAGCAGTGGCCAATACCTGTATAGCTAGTCTAATTAAAAATCAATCTAATTGCTCTGGTGCAAAGGCCTCACATGGATGCCTGCATCTTACTGTGTTAAGCTAAATGACTTTGAACATGATTTAAAACACTGTAATTGTGTCTACATTAGCAGTCTGGGCCCATGTCACTAAAGCAATTTCGAATCTATTTACCAAAGTGAGCATGCTTTTTTTGCTTTAGACATGGCCTCTGTTCAGAATTCATGTGTCATGATAGAGGTGATGCCTAGAGTTTTCATCTGAAACTTCTTTCATTTTTAAAAAACGATCTTTTCATGCAAAATGACTGGTGTCGTCATTTTCTGAATTAATGTTTCTCTCTCTTTTTCTCTGCGTCCCTGAGTTTCCTATAGGGGGAGGGTGAAAAAGCAGGAACAAAAAGAATAAAAAGGGACGTGAAGTATTAAAAACTGAAAATAATTTGGGCTTTGGCCTAACATTTCGAAAATTTGAAAATGTCTCGGAATGGTTGGAAAAGCAAAACCATTCACATTGTTTTTTTGTTAAACATATCTTTGCATATTTTGCCTAGTTCTATTGATAGGTTTGCATGCTCTGTGGTTTTGGGCATCCTGACAAATTTAGTTGTTCTTCTGCTGGCAGAGTACTGGACAATACAGAAGTAAAATGCAAGAGGTTAGTCAACCTTAATGTTCTGAGTTATAAGACAGGGGTGGTGGGTTTCTGATATTGTTGGCTGAGACCAGACCTTAATGGGTGTTCTTTACAGTATTGAAAAAATTGTGAGGTGAATTGACCCTCCCTGGAGAGAGCCAAAAACCCCAAGGCTGAATTCAGGTAATTTGGCTGGTAAGCTTTCAAAACACATAAAATGCAAATGTACTTTTGCAATGGTTATGGTTAGGGCCTTACACAGGTTTGATTTTTGTAGTTCACACTTCAGTATCCACTCTAGTATACCCTTTAACCACGCCTGTGATGTTGTGGTGGAAGGAAGCGAAGGCACTGTATATAGATAAGGCCGGGATTATATTTAGCAGCAGCAAGCAGTCAGAATGAGACGCTGCACGCATGCAGTGACAGAATCGAAGCCAGCTGTAGCAGTGAAAGTCTCACAGGGTTAACCACAAAGTCTGCCTGCAGCTGCTGCAGCTCAATACCCAGC
>NW_017728992.1:59022544-59023945 GCF_001723915.1 Gavialis gangeticus
TGTTTCATTTTAATCATGGACAAATGTGGATTTTGGGTTAGTATTTTTAATCTGAAAATTTGGGATTTTTTTAGCAGAGAAAACCAGTGTCCCTGATCAGTATTGACTTCAAGAATACTTCTGAAATATCACGGGATAGGTATCCACTCAAGTCTATACCTGCCTCCATCGGATAGCACCTACTGAGCTTCTGATGGCTGCCAACATAATATCAGTAATGAAACAATGACCAGTGAACAATTAAGAAGCTGATTGGATACCTTTTTCTGAGTGTGAATTTAATTCAATCAGGGAAAAAATGAACCCACTGAAAGCAACATATGTTTCAAACCAGATAATTATTCACATTGATGCGTGGGGATTAAATAGAGCTAGTCCATTAAAACAAATTTAAAAAGAACTCATTTAAAAAAGGATTAAGAAAGGTAAATGTGACATTCCTCCCAACATAATACAATGGCAACAAAGTAACAAGTGATAGGACACTTCTTAATCAAGGTACCTTAACATGGAAAAGCATGTTTGTACTGCAGAGCCAGCAACTTAATAAAAACTTCTTTCTGGCCCCAGCAAATAAGGAAGTATGCTATGCATATTAATTTTCTCACAGAATAATGCAAACCGTTGTTACACATTTGTGCTTCCACCCCCAACCCGTAATCAGTGCACATAGAATATCTATGAATATTAGTTCTTCTTCTAGGTGAATAAATATGTTTACAGGAAATTCATATTTTCCCAGTTTTAGGAAGGCATCAATAATCCTGACGGTTATACATTTTGATTTTATTTTTAGTTGTGGATGAACCCAATAATATTTGATTTAAGATAGATATAAGTTTAAAAAAATCAAAGAGAATTATGGTTAAAGAACAATGTTTCTAAGAGAATGATATGCCATGTTTAAGCCTATATTGACATTTTGTATCTGGTTAAAAGAACATTAAAACATCAATTACAAAACAGAATATTGGATGTCAATTGGAAACAGCTTTTCAGAAGCAGAAGTAAAATGAATTGATATTCTCTGCCCAGGCCCTGATAAACAAGTGGTCACATCACTAGAACGACAGCTATATGCAGCATTAATCAATAACATAGTATGTAAACACTGTTGGGGGCCTAAGGATTGGATGGAAATGAAGGACAGCATACTTGTACCTCTCTGGAAAATAGTGATTGAAAAAAAATATCCTTACCTCGGACATTTTTACTCAGTGGATGAACTAAGGATTCAATATTAAGGCACTTAAACCTTTTAAAGAACCAATTCTTGTGTGTGCTTCTGTGTGTCTATAAATATAAAGAAACTTTCCTGGAAGAGATACCCACCATTATATTAATTACAGAATAACATTTAAATAACTCAAAATCATGTGCCTACAGCTCAATATTAGTCAT
>NW_017728992.1:59028945-59054205 GCF_001723915.1 Gavialis gangeticus
CAGCTGCTGCAGCTCAATACCCAGCATTCACGTCCAGCTTCACCAAACTGCCTTGTGACATTTTTGATTCATGTCAGGGACAGAGTAGCATTGTTGGGGAAAAAATAACTGTTTTATAAAAACATTCTACAGACTTTCAGCCATTGAAGCCTTTATTCTTCCCCACCAGCCTGGAGTTTGGAAAAATCTCTTCTTTCTTTTACTTTTTACTAGATTCTCTCTCTCTCTTTCTCTCTCTCTCTGTTTTTTTAAAAGGAAAACGCGTTATTTTGTTAGCTTGCTTTGTTTAAAATACAGTAAGTGAGTAAGGTGACATACCCCAGGACAGGGCTAGCAATGGCCCAAATGTTGTTTTCATTTGGCCCAAATGCTGAGAGATTGTGTAAACCTGGAGGAGCCAAGTTGCCATTTGTCTCAGGTGTAACTAACAGCAGGCGCCTTTTTTGCTCCAAGAGCAAGATGATGTTGTTAAGGGAGAAGTGCCTCCCCTTGCACCACACAAGTTTAGAAGGGAAATCTGCAGTGATTTCTGCTTTCTGTCAACATCCATCTGTCCGTTTGATCCTACCCTGCCCTCATACCAGTGTACTTTGATTACCTGGCTTGCACCACAGCAGCAGGCGTTTGGGAGGGGGGCGGGTGGGAAAGAGGCACAATTTTACTCCTTTCAGCACTGAGATAAAAAGAGCCTTTGTTTTTTGGATTTATGTAAAAGTTTTAAATTGTTTGTCCCTGAGTGCCCTTGGTAACCCCATACTGTGCCAATAGCTAGAACTCTGGAGCCAAACACCTAACAGTTTTAAAAGACAATGTGACAGTATGAAAGGGGCCTTTCCCATTCTCCTTCTACTTAAGGAAGTACTGTGGAAGGGCTCAATGCATTTTCAAAGCTTTAATGCCTCATTTGCTTTGAGCATATACAGCACTGGCAATTTTTTGAAAACAAATTAAATTAATGCTGTTTCCTTTTTTATGCAATTTTTTTAAAGAAGTCATTCACCCTGAATCCATTTATAACAGATGCTCAGATTGAGACAGATTGGAAACATGTCTTAGTGAAAGGGACAGTAAAGTAAAATGTTGGTGCCAAATTAATCCCTGGTGTAACCTCACTGAAATTGAGAGAAATTACGCTGGGGATGAATTTGTTCCTTTATGTCTGCATGCTCAAAACTGCAGGCAGAAGACAATTCCCAAATGTGCTGCAAAATATTATAAGAGCTTAATGTCCTTGTCTCTCCACAAAGCTCTCTCTGGAAGCAGAGACCAACCAGAAACAGCACCAGATCCTTTCCTGATCCTGATTTCAGGTCTCAGAGCTAGTTCTAAAATAAGTCTGAGCACTGACTCCATGCACTCTGTCCAGACAAAAGTCAGCCAAGATTTGGCATGTGTAATGCAGGTTCATGTTTGTATTTTGAGAAGTGCATCTCCTGCTTTATTGTGTTGCTGTGCTATAGTTCTCCTGTTTATTGTACTTTTCCGGGGAGCAGCATGTTAATTGAATCCTAACTGTAATCTTGGGGACAAATCATTGCACAGACGCTTAAAACACAGCCTTAAAATACAGCCTGTATACCCTCTCCCAGCAACTTCAGAGTGAGGATGAATATGATGTAGGTCTGTCGATAAGCTATAGGTTTGCTGTTGGTGGTCACTTGATCAACAATGGTAATTCTTTGACTCAGAAGGTGCAAGTACAAGGAAATTGGGGGGGTATTAGGCATCTAGTTCTACAGTGGCACCCAGAGACGTAACTAGCAATTTGGACACCCTGGGCAGAGATGCTGTCCAGTGCCAGAGAGTGGTAGGGAATGCTGAATGCTAAACAGCAAGGGTGTGAAGTGTTACAGGATGCTGCTAGTCCCCAGGGCTAGCAAACCAGTGCGCCCTAATATATGTAGAGATCCTGCTGGGTGTAGCAGCCTAGAGGGCTAGAATACTTCAAGCCCACTTCTGCAGCCAACAGCACAAGAGGAATTTTGGGGCTAGTACCACAGCCAGCTATCTTTGATCCCCACAACCCAAATAACCAGGTGCCTACGTACAGCTGGGTCAACTGAAGGTGGCTTTTGACACAAGTCCAGGACAGGGTTCATGCCTCTGAAGCCACTGCTTAATCCCTCTGACACTTTACTGCCATAACTGTGCAGCTGCACCCCCTGCATCTATATGGAGGTCAGGCCTTGGGTTTAGACAGATGAGAGCATTCTCTTTAATGCTAGCTGGCAATAATGTGCTGGGCTGGCCATCAGGAAGCAAATGACCAGGGGATTTAATTTTTCTGTTAAAGATGGGAGCAAATATTAATAGTTTGGAGCCTTATATTTAACAAGGCCTTAAACTAGCATAATTCTGTGGGCAAAGCAGTTGTGGGCTCAATGACTGGCCTGAGTTACAGGCAGTTGCATGATTTGTAGGCAGTTGGGTCAATAAGGCATTTGTGAGTCCTACACAGGATCCTGGCTTTAAAATAAAAAAAGTGTTTATAGTTGAGACTTGCATAAAATTCAGATTTCACTGAATCTGAGAGGCTTGCAGCATCATTTATTCTGTGGTAACTTCTATTTTTATAGAGAAAAACTGTGCCATGTTATGGGTTTTGGTCTGTGTGTTTTTGGCTTATTTTATATATTTTATATTTGTATTTTTTCCTTGCCCAACTCTAAATGTCCTTAGGCTGTCCGTGTGAATATGGAGGTCCTTATAGTATCTTTGCAAGATTGTAATCTGTCTATATCAAAGGCCAGACTTATTCTCTGTTGTTTGTAAAAGAATTATTTAATAAGGAACCCTTGTAAGTGTCAACATTACACATGAGATGACATAACACTTGGGGAAAGTAAGGACTTACGCCAATATTCCCACACCAGCTTCAAAGCTAAATATGCTCACACATACAGATGCTTCTTATTTCTCATCTGTGGCTTCTGTTTCCCCTTAATTGGAGTTGACATGGGAAATATCAGTCCTCCTCCTGGATATGTTTTGATTAGTGTTAATACAATGCTCCCTCATTAAAAGGCTCCGTGCAATAAAGTTACATATGGGTGGCTGCATTTTGCATCCTTTTCCACAGTTTCTTTATAGATGCAGAGAAAGAACTGTGAAGTTGAACACCCCCCATGTACTGGAGAAATGTTGGTTTACAGCTGCCTGCTTTCTGTGTGATGATCTGAATCCTAGCCTGGGTCTGCGTATGCATGAGCTTTGCTAACATTTGAAATCTAGATCTAGCTTTTGTGCCCCTCCTAAATAAACACAGGTAGAGTAGTATATTTTACCTAGGAGAGGAATCAAAACCAGGGAAGCTGAACACATAAGAAACCATCTTCCCTCTAGAGTAGAGAGCAGTAATACTTCTAAAAGTTGGAAGCATCATTCTCTGCAAAACCTGCCAGTTTTGGTCTGCCACGTTGCTAACAATTCCTCCCAGGCCAGAGAGGACTTCCTAGTTTCTTGCATAGTCCCTTCCCTGCCCAGCTCCCCAAACTGTAGAGTGCACATGCATTCCAAATGAATTCAAACCTCCATAAAACTTTAATAAACTTTTGTGGTGTGAATTCAAAACATTTAAAAGCCAAGACACCAAAGGCTTATTCTTCTGTTAACAACACAAGTCTTGCTGTAACATCCAAAATCCTTGGCTTCCCAGAGCAACCTTAGGGGGGGAGAGAGAGAGAGCAAGTCAATGTGCTGTACAAGCATACTTACTGATTTTAACCTTTGGGGATCTGCCGATCTGTATGTATCTGTATCCTCTGCAGGATTTAACTGGCAGGAAATTGCAGTATTCTTTCTCTAAGGCTTATAACCCTACATTTATCTCTTCCCTGAAATGATTATGAAGGATTTAAAACCTCTGGCTTCAAAATGGGAAAGGACTCAAGGTCTCCTCACACCTTATGGACCATGGTACCTGGTTACAATGTCCAGGTTAGAAAAGTGTTGTGGAAGCACCAATTCATTGTGCTGGGAACTTCAGAAGCTTACGAGCATATCCAAAAGCTCTTCAGGCAAAACTGACTTTTAGTTCTGTGATAGGCAAGGATTTTTTGGGTGATATCATTTATTGCCTCAATGGCATAGTTGTGATAAAATTAGACAAGCTTTCGAATGTATGGCATTCTTCTTCAGGTCACTGTTTGTACTGTTTCTAGGACAGTGCTTGTGGGTACTCTGTTAGTTGAATAATAAATAATGGTAACCTGGGTATTGCTACATCATAAAGGCATCAAATGTTCTGGTGGATAATAGCATATGGCAAAGCAGGAGGTTTGCCACAGCAGTGACTTTCCAAACCCCACCCCCAAAAAAAACAAGCTCTAATTTATCAATTTAAAAAAAAATTGGATAAAAGCACCCATCCAATTTGCAGCATGTTCTCCAGAGCAGGATCTAGCTTTTCATTTTCTTGGTGCAGTGTCTAATAGCTTTGGACCATGACTGGTGATGCCAGGCATTATAATGATATGAATACTGAAAACTCAACATCAGGATCTCAAAGGGTGCATCTACACATTCAATTAATGTGCTTTAGGTAATGTGCATTAAATCTAGTACCTCTGGGTGCCTGTACGTGAGTGCAGAGGTTGTAATTACACTGCATTGGAGCAGGCTCAATTGATTAATCAAGTCTGGTGGAATATGGCAATTACTGTGCTCCAACAGCCTCCTACATCTTGTGTGTAAGCGTCCCCACACTTCAAAATGGCAGCAGGGGTGCTTGAACAAAAGCTCATTGAACAAGCTTTAGTTCATGCGCCCTCATTGCCATTTTGAAGTCTGGGGACACTGAGATGCTGCAGCATTCGCCACTCTAATTAAAGTGCCATGGCCCCTCGCCGCAAGGCATGTAAAAGTGCCTTCCATTGTGAAGTACTAGAAAAATATTCATTAGCTTAGTTTAATGTGCATTGGATAAATAGCATGGGTTTTTTTTATGGGTGTACTAAAAGGTATCATTTTGGAACCAAGAGTTCTAGTTTTTTGTATGGGTTTCTTGTGACAGTTTCATGTGCATTAAAATAAGCTAATGCTCATTAAAGTGCATGTGTAGGCAAATGTGCCCAAAGTATTGAAACAATTTGTAACCAAAATGATGGAGGAGGCAGATCAGATCTGAGTCCCTGAAACTCTCCATTCATGTAATGAGTTACACAGGTCTGTAGAACCTCTCTGTGAAGATGCAGAGGTATCTCTGGGCATGACAGAATCAGTCCAGTTAAATTAGGAACAGACAACATGTTTTTCATAACCCTACACTATGCTGTAGTTTACTTGGGTACTGGTCCATCTTTAATACTAGCTTGGGCCCCAGTCTTCCAGATGGATCCACACAGGCAAACCTCCCCTACTGTGTGAAATCTCATTATGTTCTATTGCAGGGGCGGGCAATTATTTTGGGCAGAGGGCCACTTATCCAGTTTTGGCAGGCTGTTGAGGGCTGCATGGGTAGCTCTGCCCCTTGACAGATGCTCCACCCCCTGAGAGGTGCCCCGCCCCCTGATCACCATCTTGGGACCAATGCCCCAGTGTCTTGGGATCAATGTCCCAGGGCCAGCACCGGTGGGGCCCAGAGCAGGGCGTAAGCTGGCAGGGGTCTGTGGAGCTGGGCTGGGCTGCACCAGCAGGGAGAGGGAGGAGCTGGCTTGGCTCCATAGAGCCCCTGCTGGCTGGGACCCCACGCTCCTGCCACCCTGCTCTGGGCCCCGCTGGCACTGGCCCCAGAACACCTGTGTGGGCCCCGTGCTCCCACTGGCTCCTGCACCTGCTCACTCCCAGTGCCCCCCAGCCCCATGGTACAGGCAGGGGGCAGCGCACAGCCCGGACCCTCTGCTTACCGGCAGAAGAAGCTGGTGCTGAGTGTGGAGAAAAATGGCCCCTCATCCGCCCCATTGCCAGTGCTCCCTGCTGCAGCTGCTCGCAGCCCATGCGGGGCTATCCAGAGTGGGCACAGGCAGCCCCATGTGGGCTGTGAGAGGCTGCAGCATGGGGAGTCAGCCATGGGGCAGGTGAGGGGCCACTCTTCCCCCCTGCGCTCAGCACCAGCTTGTAACTTGGCCCTGTTCTCAGCCTGGGCCCTGTGCCGGCTCTGGGCTCGCCCGTCAGTGCTGCCTGCAGCAGCAACAGCTGTGGCCCCATCTGCTTGCTGCTCCAGGCAGTGTTTGCTGCTGCTGTCCACCTGGAGCTTGTGCGCTGGGCAGCACAGAGGCGATGGTGGCAAACACTGCCCAGCGTGGGAAGTGGGGGGCCGCAACTGGTGTTGCCATGCACAGCCCTGACAGGTGAGCCCAGAGCCGGCGCAGGGCCCAGGCTGGCAGCGGGGCCGGGTTACAAGCTAGTGCTGAGCATGGGGAAAAGGTGGCCCTTCCCCACCCTGTGGCTGGTGCTCCTTGCTGCAGCCTCTCGCAGCCCGCACGGGGCTGTCTGGAGCAGGCACAGGTAGCCCCATGCGGGCTGTGAGCCGGCCATGGGGTAGGGGCGAGGGGCAGCTTTCACCCCCTCCATCCCACGCTCAGCTTTTCCCTGGGTTCCTTCCCTGTCCAGGATCCTCCCCTGTCCTCCCCCACTTCCTCCTTACCTGTGGTTCTGGCCGGGGCAGCCATGTGGTCCCAGGCCAGAAGCCCCTGCTGGGGCTTACAGCTGGGGGCGGAGGGGGGGCCTGCTGGGCTCCCCCTGGGTGCTACAGATAAATATTAATTTTAAAAAATTTTTAGGGGCCACGCAGGCTGGATAGAATGGCCTCACGGCCCAAGTGCGGCCCATGGGCCATATTTTGCCCACCCCTGTTTTATTGGGTGCCCTGAAGGACAGTTTTCCTGTATAAGTCAGCTTGTGGAAGTGTGGCCTTTGTTTGTATTATAATGGATAAGTAACAGGTATATCAATTTCAAAGCAGCTGTAAAGACATTTTTTCCCTTGTTGCTACTCTAGATGTTTTTGCTATGGCCAGCCTATGAATTTTTAGCTCAAAACAACAACCGAAGAAACCCAACCAAACCAAAAAAAAAAATGTAAAGTCTCGTGACAAAATGATTTTCCCTGTTTTGCAGCCTTAAGACTGGGTAAATGACACATGTTTATCTGTCAGCATGTCATTTATTTGATAATGTCTCAGGCGTGTAAAGGCTATGTTAGCAAACTGGCAGGATTCCTATCAGTGCTGCGGCTTTCACCGGTTCTTTCTGTTCTTATTTTCTAATTGCAAGGGGCTTTCCTTTTCCTGTGAATGAAGGAGTGACAGCAGCTGTAGCACAGGCACAAGGCAGGGAGGTTTGGAGGGAAGCTTCCTTCATATGCCTGAAGCTTAATCCTGAGCTGCATGACATCCTTCCTTTACTTTAGTTCTTTGCCTCCTTTCAGCTGATACTGTGGTGCTAATTACATGATGTTTTTGTGGTGTGGACAAATGCCCACCAGGGACTGGGATTATTCCATCAAAATCATTTTCATCAGTGACCTAAATAGGATTTGATCCTAGACTTGTAGAGGGGAAAAACAATTGCATTAGCTCAGTTAGCTCTTCGGGGCAGACAGTGTCATCTTATGGGCTCCTGCAATGGCACAGTGGCTGCAATGCTTGGGGCACTGCCTCGGTATGTGCGTGCCAGCTCCTGCCCAAAGTTTCCTGTATGGTTGGAGTTGCAGGTTCTTACAATATTCTTTCTAGAAGTCCATATAACTTGTCATCACAGAGAAATTTGGAAGCCCTTAGCAGGTCTTTCATTCTTTCCAGTTACTCAACAACTCTTTCCTAGAAAAATGATATCCTCCTTATCTATTTGCTAATTCCTACTACATATCACAAGGCAATCCTGTAAATTCCTATCAGCCTTGACAAAGTTATCTTGTAGACCTATGTAGTGATTTTGATGGCTGCACAGAACTGTTTGTCTTGTTCTGAATTAAATTAATAACATAGTGATGGCACTTACTTTAGCACCAAACTTCTAAAACTCTCTTAATATACTAATCAGCATGTCAGTGGAATATTTTTTTCTGGATAAAGACAAGCCTAGTGAAACGGATTAGACATTCACATGGCATTGCATAATTCAGAGAGCAGGCATGGTGCATATGATTTGCATTAATAGATTCCATAGCAGCAGCTTCTTACAGGTCTCTCTCATTAGATTGTATGTGGAAGCTTCCAGACTGTCAATCAATTACAGTAATTTCCTCTTCCATATTTATTCCATCACTATCATTGACAGTTACCATTAAATGACATTAATACAATACAATACCATCTTGCATTTTTCCAGTGCTCTTCACATAGTGTGCTTAATCTGTGGGAAGCTAAGGGATCCCATTAAAAGGAAGAAAGGTGTCTTTGCTCCCTAGCTCAGTGCTGCATAGCTCAGCGCCAGGGATGGGCAAGGGGTGAGCAGGAGGGGAGCACCTTCCTTCTTCCTTCCTTCTTCTGGTCCTCCAGGCTTGCTGGTGGTATTTAAAACTTTGCTCATTGTCTCATTTACCTAAGACTTGCAGTAAGCTAATCCTCGTGTTTGCCTGAAGATATTGTCTATATACTAGGAAACCCAAGGAATACTGCTGATCTTTAGGATAACCATGATGGCATATATTAAGAAGAATGAGCACATTTGTCCGTACTTCTGTCATGCCATAGCTAAAGCTGTTATGACAGTCAGAACACTGCTCCTTGCTCTGTTCCTGCCAAGAATAAGCTGTACCTGCAATAAAAAGAGACCCTTTGTTAAAGCCTTCTTTGCCTCACTAGTCAAGGCCATGAACTTCTATCTGAATAGGATGCAAGACCTCCTAGCTTCTGGGACTTTTGGCAGTTTACTTGGCGGGGACAAACGCACGGTGTGAAATCCATTAACGTGTGCTATCTGAGGAATCTGGATGTGCTTTGCTTTAGTGGGCGCTACTCGGCGGTGTATCTAACCTGGGGCATTGCACGTGCGTCTGGTCACCGGGCATAGATGGACTTTCATCACCTGTATGAGAGAAGGGTAGCATAGTTTTGAGCAACTGCTTGAAGGCTGCTTTACCTTCAAGCCTTCTCTTTTACCTTCCCCACTTTCCTTACTTCTTCCTAAGAAAATACCCTAGATTTTAACTCAATACCATAGCTTTAAATTAGCTCTTCTGAGAAACACGTTTACAGGTAAACTAGGAGGGTACGCAGGTGTCCCCTTCTTCCCCCCTTTCCCTCCCACCCCGCCCAACTTGCTATAACTTTCTACTCAAGTTTCCCTGTGCTCTGCTAAAGAACACGCTAACAATGCAGCAACTGCCTTTTGCATTGCCTTTGTTGTAGGGATTGTTTCTGCCACCCTCCAATCCTGAGGTGCTTTCTGCAGCCGGCTGAGATGACATGATGAGATTCTTTCACCACTCATCATTAAACACTTCATCAGCAATTCTGCACATGCCCAAGGGCTTTTCTTCTCCTCTTCTGCCTTCGCTGACTTTTCTGGTGCTTCTTGCTTCTCCAACTCTCTTCCTAAGTTGGACACTTTTCCACTTATCCTCGTCTCCCTCATCTTTGATATATGTCAGAGACTAAGCAGCATCAGTTGCCACTGTGTCCCCGTTCAAGACCTTCCTTAAGCTATTGCTGCCAAATATACTGGATGTCTTCTTTCTCACAGAGCTCCACTTCCATCCTTGTCATTCACGGGTAACAGTTCAATGATCTTTCCCCTTCTCTGTCCACTGAGCTCATTTAAAATCCAAACAGTTTCTTGCTGTCAGCTCTCCTGTTTGTGACTTCTCCTCTGTTTACCCAGCTTCTCTCCTCAAAATCTTTCCTGTCACCTCTCATCTTTGGAGATGTCAGTGCCTTTTCTTAAGCCCTCCCCTGCCCCCCTCACTTTTTCCACTCTCATCTCCCGTTTCTAGCCCCTGTTTGCAGGTCTGCATTGATGGACAATTTACAGTAGCAACACCATGTTATCTTATGTTTATTCATCATTAAGCGATTAAACCTTCCTCAGGAAGGGGGATGGCCTTGGTCTTTGTTATTCATACCTCAAGCAATACCTTTAGGTTCTAGTTTATTGCTGTATAATTGGTTTGTTGGTACATAAAGTTCATGCTCTAGCTTTTCACTGGTTTGACCTTTTGTAGGAATCTGGTTTTTTTTATCACAAGTTTAAATAAGTTTCGTGTTTGGCTAAAAGCTTGGGTGCCTCCTTTGTGGGTTTTGATCAAGAGCCAGGTTTTCCAAAGTCTCAATACTTTTCATACAGCAAGTTATGTTTTAGACCAAGCTTTCTTTTTTTTTTTAACCTAGAGTAAAATGTTTCAATTTGAGTGCTTTGTAAATCCCACTTAGATGCCTAAAGACAAGTAGCTTGATTTTCACAGGTGCAGAATGACTTGGACTAGACTTTGGGCACTTTCCATTGAAGTTTCCGGGAATCTTTTTTCTTAAATAGCTCAAGGGAGTTGTGAATACTTTGTCAATCAAGTAATATATTTTTAAAATAATATTACACATACTAGAAACTTATCCTACAGGATTTTATCCTTCTGCCCCCATTCATGGAACAAACGACAGATTGCTGATTCAACAAATTGTAGAAATTAAATGTGGAAGTGAATTTTAATATTTGCACCAGAAATGCTTGTATGCTTGTTAGGTAATAGAAACAATATACCAGGTGACTATCTGACCAGTTACAGCTTGACATTGGTAGCTCAAATTTTGGAGTATTCACAATTAATTTGGGACAAAAATATCTGAGCATAACCTAGTTCAAAACCAAGCAAATATAAATAGTGAACTGCTTGAAGATATCCTGTGAGTTGAAAAAGTGGATTCATGCAAGGAATAAGCTGTGTCCTATAAATTATCCACTTTGTTTTAATAATACTGTAATTTTCTAACGGCTCTTTTATCCCACCGTAATTAATAAACTATGTGCACAGGAATCATTTAGTCTTTTGCTGACATGGAATTTGGTGTGTGCCATTTTAATGGAACATGTCATGATTTGAAATCAAACTTGCTAACCACTCAGCTTGCAGGTGTGGATGTTAGGAGAATATTGCACCCTAGTTGTGAAGTGATGCTGATTGTTAAGTTCCACTGAGGAAAAAATACATTATAAGAACTAGGTATTAGTGTTATCTGCTTTTGCTAAGCCTGACCCAATGAGATCACAGCCCAAGGTGGATTTGTATTTATGCACAGGAGAAAGGTAAAAAAAATGTTAATTAGAACTAGAATTCAGCTCATAGAAAACAAAATATATTTAAAGTCCTTTTAAATTACATTGGGAAAGGAGTGTTCTGTGGAAAGTTTCACAGGTTGATAACAAGGGGTGTGATGTGTGGAGTGATTGGGTGAGTACTTTTACTTCCTCTCAGGAAAATCATGTAATGAGATATACAGTAGGGCTTGGTGATTTGTTAATGACTTAAGTGCTGTGCCAGAAGAACGTTTGTGTAAGCAGTAGAATAGCACGTCGTATTTGTGTGTGATTAATGAGAAGGTGTCATTTAAAATAAAGCCAGCACACTTCCTTCGTAAATATGTGTTGATGTATCTTAAACACACTCAGCCAACCCACGGCTGAATATTAGTGGGATTACTCAGCAGATTGCTGCCAGGGTTTTCTTTGCCATTTTAGTCATTCTAACACCCGTTTAATAAGATGAAGGGGGCTGAGAATTCACATTACGTATTCCCATTATTGTTAAGTCTAACTTGTGGCTCTGTTAAAGGTCATGGATATTTGAAGCCATTTCAGACAGGTCAGACCACAGCTATTAGTCACAGAGCATTATTCATCCAAATCTCTCTTTCTCTCTCCCCCTTATTCCCATCCTTATACTTGAGAAAATGATTTTTGACTGGAATACAACATCCAGATAAAACATTTTCTGGGTGTTGAGTTTTTCCAAGGAAATTTAAATTCTGAATTCTCATTGGACGCGATATATTGGCACATTGTCTGAGGTGGAGTGACCTGAGCTCCCTTGCGGTAGTTATCCACCAGAACTCATTGCAGCAGTTT
The DNA here is from genome assembly GCF_001723915.1 of Gavialis gangeticus. Classification (NCBI taxonomy): domain Eukaryota; kingdom Metazoa; phylum Chordata; order Crocodylia; family Gavialidae; genus Gavialis; species Gavialis gangeticus. Next base: position 59,040,942 of record NW_017728992.1, read on the forward strand.
TTGTAGTCCTGTCTGATTGTCATTCTTTTTCAGACGTGGTGGTTTGCTGCCTTTCTAATCCTTAATGGGAGTTTCCCAGTTCCTTCCCCATTTCAGTCCATTTGAATTGTTTCCACTGTGTGCTGCTGATTTCATGAATGCCAGAATTTTGTCAGTGTCTGTTATCTGGCTGTTTCTCAACCCTTTTTTTTTTTTTTTAAAACAAACAACTTTTGTCATATGCAAAAATGTTCTGTTGCAGTCATGACAAAGATGTAAAATGTTTTTGTGATTCATTCCTGGGTGGGAATACTGTGGGTTTCTTTTTTTTTTTTCTCTTTTAATGTAAAAACTCTTCTTTTGCTAGTAGTACATGGAAGTAGAGGTTTGTTTGTTAAACACTGATACAGGCAGTCCTCAGACTTACGCCAGAATTGGTTCCTGAAAACCCTATCTTAAGTCGAAACATTGTAACTTGGAACCAATTTTCTCATAAGAAACAGTGTTATAAATGGGAGATGGGTTCCTGAACCAAGGCCCGATACCCTATTTTCACCAAAAATACCCCAGAATTTTGTACTTGATCAATTATAGATGAGTAATATAGCTACATTAATGTATTTATATGGTAAATAAGTAATCATATTGATTTAGAAGGACTTCTTTGAGGTGACTGCTGGACTTTTTGAAAGGCTCTTGGCTGGAGTCTTCTCAGGAGTCTGGGCTGCAGGTTTTTCTGGAGTCTTGTCTGCTTTCTTAACGACAGTGTCCGAGGAAGTTTGAACAGATGTTCTCCAGGGAGATGAGTGATGCAGAGAACTTGTTTGCTGGCATGGCTTTGCATCGGATCAAGCGTTGTAAGTTGAAACTGGCATTGTAAAGTTGAAACAGGGTGTCAATTTATAAACATAAGTGTGAAAGGTTGTAACTTGAAACGTTGTAAGTCGAGGACAGCCTGTATTACAATATTATTCAGAGACTCCAGCTTGGGACCCATTTATGTTCAACACTGGAAAAAAGTTGAAATGACCATCTTTGTCCCAAAGAGTTTACAGTACACATGTGCAGGGGGAGGGGGGAAACCCCACCGAAAAAGAAAAAAAAGATGAATGCAACAAACAAGATGGTAGGAGTGAGAAGTAACAAAATTTGGTGACAATTGTTAGAAAACTAGACTTTGTGCACCATTCTTAGTCACTCAGGGGCTGTAATACATTATCAGTTGGCCTAGCAAATGATCACAAAGCCTGGAAACACTTTTGCAAGGGAAAAGTGGTCAAGAACTGGAGCAGTACAGTTATAAAATGTATGTTGTGGATAAGTGCTATGAGATCATATATATATATATATATATATATATATATTTGTCTCCCTCTCCATATATGTAATGGGCACTTCTACATGCATCTCTGGCCAGTAATGAATGCTTTCAAACAAAGTGTATATTTGCATGTAGATGAACTATGGGGACATTATAGGCTAATGGATATGCTGAGTGCAGTTCCAAGATTGAGAATCTTTTGATTCCTGGTTATTAGTGGTGGATTAATGCCCTGCTGGGTCAGGATCTAAAATTCCAAATTATGTGGAGGTCCAAAATTAATGATTGTTGACCACATAACAGTAATAAAAAATTACGCAGGAGATACTGCGTTACCAGATACTCAGCACTTTATCCTGCTGAAAACTTGAACCACTGAAGGGTTCTGAGTGAGCCATGAACATGGATGAGCTAAAGCTTTGTATGGCAGTGTACTGTAAGTCACTGCCTCAAGATCATGACTGAGATGCTGTCAAGAAATCTGGCTAAAATTATTTGTTGGAATTTTTTTTTGTTTGATTAAACACTTTACAAAAAATGTCAGCTTTCTTTGATTTACCGTCAAAGTACTGAACACCTGAAAACCTCGGTTTGAATTCTGAAAGGCAGCTGCAGTGCCTCTTGGGAACTGCTGTTTCAGTTCCACATGCTTCCATTTCCTTCTATGCAATGTGTTCCCCAGCCAGACTGCATGTTTCATCATGCATTGGGGCAATTGAGCAAGAGGGAAGACTGCAACATGGAGGATGTAGTCTGGCCAGCTCACAGGAAATTATGGGGCATAGCTACAACTCCCAGGAGGCACCAATCTGTACAGCTAAAAAAAGTGCAGGTTTACACATAACCAGCTTTTTCCCTAGTTACTTTTCTCCAGGATCAGGTGCTAGATAAACTTTTGAACTGAGTCTGTGCCATGAACTTTCTTTAGGCGTTGGGGTGTTTAGCTTCCAGAATGTAATTCAGGCCTATTTCTATTGAATTCCAAATGGGGTTAACTAATGCTATTTGGCTTTCCTTTTAAAACAGGATTAAGAAAAGCCTTGTAGTTTATGATGCAATTAGTATTACACATTTCCTGTTTGGAAAAGTTATGTAGTGCTGTTAGAGGCTGTGTGTTAGCCAGCTCCTTTCACTCCCAGAGAGGGCAGCATTTTGGGATACTTGAGCACTGGTCCTGTGATCTGTGGACTGCTGTGCTCGTGTGGAGTCCCATTCATGCACAATTGAAGGATTAGGGCCGTAATCTGAAATGAGTTCTTAGATTCAGGATGCTTTGAAATCTAATTACTTTTAGACAGGGTCAGCCCTAGATATTTTGTTTCCTTGATCAGAATACATTTTGATGCTTTCTAACTCCCTACTAGCATAACTGGGAGTGGAGCATTTTAGAAAGCAGCCTTTTTTGGCACTGCCTTTGGTGCAGAGTGGCTGATGCCGCAGCTGCACTATCTGTACCACTGCTGCAGCACAGGAGCTGGTGCTGGCCTGTGCGCCACGGCTGCCGTGAGTATGAAGCTGCTGCGTTATGCCTCTCCAACTCCCAGTCATATGACTAACCCTACTCCCTCAATAGAAGCTGCTGTTGACTGCTACTTAGGTCCCAAAATGCCTCCAGTTCTGTTGTCCCTGGCTAATGTCCAGTTTGTCCACAGAAGGTGCCCAACCCTGCTTCTAGACGATATCTCTACTTAAATCGGTGAACTAGAGGAACTCTGCTAGATGTATGTTTAAGCCAGGGTTAGCTATGTTAATGGTACACCAGCCATTCCCTGGCTAGGCAGATCTCCTCCCAATAGGATACAAATGGGTAACTGTATTCCCCTTACAATTCTGGGAGGCCAAACACCTGTTAAAAAGGGTGCTTTCCCTATCCCCGCTACTGCTCCCCCGGCAGAACAATCAAGAGCTCATTTGAAAAGCAGGTAACTAGCAGGACCCCACTGAAAACCAGATGCTGCAGGAGAGCTGAGCTTGCCCTGAGCAAATAAATTATAGTAATAATAATAAAAGTGGGGTTGTTTTAAATAGGCATTTCTGGCTGTAAGAAAGAGGGACACTGTTATGAAATCCAGGTGCTGCTCTGTGCCTGAGAAATGTGCTGCCCTCTGTAAACTTTGTTTTTTCTCCTCATTTGACTTCCCTCTAGCCTCTACCCACTGCTCTCTTATTTTCCTACTTCAGGTTTTGCATTGCCGGAGCTCTCTGTGGTAGGCCACGTCCCCGCCTCACATGAAAGGACAAATCAGAAGGTACCTATTACACGTCTGTGAGGAGAGAAACAAAGGCGCACAATGCTGACACCCTCCTACTAACTTGGATTTTAATGGTAGGTTTAATTTCCTCATGAAAGCAGAATGAAAGGAAAAAACAAAACGGAAACAACCAGGGTGTGGGTAGCAGTGGTGGTGGGGGAACGACAGCTGTTGTATTCATGGTTAATCAGGTGTGTCTGTCTTTGTGTAGCATCTGTCTGCTACTGTTACGGTGCCACATGTGAAAGAGGAGAGGCATTCATGTTCAAAGCTTTCAGGCCTGACCTCTGTCTCCGTCTCCTCAGGATAGGAGAGCGTGTCTATTTAACTTGCCCTATTATTGGAAACTGTAATTCTACTCTATTAGCCCACCCTAAACATCTTTAGCTGACACGTTTCATATTGCCATAAATCTGATCACTAAATGCCTACTTCCTTTCCCTCCCCCTCCCTCCATGCCTAAAGTGCCATTTATTATTTTGTATTTTTAGTGCGGGTTTTGCCTGAGTAAAGACATCCTTAACATGGAATCAAGGCTTTGGGCTGTGGGTCATAAGCTTGAAAGAGCTGTCCTGCATTTAAGAGGACACTAGATCATGGAGGCTACCCCATCGGTAGAGTCATTGGGACCTCATTTTTCTGAGAACCTGTTTAGTTCCCCCAACCTGTCAGGCATGTCACCTCTTTATCAAATCCTCCAAGGAAATGTCTGGTTGATAGTACAGTAATAAGAGATGGCTTATGAATAGAAAACGCTATCTCTTCTTATTCACTGCCCTTTGTAATAAATCTCTGTGGTACATGTGTGCTGCATTTCAATACTTCAGGAGCCCATATGCCATAAGAATTTGTATGTTTTTGAAACGGTTTCTTTGCAAAGCAGGAAGCTCACCTCCATCTTCTGGGGGCCATTCACCTCCTGGCATGCAATGTCTTTGAGATGGCATCCTCATGGCGTTTAACCAAATAAGGGGGAGCTTTGTCCTTGCTGCTGTTCTCTCCCATGGCATGTTTTACTGCCATTTAGTATATATGCAGGTTCATGGATGACCTTGACAGTCTGCTGGCTTGGTGGGGAGCAGATGTGTTGGCAGAAATGATGCATTTGGCTAAGGAGAAACGGGAGGTTCTGGCTCCACTACTTTTGGAACATTTCCTTTCCAGCTTGTCCCTTAAGCATCATTAATAGAAGTCTAAACATATGGGCAGAGGTAGAAGGGTACAACAGTGGCCTCTGTGTGTCTAAGGGGAATTGAACTAAAAGGAAAAAAGGGGCAAGAGAAAGAAAAGACAGCTTAAGTTGATGCTCAAGGTCTTATATGAATCAAAGGAAAATATTTTTATTTGACCCCCTGCCCCTGAAAATCAATTTTCATTTTGGTCTTTGCGAGTTTCCACTCTTACCTGGGCTGTGGCTTGGCAGATGGATAAAGTAATCTTTGTATGTAATCATAAATACATACATTATTTGATTATTGTTTCCAATATATGTATTAAACCCTCTACCCAACAGAAAATCACCAAAGGGGATTGATTAAATAACTTAGCTAAAAAAGATGCACGCAAGTTACATGACTATATAATGCAGAAATCAAATCCATTTTACTGAGAAACACTGAGAAAACAATTGATAGGAAAACATGGTATGTATAAAGATGAGAGGAGGAAACCTGCAAAATTAACTGATTGCTTTCTACTTAGAGTGTGAAAATGATCCAGTCGATACCCAGGGACTCCTTCAAATGATCTCGAGATTTGGCTGTTCCTATAAACTTTGCAGTAGGGTCACATTGGCTGGCTATCTTGTTTTGTCATCCCCCTCTCCCCGCCTTATTTAAGAGACTGGGAGATTAGCAGCTCTGGCTACAATGAGGCCTAGAAGGAGGATGGGTTCTTACATAAACTTTTGATATGCAGCTCTGCCTAAGTCCTGATTGGCGACATCTCCAGCTGTTCTACCTATGGGAAGAAGCTCCCAGCTGTGCCAAATTGCAGAGGACCAATGTTGTGATTTGAACCTGAACTAACTGTCACAAAGGGTATGCTGAACTCCTTTTGTGTGGAACCAAGTTAATGTGAATGTAATTCATAATAGGTGAAGGATGCATATATTACTCAGCCTTACCCTTCACCTTCCCTCTGACCTGTTTATAAAAGGTGGGTACTGACAGAAAACAATGGACCTTCACTTGTGGAGAATATTCATAAAGCACTAAAGGATGTAGCAAGGAGCTGTGCTATGATGCTGTTCTTAGATGCTGATGTAATATAGTAAAAATAACTTAATGTTTTATGAACTGAGAAGTGTTATGAATTGCCAGTGCTTTGCTCAGATGCAATCCTTCACAAGTTGAATTCAGTGGAATTTCTGACCCTTTTCAGAGCACCAGCCAATCAGGACTCTTGTTCCCTTGGTGCGGGCATTTACAATGTCATTTCCGAAACACCTCTTTTTGGTAAGACATCCTGGAAAAAACAAGTAAATACAAATAAATGATAATCTTGGCATCTCACTGGCAATATTTGGCATCGTTAATGAGAGAAACATTCTGCTTTCTTTATTCCCAGTTTAACAAAATTTTCACTTCAGGGATGCTTTGAAATGAGACAGTAAGTTAAGAAATCAACCAACTATCCTGTAAAACCCATATGTAACCATAGTTGTAACATGGAAAACCATTATGCTAGCTGTGAAAAGTCTTCTCCATTTTCATGTCTGCCTGGTGATTGAATATTCCACCCCCTTTCCATTTTCACCCTTTCCCTTTCTTTCAGGTTGTAGTGTTTCCTCATATGGCTTTGGTGGGTGATCAGAAACAAGCACCCCCAATTCCATAGTCTTTAGGTAGACAGCTTTAAATTCATGCTTTCTGTAAGGAGCTGTTTGTAGATAGCTGCCTAATTAAAGCCTACTTGGGTTTACATTACACCTTTAATCCTAAAAAAAGAAAGCTTCAAACCCTGTACACTCTATATGGATTGTAATCATTTCACCCAATTCCGAAATGCAGCTGCTTTGAAGGTAGCGCATAGTAGCTGCTTAACACAACAAGCTGTTAATGCCTAATAACCTTATGTGACAGTTTAGGAGAGGAAGTGAAGAAGTTTTTGAAACTGCAAGGGAGGTATACATTAAGAATATAATTATTCCAATCAGAGAGCTGACAGCTCTTTAGAGAGGAGAGACTGTTTTGCTGACAGGATGCTCAAGGGGAGGGGGCAGAGAAAGCAAGGACATGTTGACTATACAGGACACATTCTTTATATGCTAAAGAATTTTCTACTATGTTAACCTGAATTAAAACTACCTTGGGGTTTCTGTAGATTTACCAATTCAGGTGCGGTAGGCAGCCCTTTTATGTTGTTCTAGTTTAGGGGTGCCCAACCTTTTTGCCTGATGGGTTGGATTGGCAGTGCCCAGTCTGTCCGCAGGCCAGATCCAGCCAGTGTTCCTGATCCAGCCAGGTGGGCATGGCAGGCAGAATCTGCATATGCATAGGTGGGCAGGGACAGGTTAGTCCTGTAGGGGATAGGAGCTTGACCTGGCCCTGTGGAAAGGGAAGTGGATGTGCTTGGCCCTGCAGAGAGGGAAAGGCATGAGGCCCAGCCCTGCCAGGGGGGAGGGGCATCGCCTGGGCCAACCTGGCCCCATGGAGAAGAAGAGGGCATGGTCGGGCCCCAACCTGTCCCTGTGGAAAGGGAAGGAGGAGATGTGCATCCCTGATCTAGAATGGGGGGAGGGGGGGTCTGGCTGGGGAAGGGGACATAGCTTGGCTCCAACTGGCCACAAAGGTATTTGGGTTTGGGAATTTGGTAGGTGGGAGGGTGGCTGTATTAATGGCCATCACTTCCCTGCCACCAAATTTCCAGACCTGTGGGGCCCCCAGTGGGCCAGGTGCAATGGCTCTTCAAGCCTCACTTGGTGTGCAGGGTGGAGGTTGAGCACCCCTGTTCTAACCATATTTTCTCTGTTTTCATCTAGTCTTGATTTTACTAAAGCCATTAAGTTTTAAATTAGTTTTGAGGCAAGATCACTTTGGTACTTTCTGGAAGGGGAGACCTCTCTTGGAAGGAAGCTGGGGAAAAAATGGTACATGCTTGTCCCTATGGTTGAAGCAGTCTGGTATGTTGTACTACCAGTGCATTGACTGCGATCAGTATGAGATCAAGGAAAAGTAGCTGACTAGGAGAAGTGGTGAAAATAGAAGCTGGAGACAGCAGTAACAAGTACAACTCATTTTTAATATCAGCTTTCTTGGAATGTCTGTTGTAAGGATCACGTGGCAGAGAGAGAGGGAGAGAGTGAATGTACTTGCAACTTCGTATGAGATAGCTGCGTTGTACAGCTGGGTTCAAATTCTGGGATTGGGTAGAAGGGTGTTTTAGCTTGGGAGTTCCTTTGTTCATATAGAGCAAAGAAGCAGATCTGACAGCTTGGGCAGATTAGTTAGAAACAAAGAACCAACCTAAAGGAGGTTTGTTCTGCATCTGGAATCATGCCATGGTCATTTAATACTAGAAAATCAGCTCTGTGGTCACGCAGGGGTATTTTTTAGGTCTCTTGATCACAATAGCTGTGCTGGGAATGGTTGATGGCCATTAAACTCGAGGTTTATTTCTTTTTTTTATAAGAATTTTGTTGGTTGCAAAAAAATAAGTTATGAGCTGTGTGCCCTTTACTTGCTACTCCCAAAGAGGAAAACTGAGGGACATTTGGTGATAGCCAACTGCTGATGGAGTGATTTGCTTTTAGCATTATGGAAAAAAAATGTGAGAGAAGAGTATGAGCTATTATTATAAAATTATCCTATTTTTGCCACTGTGGGCCTCTTCAGGAATCAGTCTGTGGGTAAAAATACTGCCTTTCATTCCAGGAGCTGCTGGATATAAATATATGCTCTCTCTCTTTCCTTTCCCCAATTGTAGCTTTTTCCCTCCTTGCCAGCCAAGTGGAATGTATTTAACCTCCTCTTAGGCAGTGTCTACCCTAGACTTTTTTTTGGGCAATCTCCAACCATGCAACTCTGTTGGTGGCAGGAATGTCTAGAGGTCACCTGCATTTTTTACCATTCTGTTGTCTAGACTTGATCTAATACTTAAAATGTCAAGGCCTGTTTGAGCCCTGTCCACATCAGGGTTCCTACCAATTGCTGGTGGAGCTATATTGCTGGTGGTATAATAGTGGACAGTTTCTCATTAGGTGCCAATAATATCCATTATTAGTTATCTCATAGGAAGAGTTTTCTATAGCAGGTTTTTTTTAGGAAAGAGGAAAGGACTAAGCCATTGGAGGGGAACTGGGGGTGGGGGATATGATTTTTTTTTGCTCATTGCCTATATTTATGTTCATGGCTTAAGCCCACAGCTGTGGCACCATGCTGCTGTTGTGCTCAGAAATATGGCTAATCGTATGTTCAGAAAAATGAAAATAAATTCAGTTAATGTATTCAAATCCATCTTTCCCCTTTGTTTTGCTGGTGGGGATCAGAAATACCAAAATACCACAAGGGAGGCTGCTCTCATGTTACTTCTCGCCAAGTTGGAAATGGGAGGGCTGGAAATTTCATGAGAAAGAGTTTCTCTGGAGAATTGCAGTCCAGTTGTGCAGATGTGTGGCTCTCAGACAGCCTGAATCTTTTGGATAGCAACCTGATCCTTCAAATGCTGAAGTGAACCCCAAATTTGAACCTGTTGAAGATGGTCCATCGTTTTCCTCTGTGGTCTCCTTTGTACTGAATAAATCCTATAAACTCTTCTGTATACTTTGAATTCAGTTCAGCTCCCAACAGAAACAATTGCAAAAATAACTTTGACTTCAGTGGGAGCAGGACTGGATCCTTGTTTCCCTCAGATTTGGTTGGTATGGTATTACAGGATTGCTTATAGGCCCTGTTTCCTATACCTTAGTCTGGTATGATGATGCCACATCACATCTTTCATACATTCATGATACAGATTCCTCAGTCAAAGGCAAGAGAGGTAGTCGTTTACTTCTGTCTAAGATGTTGCAAATCACGGGCTTGAATTTTCCTTCCCATTTCTGGAATCAAAGCTAATGACTGATAGCTGGAAGTAGTTGGCAGAAAATTTAACTGGTACCATAAAGCTTCTGGTGGTGTCAAACATTTTTGACACCAGCCTCATTACATTGTGCTGTCAAGTGAATGAACAAATATGTTTGGGTTAAAAGGCTTGTAGGCAAGATGCTCAACTTCAGGATCAGCTTAGGCAAAATGAATATACTGAAATATCCCCAGCTGTGGGTTCAACTGAATCCTAGTAAAATGCATCCTGACATCCTCAAAGGCTTCCTCTCTTTCATCTGTCTCCTCAGTGGACACTTAACTCATTTGAATCATTTGTGTAAGGTGAACTGGGGTTGGACCCACAGTTGACCCCTGATTTACCAGGGAGTGCTGCACCCTGCCATGCATCACCTCTGTTTTAATTTCTTACCTGATACAAGCCTTGGCTTTGTAGACAACTCCTATTCAGTGAAGCACTTAAACTTAAGTTTCATGGAAGAACAATGGCAGGTGCTGTTCCGAATAGGAATGAATTTGAGCATATGCTTAATTGGGGAGTGGTTTAAAAGTTGGAAAGAATAAAGACTGGGGAATTTTCATTGTTTCCCCTTCCAAATGTTATAACTTTGTATAAGGCCAGGAAGATATGCACCTTATAGACTAAATCAGATATATAACATAAGCTTTTGTGAGCCTGAGCTCACTTAATTGGATATATTATGCATCTCACATATAGGTGAGATCTCTCTCTTACACATGTATCCTATGTACAATAAATTGGTATTTCACAAATACATACATAACCCTTCTATTGGGTACTGGTTGGCAGCAAGAAAGGCCGGGTTCACATTTCAGGGTACCCCATAAATTATACCAGTGGCTTAAGCCCCCACCCAGAAATCTGGGAATACTAAATTTCCTGAGGTGCGCTGCATAAAACCCCTCCTTACAAGCAGTGTAAACATAAAAACCCAAATGTATTACAAAGATTAAAAACAAAACAAAAGAAAATGCTATATATAATTTCAAAACACTATTAACTACAAAGCAAAGTCTATAGCGGCACCCTCTTAGGGGAGGCTTCACCCATACCAAGGCAGTCTGGGACGTGGGGCTTCCCAACAGGTAGTTCCGGGAGCCTGCACCCAGCAATGGGATGGAGAGTGGGGCCCACACCAGAGAGTCCTATAAGCTGCTCCTTTGGCTCACTGTGCCACAGGGAGTTGCTTGAGAGCATTGTAAGGGGCTCCTGAGCTTCCCCTTTCACTATCTGCAAATTCCTTCTCCCTTGACGGAGAATTCACTCTCTAGCAGCCCCTAGCAGCTTCTTTTCTTCCCCAAACCTTCCCCAAACTGGCCCTGCCCCCCCAGCTGGAAGCCCCAGCCGGGGCTTCCGGCCTGGGACCATGTGGCTGTCCTGGCGCAGGAAGCTCAGGTAAGCGGGGTGGGGTGGGGGGAAGGGTAGGGAAGGAGCCTGGGGAAAAGTGGCCCGGGGAAAAGCTGGGCATGGGGGGGGACAGCAGCCCCTTGCCTGTCCTGTGGCTGGCACCCCATGCTGCAGCAGGCTGTGAGTGGCTACATCAGGGAGCGCTGGCGATGGGGCAGGGGAAGGGCCACTTTTCTTCCCCCTGCCATTTAGGACCAGCTTGTAACCCGGCCCCGCTGCCAGCCTGGGCCCCACTCTGGCTCTGGGCTTGCCCACCGGGGCTGTGCATGGTGACAGCAGCTACAGCGCCCCCCGCTTGCCGCGTCAGGCGGTGTTTGCCACTCTTGACTCTCAGCTACCCAGTACGCGAGCTCCAGGTGGACAGCAGCCGCCACCACTGCCTGGTGCAGCAAGTGGAGGGGCCACAGCTGCTACTGCCACGTGCAGCCCCGACGGGCAAGCTTGGAGCCAGTCTGGGGCCCAGGCTGGCAGCAGGGCCGAGTTACAAGCTGGTGCTAAGCATGGGGAAAAGTGGCCGCTCCCCCGCCCTGTGACCAGCACCCCACACTGTAGTTGCTTGCAGCCCGTGCCTGATCCAGACACTCCTGCGTGGGCTGTGACTGCCTGCAGCAGGGAGCACCAGCCATGGGATGGGCAAGCAGCTGCTTTTCCCCATGCTCAACACCAGCTTCTTCCCTGCAGTGAGCAGGGGCTCGGGGCTGTGCACTGCCCCCTGGCTGTACCACGGGACTGGGGGACACTGGGTGTGAGTGGGCTGGGAGTCAGTGGGAGCACGGGGCCCACACAGGTGTTCTGGGGCCAGTGCCGGCGGGGCCCAGAGCAGGGTGGCAGGAGCGTGGGATCCCAGCCAGCAGGGCCTCTATGGAGCCAGGCCAGCTCCCCCCTCTCCCTGCTGGTGCAGGCCAGCCCAGTTCCACAGACCCCTGCCAGCCTGTGTCCCGCTTTGGGCCCCCCAGTGCTGGCCCTGGGACATTGGTCCCAAGACATTGGGATACTGGTCCCAAGATGGTGACCAGGGGGCGGGGCACCTGTCAAGGGGCGGGGCTACCTATGCAGCCCTCAACAGCCTGCCAAAACTGGGTAAGCAGCCCTCTGCTCGAAATAATTGCCCGCCCCTGGATTAGATCTTTGCAGGTTAGTCTAGCCTGGCTATGCTAAATCACTTCGTAACTGCGCAGACATCTCAGACATACAGGCACATGCCTGCAGTGGCTCAGGCTAGAAGCCAGGGGGTGCTAGAGCAGCCCTCACTTACTTTCCACAGGGCTGAGGTGAGGGGGGTGTGGCCAGGTCCTGGCAGGATTAGGGAGGGGTTTGCTCCTCCTCGATAACAGAGCATTTATCAGCTCTGTTATCAGCATTTATTATCTCATCAGAAAACAAACAGCCTCTCTCATTATTTCAAGCTGTTCTTAAACAAAGAAGGAACAGAGGGACATTACCAGCTGAGCTGTTTATTAGCTCCAAAAAGTCCTAAGCTGACACTGCTGTCTGCCACAGCACAGAGGTAGCCAGCATATGGTCTGCTAGCTAATGCTGAGGTGTCTGTGTAAGGCAGAGGGGACAGGGATCCCTGCTTAGCAGGGAGTGGTGAGGGGAAGGCAATAGCAAGAGGATGCCAGGCAGACACTGCTGTATACATAAGTCTCTGCTGGAGCTGCAGCCAGGGACCAGAGGGGAGCAGCCAGCCCTGCTGTGGAACAGAGAGCCCTGCCCAGTCCAGAGAGCATGCTGGGATGTTGGGGATGTCTGATTTAATTTAAATCAGTGAGGGGTCTGGCACAGATAATGCATAAACCAGTTTGAGCCAATCAGTTAAGTCTGATACTACATTCAACCAAGTTTATCTCAAACCGGTTTTAGCCATTTTCAAACTGGTTTATGTTAACTGAACATCTTTTCTGTTACAGGTTCAAACAAGTTTCTGATCACTTAAACTGGTTTGTGTGTAATGTCTGTCCCTAGCTCTTATAACCCTCTGCATGACATCACCATGACCTTGTCCAGTCAGGGAGTGCCACTTATTTTGCCCAGATACAAGGCCCCAGGTTTCCATGTGCAGAGCACATGACCAGAACAACAGGGGCCATCTTACCCAGATAATACACATGCGCACACACACACGCGTGCACACACACACAAATACACACACTTTGTCATACACAACCCAAGTATGTAGTTTCATAGATTGTAGGGTCGGAAGTCTGACCCCCTGCCATGGCAGGAAAGAGTACTGGGG
>NW_017728992.1:59055292-59097130 GCF_001723915.1 Gavialis gangeticus
GACCCTAGGCCTGGGTGCGCCTCCCCTGGGGCCTACGGGGGTCCCGGTGGTGGGGGGTGACCCGGTCCCTGCTCAAAAAAATAGAGGCAAAGAGATTGTTAAATAGGTTAGTTGTGTCATCTGGTGCAATGACCAGATTTCCTAGTGTCCCTTGCAGAGGCCCCACATTACCCAGTACCTTCTTTTTACCCCCTATGTATTTAAAAAAGGACTTCTTGTTGTCCTTGTTCTGGGAAGCTTGTCCCAGTTCCATCTCTGCCTTGGCCTTCCTGACTGGCCCCCTGCAGCCCCAAGCAACCGCAGTACAATCTTCCCTGGTGATGGCCCTTCCCTTCCACATATATAAAATTGTTACACATCTATAAAATTGTAAAAGATAAATGCCTGAGTCATGATTTATATTTTTCTACCCTAAAAATATTGCTAACATTTCTTTCTACTTTATCCTTCTTTCTTGGTAAATAAAATATTTAAATATCAAGCTTTTTTTTTATATAAAGCAGATTAATCAGAGCTTCAACACTCATTACCATGCTCGTGATTGCTGTGTAAATTAGCTGATAAATTTTTGACTAATCCTATCTTTTTTCTCAGAGAGAGTCATGGGTTGTATGCAGCAAGATGGTGACTCAGTGCAGCTGGAGCTCGTAACACAACTCATTTGAGCAATGTAGAGGATATTTATCAAGAAAAGAGTCACAGATGAGGCCTTTTGCAGAAAAACTGACTGAACTATATGCTTCTGATTGCACTACCCACTCTCAGATAAAGTTAGCAAGATAAAATCTCAATCTCATCCCAGTCTGTCGTGTTGATCACTGAGGGTCACTTTCTTCAGCTTTACCATAGCTGCTGCTTACACATGCCTTTTTTTCTCTCTCTCATAATTTAGGGACAAGAAGTTACTCACAGGCCTAGTCTCAACTCAAAATGCATTCAAGATGCATTTTTTTTTTTACCTCAAGGTGACTGATTTGTGAGATCTCTCCTAGGTTGAAAAGCCCAGGAAGACAAAGCACTTTTGTTCCTATACTGTGAAACTAAAGATTTGTACCTCTGCTTGGGGTTGACCTTGGTGAATTTTACTTCAAAATAAAACCAAATCAACCAACTTCTGGGGACCAAAATCTGGGAGACAGTCCCTGGCATACCACAGGCCTCTGAGACCAGAGTAGTCAACAACACGTCTGGTATTAGTTAGTGTAGCCACTTTAGTGGGGCACTGAGGGCAGGCTAAGTTGCTCTGCCCAGGGCTGGGGAGGTCTAATTAGCTCTGCTTCTGAGCAGAGCTAATTTGTACAATCCCTGCTGTGTCATGCTTGGACACAGCCCTGAATAATGTATTTATTTAGTTGATCTATCTGCCCTGTCTAAAGAAGGCTATGGACACCGTACACTATAACCCACATGGTACAGGACAAAAACAGACTCTCCAAAGGACACCCCAAAACCTTCAAAACTCTACCCCAGCCCACCAAATCTCACTTCCCACTTCTCCCCCAAAAAGCATACTTACCCCTACCTCAGGCTACTCAAATTATCTCCTTACCCCAGTGAACATATCATCCAAATCTATAGAATAGCAGCAGAAGACAATAAAAGAATGAAAGTCCTTCCATCACCACCTCTATCACTGCCAAAGGATACTCTTGAGTGGTGCCCTTTTGGCAGAGCTGCCCAGCAGGTGTCCACTGTGGATGTTGTTTCCCCTCCCTTCCCCTTGAGAGGCCAGCTGAGTCCTTCTCCCTCCAGTTGGTTTAATTTGCATGACTTCTAGATTCCTCAGTCACTGCAAGCTTTGGGTGTATATCAGGCATTTGCATAGGTGCTGGCTGAAGTGGATCAAACTTTGAAATGTTGCTTCTAATCAGTTTAGTTGTCTTCAAGCAAAGTCAGTTATGAAAGCTGTGGGAAGCCTACTACTTTTGTTAAATTACTGCTGTATGTAGACTGCACTCAGTACAATAAGTAGTGTGGTTTCCAAGATAACCAGTGTAACTAGAATCAGAGTCCCTTCTCTGGAGTGAGTGAGTGATGATTTCCTTGGTTTTCATACTGTACAGCCCTTTTTCAACCTCTATTCCATCTGAGAGGGTTTAAATCAATACTTTGAGTTTATTTGCGTCTTTCATGGGTGTATTGGTGACTGTCTAATTCATAAAAATTGCCAAATGTTAATGTCACATGCTAAATGGATAAACTGGCAGAGATTGGCAGTAAATCCCCCCAAAAAGGGGAGATTGAAAAATACTTTCCCTCCTATTGCTGTCTATGTTTCTGTCTCTCTGTGTGTTTCTGTCTCTCCCTTTTCCAGGATTGCAGTGCCTCAAGTTCCCTTATGAATCAGATGCCTGTTCCATAAGATCTGATGCTACTGCAAAACAGACAAAATCTTGTGCGGAAGCTTTAAAAAAATTGCTTTCTCTGTTAGGCCTGGACCCTATAGTTGTTATCTGGCTAAGAACCTACATGTTGCAAATTTACCTTTGGAGCTTAAGATTCAGTTCTTCCTACCTAGATAGTGAGATAAGCTTAAAAATGCTCTTCTTTTTAAATGAGTTTTTATCTGACATCCGGTGTTTGAGCTTTTTGGAGTGTTTGGGATCACATTGTAGTCACATTGCAGTTGTACCCCATAACTATGAAGCTGGCAGTTAATAATTATACACAACTGAGGTTCCCATAATTTGACTTTGTAGAAAAAACTTAAGAAAAAGCTGGCTTTAAGAAAAACAAAATACCAGGAAACCTCCTGATAAAATCTGTTGTGGAAGTCAGTTATGGAAGCTATTGAAACACTTCTATTTTCAGTAGGCTGCTGCGGCAGATAGTTGTTTTGTGGTAAAAGCTCAAGAATTAGGAAAGACCTTTGCATGGGAGGGTTGATATTGGGGATTATTGAAACAGGCATATAGGCAATATAATTAATTGTTTATTTCCTAGATTGTAAGCATTTGGGATGAAGGATAATAAAATCTAGTAACCTTAGCATGCAGGGAAACAGAGTTTCTGCATTTGAATTAGTTGTGAGAAAGGGGCATCAGTTTGAGAAGCAAGGCGAGTGAATGACACCATCTGAAGCAGAATCCAAAATATGATTGCTTTGACTTGTTTCCTTGTTTGCAATGATCTGCTATGTCTCCAGTGGCTCTGCTTCACTGAGCCCTTTCAAATACATTCTAGGGGCAAAGGGGTCAGTAGGCCTGAAGATGGGAGGTATCTACTAATCTTTTTTAAGCCTTGGAGGAGCCGTGATAGCAGGCACACGTAAAAGTTCATATAATTTTAGAGCTCTTAAGTGTTTGAAGAGTCATCCTTACATTAAGATTAGGGACTGTCTCTGAAAACTTTACTCTTTCTAACACTGGAATACATTTTCAATGCTTCCTCTGTTTTCTACTATACTGCATCAACTTCAGTGATGCACATTTGAACTGACACTCCTAAGTGTTTCTCAGTTTCCTGAGTCAGACTCAATCTTGCACCTTTATCTTATCCTTCCACTGTTCCCTGAAGTAAGCCCAGTTGAAAAGCTGCTCACTCAGCCTTACGTGACCTCGTGGATATTGTACGGGATGCAAGAAGGCTGCTTCACAAAACCAGCAATGTAGGGTCCTGTGTTCCCCCTTCTTTCATTGTAGTCCTTTAAGGGGCTAAATTCTCTTATTCTTGTGTATCCTCAGTGCAAGTGAGAGGAGGGTTTGTCCCCAAGGAGAAATAACCCATGTGCTTTGCCCTACTCAACCTGGACTCTGCCTTTGTGCTCCAGCTTTTGGATTCAAAAAGCCTTTTTTGGTTTGCAGCTCTGTGGATGTGCAAAGGGTCAGTGCACTAATAGGATCCAGCACTGGGAAAGGCCAAAGCTGTGGGGGTCTCTTTGGAGATTTCCTTCCCTGTGTGGAGGAGGTCGGCAGTAATGCAACAACAGTTCCAATTTATTTATGGAAAAAAGGGCACCCAAAAGGGGCAACCTTAGAAACGAGGCATCTTTTTAAAGTCTTCCATCAGAGTGCTCTTAACCCCAAACCTACCAGTTGTTGATCAATCTGGTCCTTACATATACCGAAAAGTGTAGCCCTGTTTTTGTTTGCAATCTCTTGCAATGTGGTGAGAAGTCAGGGTGGGGCTTGGGTTGTTGTTTTATTGTTGTTGATGATGATTGTAACTAACAAATCCTAGGGAACATACTTACCAAGAGTTTCTAAATTAAAGATGAACTTTGGTAGCCGAAAACAAGCCAGTATGCTGAATGAAGTGATAAGAGTATTCCTTAGAATTCAAGTTGTTTATGTGAAATTATGAAGACCGATGAGGGAATTTACTCTGTAGCATGAAGCATCTGTGGAGCAGCCAAGCAGTCCCCTACATTCAAACGTTTTGGAGAAAGGCTTTTTCTACATATTGCCCGCTCAGGAGGGTTCTTGTTCACCAGCTTCAGAAAACCTTAGGTGCTCGGGCACTGAGAAGCTCTGACCATCAGTGCTAGGGTGAATGACATGGATGCTGTGGGAAACTGAAGTTATTTTGGCTCTGGCACAGTCGATAGCTGAAAGCTATGAGACTCTGGAGCCTAGATCCAAACATAACTTGCACATCTGTAAAATATATTGGAGATAGTTACATGACTTTGAGCAGGAAACAAGTTCAAATCTATTTTGGGGCCATTTTGTTCCCCCAGCAAGTCTGTCTTTGCTTCTTGAAACTTAATATCACACTTCGGTGAAATGGGAAGGGGCATGGGTAAATCACTTTCTTGTGTGAATTATTTTATTTCTGTGCTTTGATTGTGATTTGCTTCATATTGGGAAAGATCTTAAAGTAGTACATGTGGGAAACACGCTGGTCATGATGCTCCCTGTGGGGATTACCTTTCAGTGCTGTAACATTTATCTATTACTGTATAATAGAAAGAAGACTAGCACCTGACTTAGAATGTACACAGTCCTGAATAGTACTGTTAGGTTGGGGATCAGGTGAAATTTCCTTAAAGTTGGTGGGTATAACAGCTACTGTTCATTGAGAATAAATTTAAGGAAAAATTAAGCTTTTTTATGGAATGAGATAGCTGAAATGGTAGGAGCCACTGCCTAAAACACAGACCTCCTTCAGTGCTGCTCAGGAATCTGAGTTAACTATATTTCACTATATTGCTGAATGCAAGCACAGCACTGCAGGCTGGGTGCTGTTTCCGGTGGAGTTGTGTGTATATATGTATGAGGAAAAGCAGCCAAGGAACACCAGAGAAGTTGGCAGACGCGCAGCTGAAAGGCAACGAGACAGCTGGAATAAGCACTAGAAGTGTGGGTGCTAAGAGGGAGCGAGTACATGGGCTGATTGTGTTGACTGCTGGCTGCAAGTGCTGACATTGGGAAAAAGGCTTTGTGTAACATGTTTGAACATAAACAGCACTCTCTCTCAGACATACATGACCCCATCACCATTTTTTTTCCTTCTGATAGAAACAATTCTCAAGGCCCCACGTAATGGCTAATCACTCATGTTAAAGTGGGTAAAAACACTTTGCCTTTACTGCTTTTTAGCAATGCATTTTCAGATTCCCCACTGTTGATTGACGACAGAGTAAGAGCTGTAACTGAGTGGCCTGCAGTGTGGTCCAGTTAGTAGGATGCTGGACTGCAAAGTCTATTCCCAGTATGGCTGTTAACCAGCACAGTGATGCTGGGTGAGTCAGTATCCTCTCCCACTCATTACTTCACTTTTTATTAGTGTTCTTGGCACTACCACAATATAAACAACAATAATGATAATGTGTTCATACCAGCAATGTGACATAACAGTGTAGGGCAGGAAGAAAAAAGATGAACACATGCAATTATAATGCTGTAGCCCAAAATTAGCTAAGGTAATTAGTTGTGAGGTGTTAGCCAGAATATTGAGGCTAGTTCTCCTACCGAAGTGCAAATTTCGGGAGATCTTTAAATATGACATCTCTAGTAGTACAGAGCCTTCAAATGTCATGTTGCTGCATTTGTTTAATACCAAAACAGGCAACTGCTGTTAACATCAGTTCTTGCAGCAATGGTGTCCCACCCAAGTACTGAACAACGCTGAACTTTTTTTTCCTTCTGGGAACTGAAAACTTCCAGGTACCCAGTTTGAGACATAGTACTGCATTATTGCATTGTCTCACCTCCTGTACTCTGCTATGATGCCATTGTCTTCCAGACTTCATGAGGATTACTGATGACCAGTGAGTACTTTAGGGCAGTGCCCTTTCTGAGATTCCCAAGGTTCCTGTCTCCTGGAAAATGCAGGTATAGCACCAAATACAATTTTATTTCAGTTCCAGCAAATCTAACACTTAAAAAGAACGAGAGGCTTTCACATTCCATACTTATTAGAAATTCTTGCTTCTAGCCAGTCTTCACATCATTCACTTTGCTTTGCGATATTTTTTTTGGGTATGTTGAGGGCTTGGCTTTGTGGCCTGCCACATCCCCCCCGAAAAGCTCTGTATTTTTTCATTTGATTAGAGATTCAACTCCACTTCCTCACTCGTACTTGAAAAATAGACACTATCTAGTATGTTCTTCAACAAAGCCATGTTTGCATACGTGGCAGATTTCAGTCTTGTGAAGTTAGCAAACCCAGGTTCCATCCAGCACTGTGACTGATGAGGCTGTAGCTTTGTCTCTGACCTTGGAAGCACTGAACATAAGGGGAGTAGACTCTGGTATGGATTTCCAAAAATGCCCTGTAAAACTGTGGTTATCATTCTAATTAGGAAAGGCAGTATTTCTTGAACATTAATAAATATTGGATTTGGAGAGAAACAAATTCAGGCTTCAGTAGTTCTGAATTAATTGTTCTCCATAATGGCTCTTTAAGTTTGTTCAGGTTGTGACTTATAACTATCACAATTTTCAGGTTGGAAAATATAGACTTATAACTATCGATTTTGAGCAAATTCTTTCAGACCATTTGGGATGTGCCTCAATTGGCTTTGAATGTACCCATCACCCAGCCTGCTGGGCTTCTTGGGTTTCGCTTCCCCATGGCCCTCGCTGAGGCTTAGGTCCTCTGTGAGGGTGCTTGAATTACCTTCCGGGCTCTTTCAGAACCATTTATATTCAGCTTCTCATTTACAGGATAGCAAAAAGTGGCTGGATCTCCCTAGCCTCAAAATGAACTATCCCTTATAGTCATCATATAGATCTTCATAACACAATCTATCCTCTCCTTTCTTACATGCTTTGGGCAGTGAGTTATCTATGTTGTCCTTTAAAGTATCAGCATCTGAGGTTAATTAATCATTGAGATTAATGGAGCAGATGTGTACTTCACAGTCCAGTTTCTGGATATATCTACATAAGTGCAATTTGATCTAATTAGCATGGAAAACAAGTCCACATTGCTAGCACAACTCTGCTGTTAGTTTTTCCTATGCTAGATGGATTCAAGCTTGAACAAATATGCCTAACCATCCTACAGTCACACCTTCAGATGCAGTGTAGATATACCCTCAGGTACTACAAGTGCAGTCAAATGTCATGGCCTTAGTTGCACTCAAATCACATTTTTGCAGCTGTCTAAATAGACACTGTTCCCCCCCACCACTCCCCCAACAAGAATTTGCAGAATAATAAGGCAGCTTTAAAAGAGGTACTTAAAAATGATACTGCTGTGTGCCAGCTGAGTCTGAGTCCTGACTGAACTGTGCAAAGTAGTAGGACTGATGGGCTTAGGGCAGTGTAGAGAAGATCTTGAATTCAGTGAATGTTTTTGGACATCGCACATATTCCTGTCTGATTCTCCCAATATGGCTTTCTTAAAAAATGTTGAATATAGAGAGAGAGCTGGCCCAAGTGAAGTCTACTGGATAATTGTTATAGTTGAGGAAATTTCCTTGTGAGTCATCTCTCTGGTTTGTGTATTTTAATTAAAATGGAGTGTATAATCAAGTACATTATAATGAGTCATGAAGTCAGTTGACTCCCTCACTGCTGCTTAAATAGAAGTGTTGCTACCTTGGTTGGTTTTAAACTTTGCATGGACCAGAAATAAAAGTGGGATTCGATTGCAACACTGCACCACCCCCAAGTCCACCCCACCATCCTTCTCTAGACAAGTTCTGGTTCTGCGTCCTAAGACAGTGGGGTAAATCTAGTACAGCTGTGAACATTTACATTGGCTAAGGGTCTTCCCCAGAGATTGGCAATCTAAGTCTTGTGGTCTGGATCTAACCTACAGAGTGATTGGTTCTGACCTTTGGTGGCACGAAAGATTGGAAGGATTCAGCTCAGCCTGGTCTGTTGCCCCTCTCTGCCCTGTACTGTGCTTTCAATGCCCTCTGAAGTGCTCCTCTCTTCCACAACTCCCCCTATGACTTGTGCCACTCATCATTGCCACCAAATTCACTTCTCCCCACTGCCACTGGGGACAAAAATCAGCAGCACATGGCATGCATGATGGAAATGGTGTTGTGAAATGGAGGCAGTAGTGAGCATCCTGGGCACTCTGAGGGTAGGAGCATTGGGGAGGGGAGTGGTGGCCTGTGGCAGTGGAGGGTGGCGGTGTGGGGTGGCATAGCAGGTCATAAGTGGCAGCTGACTGATCTTAAAGGTTGCCGACCACTGTTCTACCACACTTCAGAACTTCTAAGTTAAAAGACAGGAGCAAGTGAAACCGCTTTGATTTTGCAAAGTTTCGATGGGACCCAAAAATTTCTGGGACGTGGCAAAATTGTATTGCACCATGGACCTTTCTTTTGCCATTTCTGAATGGGAGCTTGTGTGCAAGGGAGAAGAGCCTTCAATAAGCTTTATGGGAAGATGAAAAAATAGGCTTGTGACTGAGGTATCAGTAAAGTGAAGATCAGCTCAGAGGCTAAGTGACCTTGGACAAGTTGCTTAACTTCTTTGTGCCTCAGCTCTCTGTCTCTGTTTGGGGTCTTCATGCTTCTTGTACCCACTGCAGTAAGAATCAAGCCTTTTGAAACCAAGACATTGGACAGTGCTCTCATGTAGTGGGTACATAGCTAGAAGCAATGAACTCTGGTGCAGTTCATGCTGGAGAAAATGGCTCCCAGGTGCAGTTTTTACATGTGCACTCGAGACCACAGTAGTTAGAGCCAGGGTGGGGCAGCCCTGAGCTGGCAGCAGGCTTGGGGGTTCAGCTGTGGGCTCCAGGTGGTGGTGGAGGGCAGCAGAGGGGCTGGATCAGGCAAGAGAATGCCAGTGCTGCAGAGCCATGTGGCTGACTTCCTGAGCCTGTTGCCAGCCCATCAATGCTCTGCTTCAGCTCAAACTGCTGCAGCCTTGGGCTGGCAGCAGGCTCAGAGAGGTCAGCCACATGGATCTGCAGTTCTGGCGCTCTCGTGTCCCAGCCAGCCCCTCCGCCACCCTCCACTGCTATTCGAAGCCCAGGGCTGACCTCCCAAGCCTGCTGCCAGCCCAGGGCTGCAGCACTTTGAGCTGGGACAGGCGGAGCAGGCATGGGGGTCAGCTCTGGGCTCCGGGTGGCAGTGGAGGAGCTGGTTGGGGCATGAGTGTCAGGCTTCTGTCCTGCAGTCTCCCTCCCCAGAGCTGGCTGGTCTGACTGGGCGCAGTTTGCACCCAGCAGTCACTATCTACATGTGCATTTAATTGCACATATTTACTCCTCTGTAGGATAGTACTTCTCCCTGACAGTACAATCCTACAGTGGAGTAAATTTAGTTTAGCAAATTCTGGTGCAAGTTTAGATGGTGATGCTTTACTGAAGAGCTAATTAGTCAACTCCACAGTAAAGTGCCTGTGTAGATGTGCCCTTTGAGCGGAAAGCTGACAACTGATAGAGCTTATACAGTTGGTCAGATTTTTGGAAAACTTTATCAGATGCCTTTTTTTCTGATAGACCTTTTAAATACCTTTTTAAAAGTATGCATCATTAGTGGAGTTGGCCCTTTCCTCTGGATTTTGTCCAGACTTCCTGAGTAAAACAAACCTGACATTGCTAAACCACCATGGCTTTGCAAAAAAAGTAAGACTTCAGAAAATGAAATGCACTTCATTGTTCCAAGTTACCTCTCTTTGAAATTACAAATTCCATCTGCCTCAAGATTTGCCAAATAATTAACCTCTGGCAACAAACTGATATGTGTGGAACTTCAAATGGAAAGGACATTTTCTGAGGAAAATGGGAGGGACACCAAAAATTTAGGATAATAAACAGGTCACCTTCATGAAAAGTAGTCCCAAGTAATGGGTGTACATATCCTTAAAGGAATTTCACATTCTAGCATATGGTCGATGCGAGAGATTGTGAGAAAAGCCAGGAGAATGTGCCAGTAGTAATGCAGGAGATCTCTGTGACATGGTTTTGCCTGCCCAAGCCCATAGGATAATCAATGTGATTGTTTTATATGACAGGACCATTTTTTTACTAGGAAAACTGATCTTATCTTTCTAGTGTTTTCCCCTGTGTGACAGGTACAGTCCATTGGTTATGAAACATGCACAGCATCTGCTGACAAACTGAAAAGCTGTTTTGATGACCTGTTGTGCAAAGAAAAATGAGAACTCTCAGCATGGCTGTGTAAAGCGTGTTTGCAGAGAAACCAGCGTAAAAGAGTCTGGAATAATCAATTCCAGTGCAGATTAACTCTGTAGAACAAGGAAGTGGTTGAACACTAGTCCACATTTTCATGGGTACAAAAAGTTTTCATGGGTAAAAGTTTAGTAGGGCTAGCCAGCACATGAATGAGAGATATAAGCTTTGTCAGTGCATATGATCCTGTGAGAAATAAGATAAGAGAAAATGCTAAGCCAATAGATTCTAGGCTTATGTGTGTTTTCTTTATTTTGGTGTTGCGATAGAGTAATTCCAGCTACCCATTGTAACATTTTAAATTGAATGTAAATGTTCTTTGATTGCTTGAATGAAAACAGTTTTTGCTCTTTTTTGGAAGCTACTTTCCCTCTCCTGCCCCACCTCCCCAGCCAACAAATAAAGGGATTCAAATTATTCCCTTTTAAATGATATTTGCCCTGGCTTTTTATGCAAAATATTGGCAATAAAGATCAAATCCAGAGAAAATATACATATATTCTTCTTTTATTAATATTAGCCTACAATGTCCAGCTATCTTGCAGTTGATTTGGAAGGGAGTAGTTCCACAATATCGTCATATATTTTAAAATTCTGGTTCTGGTTTTATAAGAAAACTACCACTTATCACCTGTCTTTTTCCTTTTTCAGTGTTTGTATCCAAGCTGAAGCCTGTGTTTACTCACTTTTACTTTCCATAATAGTTATGTCTTTTCTGTGGGGTCTTTGTACCTTCTCATAAGCTGATGCCACCTGCCCTTTCTTTGGTTTTAAGAGTTTTCAGAAGCATAGCATCTTAACCTTTCTCAAGCTATCATCTGGGGCAAAAATATGATTCACTCACCATTGGATTGTGATAGTGAAAATTGCCAAAATGAGGGAAAAAACAAGATAAAGAAAAAAAAAATCAAATTCTCAAAGGCAGCAATCGCTTCCTTTATTCAAGGTGAGGTTTTTTTTTGTTTTTGTTTAAAGCCTTAAGTTCAAACTTTTATTGCAGAGATTAGATTAATGTTTTACTGCCACAAATAAGTAAGAGAATGCCAATCCCAGGTGGGAGAAATTCCCTGAAGTGAAACTTCTGGTGAGAATGAGGGACAGTCAAGGGAGACATTATAGAATCATAGAATCAATGGACCGGAAGGGACCTGGGAGATCAGCAAGTCCAGTCGCCTGCCATAGGCAGGAGGTTAATGAGCTTAAACTAGCTCAAAGAGGAGCTTATCCAGCCTCCTCTTGAGCACCTCCAAGGATGGCGACTGCACCACCTCTGCCAGGAGTGTTTCAGGTTCTAGTTACTCTTACTCAGGGGAAGTTCTTCCTTATGTCCAGTCTAAATCTTCCCTCTATTAGTTTGTGACCATTGGTCCTCATCCTCCCGAGGGGGTGCCTTCCTGAAGAGTTGCTCCCTCAGATCTTGGCGCTCCCCCCTGACATACTTGTAGGTGGTTTTCAGG
The DNA here is from genome assembly GCF_001723915.1 of Gavialis gangeticus. Lineage (NCBI taxonomy): Eukaryota > Metazoa > Chordata > Crocodylia > Gavialidae > Gavialis > Gavialis gangeticus. Next base: position 59,067,298 of record NW_017728992.1, read on the forward strand.
TCACTTCTCAGCCTGCTCTTACTCAGGCTGAACAAACCTAGTTCCCGGAGTCTCTCCTCATATAGCCTGTCTTCCTGGCCCTTGATCATGTGGGTGGCCCTTCTCTGCACCTCTAGAGTGTGTCTGCATCCTTCTTGAAGTGCAGTGCCCATAACTGGGCACAGTACTCCAGCTGCAGCCTCACCAATGCTGAGTAGAGAGGGAGAAGCACCTCCTTGGAAATGATGCACACCAGACCTCTATTCACCCTGCTGGTGGCGTCATCGCACTGTTGGCTCATCTTCACCTTCTGGTTGATTGCGACTCTCTGGTCCTGTTCAGATGCTGTGCCAGCCAGTGGGCTACAGTCTATCATATAGTTATGGTGAAGGTTCTTCCTACCCAGGTGAAGGACCCAACACTTTTCCCTGTTCAACCTCATCTGATTCTGACCAGCCCATAGAACCAGTCTGTCAAGGTTGCCCTGGAACCTTGCCCTATCCTCTGGTGTGCCCGCATTTCCCCACAGCTTGGTATCGTCTGCAAACTTAATCAAAGAGCATTCCACCCCTTCATCCAAGTCATTAATAAATATGTTAAAGAGCACAGGTCCAAACACTGATCCCTGTGGGACGCCACTGGAGACAGCCCTCCAGGATGAAGCTGTCCCATCGATTACAACTCTCCGGGACCAGTCTCTAAGCCAGTTATCCACCCACCTCACCATAAGCTGTTCCAGGCCAGTGCTCTCCAGTTTAATTGAGAGAATTTCATGGGAGACAGAGTCAAAGGCCTTACTGAAGTCTAAGTAAATAATGTCTACCTCATGTCCCTTGCCCAGCTGTTTAGTTACCTGGTTGTAGAAGAACAGCAGGCATGATCTACCCTCCACAAGGCCATGCTGGTTGTTTATTAATACTGTGTCAGCTACAAGCTTGTGATTGATGGCCTCCTTAACAATTTTTCAAAAACTTTTCCTAGGACTGAAGTCAGACTAACTGGTCTATAGTTTACAGGGTCATCCCTCCTCCTTTCTTAAAGATGGGTACTAAGTTGGCCCTCTTTCAGTTGTCTGGGATCACTCCTGATTTCCACAACTTTTTGAATATCTTCACCAAAAGCCCTGTTATGAGTTCAGCCAGTTCTTTTAGGACTCTCAGATGTAGGTCATCTGGCCCAGCAGACTTGAAAACATCCAGTTGTTCTAAGAGGACCCTTACCTGGTCAGGGCTGATTTCATGTTGTCTGTTGACTTCTCCATATTCCCATGGCCTCTGGACAGGTGCACAGCTCCTGTTAGCTTTCTGTAATACTGATGTGAAGTAATTATTTAGGAGCTCAGCCTTTTTGTGGGGATCTGCTGTGGGCTGCCCCTCCATATTCAATAGGAGTCCTACAGTGGAGCTCAATTTTTTTCTTGCTCCTCATGTACCTGTAGAAGGCCTTTTAGTTGTCCTTAATTTTGGATGCTAGCTTGATTTCCGTGCCTGCTTTGGCTTTCCGTATCTCATACCTGCAGACCCTAGTTATATGAGTGAACTCTTCTCTGGTTGCTGATTCTTTTTTCCATTGCCTTTCTTTTTCAAAAGTTCTCTAATATCTCTGTTGAGCCAAGCAGGTCTCTTGGCTCCTTTCCTGCTTTTAGATCTCATGGAAATAGTTTCTTTTTGAGTAGAGAGGATTGCTCCCTTGAAGAGGCACCATCGCCCCTGCACCCCCAAATCCTCCAGTTGGTGGTTGCAGAGGGCCTTTTTAACTAGACTCCTGAGTTTGTTAAAGTTTGCCCTTATGAAATCGAGGACCTCTGTTCTACTAGTTGAAATCCTAGCCTTCTGGTGGATGCTGAACCTAATTAGGTCATGGTCACTGTCACCCAGGATACTACCAATCCTCAGGTCCCCTACCTTGTCCTCTCCTTTGGTAAACACTAAATCTAGAGTGGCTTCCCCCCTAGTCGGTCCTTGAACAACCTGTGACAGAAACAGGTCATCAGTAGTTGTCAAGAAATTGGCTGGCTTGCTGGAGCTGGTCAAGTGGTCCTCCCAACTGATGTAAGGGTAGTTGAAGTCACCCATGACAATCAGGTCTTTAGTGCTGGCTGCCTCAGCCAGTTCCCTGGAGAATGCCTGATTGTTCTCTTCTTCTTGGGTAGGAGGCCTCTAGTAGACTCTCACCATCAAGTCTCCCTCTCCTGAACCCCCTTGTATCTTGACCCAGAGGGTCTTAAAGGGCCTCTCCCTGCTATCAAACCTGACCTGCAGGGAGAGGTGCCACTCTTTCACATAGAGAGTCACCCCTCCTCCTTTCTTCCCAATGCGATTCTTCCTGTAGAACCTATAGCCATCGATATCCACTGCCCAGTCATGCGTGTCATCCCACCAGGTCTCTGTCAACCCTATGAGGATGAATTCCTTGTCTATACAAAAACAGTTCTTTCTTTTTTTTAATAGAATCCCCCAGCTTCTGAGGGCTGACTCCATCACATTTGATTCGCAGTAATGAAAGGTATGAAATAGTAAACAACTTGTTCTATGTTGGGGTAGCATGTTTTATCCACAGGTTCCAAAGTGCATGATGAACTTCACAAAGGGGCTTTTCCTTTCCATCACTGCCCCTTGGTAGTAGGTGATAGCCTTTAATCAAACCAAAGCACCGACAGTGAGGAACACTGTTTTCAAATATAACTGAATAGGGAATGTAGGTCAGCAGAATGCAATTATCAAAGTTGGAATTGGGCCAGGAGGACATTGTGGTTAGCATTTCTACTGCTGCAAAAAACGTCATGGGATCTTTTATGAAATCACATGTGTGCATAGGGACATAGGACTGGATGGGGCCTTTTGGGCTATTGAATTTAGTCCCCCCTGTGCTGTCAGTAATCATTTGTCCAAGGGGTGCAGAAGGACATGTACTGTAGTCTCTCTCCTGTGCCACAACTATAAAGCAGCCCTATAAATAGAACTCTTGTAATATTCCACAGCTAATAGGAACAGAGGACAAGGACCCTGCCATCGTCTTACCATGGCAGTGGCAGAAAATCCATTTGGTTAAAATATGCTCGCATAATCCAAAAAGAGCACCAAATACTGTGCAACAAAGGAAGGCAACTCCTTCATCCCTCTGCCCCCTTCCCCTGCCTCTCTGAATAGTTGTAGCCAACCTGCTCTGAAGGAAAATCCTTTTAGACCCCAAATCTGGTGATTGGTTTGACTCTGAGTATTTGATGGTGAGCTTCAGCCCATAAAAGCTTGTGATATGTCTATTTCGGTTAGTCTATAAGGTGTAAATCTATCCTGCCTTCTACTTTACTTCAGACTAAAAAGGCTAACTCTCTCTGAATATATGAGGAAGACCCTGGATTCCTGTGAGTTTCTGTATTTTGTCAGAAGCACTAGTGCACTCCAGCCAAATTTGCTTAAGATATCTCCCATCAGACAGCTTCAAGGTTGACCTTGACCATAATTTTGTGTGAAGCTGAATAAGGTTGGTGCTTGATGCCTTTTGCTAAGAGGAAACTATTTCTCTACTGGTAGTAAGAAGGCAGGGCAGGGTGGCACTTGGAAGATAACTGGCTGAGAGATGCATACGCTTTGGTAGGTGATGGCCTACTTCCTCAGATGCTACGGATGGACTTGCAGAGAGCAGTGTTTCTAAATCCAAAGGATTTTAAATACAAGGATGGGGGGAGTATGACGGGGGTTTAGTTCCCCTAAATTGGTGGGTTTTTAATTATGTCAATTTAAACCCCACTTTTTCAATTTAGGGGCCTCCGTCATGGTTAGGGAACAGTGATGGCCCACCGGCAGTTCCCTGTCACTTTGACCCAGGGCAGGCTCTTTTGGAAAAAAAAACAACAGCAAGGGGCCCAATTCTCCCCTGCGGAGCCTGCCTGCTGCCCTGTGGCCAGGGCACACATCCCGTGGCCCCTGACTTGTGAAGGGGCCTGGTCCTTTCCTCCATGGTGGTGGCACCCCCCAGGCACCACCTGGCCATTAGCAGCCCATGGGGGCACTGCCACTGCAGAGGGAAAGACCAGGCCCCCTGCAGCTCAGGGGCCACTGACAGCTGACCTAGCAGCGCAGGAAAGGTGGGCAGGCTCTGCAAGAAGAAAAAAAAGGATCAGGCCCCTCATTGCATTTTTTTGTTCTTGGTGGAGCCTGCTTGTGTGAGCTGCCACTGGGTTGCGCAAAATTCTGAGCTGCAGGGGGGGCCGGTCCTTCCCCCTGCAGTGGTGGGCCCCCCCGGGGCCACCTGGGCAGAGTGCTAGCTGCACAGGTGCTGCCCCAATCCAGTGGTGCATGGGGCCCTGGAAGCCCAGGTGTGCTTGGGGAAGTTCGGGCTTGGTGGGTTTCCAGCACCCCATGTACTGTTCCTGCCACCTTGCTGCTGCCTGGGACCACCCAGGAATGGGCTAGCTTGCCCCTGGGTCAGTGTGAGAAGGTGGCAGGAAGGTGGCTGGGTGTGCTGGCAGCCGGAGAAGGCAGTGGGAACTGCACGGGGCACTGGAAGCCTGCCAAGCCCAAATTACTTCAAGCATGCTTGGGCTTCCAGCACCCCATGCACCATCCCTGCCACCTTCTCTAGCCACCAACACAGCCAGCTGCCCTATTGCCACCTTCCCTTACTGCCCAAGGGGCAAGCCAGCCCATTCATGGGGCAGCATGGGGATGCAACAGGATGTGTCCTGGAATCCCAGACAGCTCAGGGATGGATGTATTGCTGCAATGTGTTATGTAACAAGCTAAAATACATTGGATGTGTTTTACTTCGCTGCGTAACAAAGTCATTTAAATCCCAGTACACAGCCGCAAGTTTAGTGTGACAAAATTGAATCGCAATATGCTGCTGCAGCTGTAAACTGTGATGCAATCAAATTGCTAAAAAGGGCAATTAAACCACTAAAAAGGGCAATTTTGTCTGTTGAGACTCATATTTAACACAGTCCAGTCTGTGGATGATTTCTTGTTCCACACTTTCACATTTAAACGTTTTCAAAGTTTTGTCGTTTAGAACAGCTACTCTGAAGATAGTGATGAAATGTCCAGGGAGGTTAAAATGTTCTGCTGTGGTCTGTTTTGTCTTTCTGGAATTGATCTCAAATCAGTATCTGTTAATTTTTGTATGTAGGGTTGGCCCCTGTAGACAGCTAAGGGACACTGTAGTCACCTTTGCCTCCCTCAGTAGTGCCCTCTTCCCATATTTTTTGTATTTAAACTCCCTTCTATTTAGAATCCATGCTTTCTGCATGTCCATTTATAATATTCTGAGGAAGTAGGCTGTTGTGTATAAAAGTTAATCTCTAAGGCAGTGGTTCTCAACCATTTTAGACTAAAGGCACCCCTGGGAAAAATGCCAGCTCTTAATTTTCACTCATTTTTTTGAATATGGAAAAATAATAGAGCAATTTTTCTCTTGCTTCAGATTTGGCAGGCAGTATATGAGGAGCAGCGTGGCTTGTTTGAGTACATTGCAGTTTAAGGTATAGATATGTCTCCCCTCTCCTGCTCCACAGGTGGTAGCAAAGAAGGAATGCGAGTGTGAATGAGTTAGTGTTCTCCAGGGTTGCGTAACCTTTCTTAGAGCAGGTCTTAAATGCTTGCAGCCACCTTCTGCCTGTCTGCACTAGCACTAACAGCATAGAGTGAAACAAATGGGGATTTTTAGGGGGGGAGGAGGGAGAAATGTAGTGTAAATAATTTTGCTACTCTTTGCATGGATGTTTCTATTTTCAGATAGTGCCTTTTGGCTGAGATAGTCAAACCCTGAGGAGTTTGTAGTAACCAAATTACTGCATAGTATGGGCATGCGTCTACATGTGCATGCCTGCACTCTACAGTAAATATGGTGACCTATATTTGATACCTGCATCGCGCAGATATCAAATTTATGCCCAATTACTTACTGCACAGTAATGCACATGTAGATGCCTTACTGCATAGAAACATTTTGTGTGTGGACTGACTTGGGACTAACTTTAGTTTCAAGTTAGTCCACACACAGCGTTAATGCACTTTAACACCTGGACGTTGTAAGAGGTCGGTGGTGTGCCGCCTGGAGCCGAGTTGTCTCTGTTGGAATTGTAGTGTTCTGTCCTTTGGAAAATGTTCTGCCACACTTGATGTTTGAGAGACAGGTGCCAAAACACTCTTGGGAGACAGAAGGGTTGGTTACAGGCCCAAGAGGTTGGCTTTTCTTCACAGGCCTCCATCATCCCCATCCCTTGCCCTAACCACACCAGATATTCTGGGCGTGTTGTTGCTCTCCTCTAATGCTGAGGATCTGGTCTCAGTCTTATAGACTGAGTTGGCTGCTTGCCCCATTCTTCCCTGCACGGGTTCCAAGACAGCCACTTCTTTGTTCTAATCGCTCTCCTATTTTCAGGGTTGGGATGGATTTACCCCCTTCTTGGGTGTAATCTCGTCCTTGTCTTTGTTCTCCTCCAGGTTCCCGAAGAGGTTACCTTCACCCTCGGGGATTGGACTCACCGATGGAGCAGCGTCCTCTTTTTCTGTGCTGGCTGTCATCAACAAAGCAGCCTCTTCTGCCTCTTTGCTGGCTCTCACCAGGTAAGTTGGGGAAGAGGAGCTTTCCGTTAAGTCCTGGGGTTGGTTCTCTCTCTCCTCGGTCTCCGTCTTCTTTCTTATTGCCTCATCTCCCCCTTCTTCCGTCTGACCTATAATGCACCCTCAGCATCCCTTTAAATTCCCTTTCTGGCCAGCTGGGTCTGCTGTGGCAGCATCTGATTCGCTACCTTCTTGACCTGTTTTCTCTCTAACTTTTTGGTGCAGCTTTTTCTCTCTCCCTTGGCTGTGCCGTTCTCCCTATCTTGGGCTTGAACCCTGGAAGCTGGGTTTGCCACAGCAGCCTTTGATCTGCCGTGGCCCCAGCTGGTTCTCTTAATTAGTTGGGAAGCATCATCTTTACCCCCCGGCTCACCGTGGTTTCCTCGGCGTTCCTCGGTAAGTTTATTTCTTTTGTTTTATTCTTCATGTTCTCGTAGGAGGGAGCTTCAGCCACCCTGTCACATATGTGTAGACCTGGCCTATTCCAGTTTACCATGCAGTAAATTTAAGCCAGTGTAAATGCACATGTAGACACAGCCACTGAGGCAGAAACTGCCCTGGGTTTACTCCAAATCAAAATGAGTTAATCCCAGAGGGGATCCTATGAAGTCCACTAGGGACTTTGCTACTGATATTGATAATAGGTGGAAGATACTTAGCTATGGCAGTGGTAAGACCCCAATGTGATATTCTAAAATACAATTTCAGCATAATTCCCAGCTGTAGCTTTACAACCAGCTTTATCAGGGAAGTGATAAACAAGTGTTTTCCTTATAAAAAATAGGAACTTCATTGTGGGGGATTTTTAAACTTTTGTTCTTCTGGAGTGTAAATATTACTATTACTGAAACTAACCACAGTATAGAGTACTTCACAAATATCTATGTTCCCAGGTTGAGGCCTCTGCTCATATTTACTATACGCTATCAATATGAAATACTATTTTTGGCATTACCAGAGTGAGACAATGTTGCATCGCTGAGCAGTTTGTGATAGGGAACAAAATTCCCATTAATTTGCATGAGGGACAAGGATTCTACATCCTTCTGTATTTAACTTTTTGTGTGTGTTGAGGTAATCAGTCTTCATTTTAAAAAATCTATATAAATATCATATATATAAATATATACACACATACATATAAATTATAATTAATATATAATATAAATAACAATAACTTGTGTATAAATAGCTTCCAACACTTTAGTAGTTTGGCTAAAAACCTAAAATGAGCAGCACCACTTAAAATAGAAGAGCATGTGGTTTATTTTATTTTTTATTAAGAAGGACAGCTGTACATGTGCTTTTAATAAATATGGCAGAGCAATGTGGTATGTGTGCTTCTGCCTGAGTATGCACACCCTTTTAACTGCAACCTGTGACTTTGTAGTAAGAACCTAGCTGTTGATAGAAGGTAGGATATAGGTGCACCTGACATACAGACTGACTAAATTGAAGATGCTTAAGCTTGCATAATCCTGAGCTCCCTTCATCACATGCTATGAAAGGACATGCACAGAGCATTCTATCAAATGGAGCAAGTGATTTGAATAAATAAGACTGGGAAGGGAAGCAGGGGGAAGAGGGAGAAGTGCTGGGAGAGGCCAACAGGTGAGAAACCCATGGGGACAAAGGGGTAATCCAGATAACGGGGTAAGAATCTGTAGTCTTGGTTTAGACCATACTTTACACAATTCTGTCTGTGGATGATTTCTTGTTCCATAATTTCACAGTCGAGTCAGCTTTAGAAGTTCCATTGCCTTAAGACCAGCTACTCCAAGGTCAGCAATGGAATGGCCAGGAAGGTTGAAATGTTTTGCCACAGGATCTGGGATCGTTTTGGACTTGATATCAGATCAATGTCCCCTCAGCCTTTTACACAGGGATTGCTTTGCCCGTCCAATGCAGATAGCAGGTGGGTACTATAAGGAGGTGATGGCATATATGATGTTGATAGAAGCACAAGTGAATGAACCTTAGATGTTCTAAAACTGTCCTGTATTAGACAGCCTTTGACTGTATTGCTTCTGGTTTGTCAAATGGCTTGATATTGCTGTTCAGTCTTCTTTGATATATCATTTGTCAGTGTTTTCTCATTGGGTCAACAGCTAATAGGTGGATGGTGAAGATTAGGCTTACTATTAAGAAGCTATGCTCATCAAGGCAGGTAGATATAAATAACAGGGCTATGTAGAACTTAGATTATGATTGTACGAGATGATTTGGATAGGCAGGGGGTTGGACTAGATGACCTCTGGAGGTCCCTTCCAGTCCTACTTCTCTATGACTCTATGTAAATGAATGTTTCCTTCTCCCCCCTCCCCTTCCAGTTTGGAAAAGTAATTGGTAAAGAACTTTGGTTCAGATCAAAGCAGATTTGAAACTTTTAGGGTTTTTTGTCAGACAAAAAAACTGGCGGCAGGAAATCCAGTTTGTACCAAATGAAATGTTTCATTCAACCAGAAACTAAATGTTTCTTATTTAATTGGTTATAAGAAAAGCAGAGGAAATGAAAGGCTAGTGTCTTAAAACTGGTGGTGGTCATGGCATCTGTCTTTATCTATAATAGACCAGTAGTTAGGGCTCTGGCGCAGGCTGTGGTACATTTGAATTCATTTTCTTCCTCAGCCTCATGGGATTTTAAATTACAATCTGGGGTGTGGACACATGTTCACTTGGAGCTGTTTGAGAAGAGGAATGATTCAAAAGGGCAGCAACTATTATATTCTACTTGTTATGCATGAACAAGCTGGGAGTAATATACATGTAGCAGAACTGCTCCACTTTTAACACTGCTTCACCCAAAGTTTAAACTGAAGTGCTTTTGATACACTTGTATCATTTTCAGCTTGTCCACAGGTAACTATTGGAATATAACAGCAGGAGGCCTTCTGAGGCAGCTCCCAATGTATGTATGTCCATACCCTGAGCACTCCAACCAACAGACCATAAGGTATTGGTTGTCAGTTCTGTTGGAACAGTTTCATTTGCTATAAATCATTTAAAATCCCTGATGCAGAGAGCAAGAATGTTGGAATGCCTCTCTACCTTAGTGGTGGTTAAACCACAGCCCTGAGGGGTGGGATGCCTGGGTTGAAGTCAGTGCTTCCTTGAATGTTTAATTATTTATGCAGAGTGGAAGAGTAGCAACTGCAATAACTGTAAAGAGTGCATCTACAACACTTCCATAGCGTTCTTGAGAACTTCACTGAGAAGCATGCTTTCACCCACCTATGCTGGACCTGGAAATGAAAAAGTCATTTTGAGGGTGTCCAGTACTGCTGCTGCCAAACATGCTGTAGACAAAATATCCCAAGAGTGATGGTATGGGAGGCTGCCTCATTTCTGATTTAACATTCATGGAGCAAAAGGGTGCCTCTTGGCAGCACTGTCCAGAGTGCTCTGGAAAAGTGATATAGGGCACATCTACACCTGGCTGTACAGCGCCATTGTTACTGCATGGTCTTTTAGTACTTCCCTTTGGAAGTGCTAAATGATGGTGCAGTAACAGTCCCTACTGCGCCATGGCAGTCACATACGGTTATTTGTAGCTGCTATGTCGCCATAGCAGCGCAATGAGGGACTGCGTTGCTATGGTGATGTAGCTGCAGCATCACAATTTTTACCCATTGATGCTGCGTTGCCATAGCACGTTGCTATGGTGACATGGCATCATGTGTAGACACACCCATAGATGCATATCCTGAGAAACCCCACAACAGAATGCTTGGTTTTATGGTAGTTAGGGCAACCTCCTGAGAGGTGGGAGAGGTGGTGGGAGAGATACCTCTCCTCTCAGGCCAAGGAAGGAATTTAACTTGGGTCTCACATATCCTCAATGAGTACTGAGGATTAGCCACCAGGCTGTTGTGCAAGTTGGAGAGACCACCATCATCGTGCTTGTATCTAGTCCTCAATTTTTTTCCATCCAAAACTTATTGGTCAATGTGTGTCAAATATGTGACCAGTTCAGAATGAAAAAATCCACATTTTAGGCAAATTTATTATCTAGATGAAAACTTTTACCTACATCTAGCAGAAGCTGTGCATACACAGCTTTCAATATGGTAATTCAAAAGGTTCTTTTATCTACCATGTAGGTGCATTGTTTTCTACATTTTCACTTCCCTAGCATGTGTTCTTTTACCTTTAATAAAAACAATAACATGTTAATAATAAGACTGCTTTACTGTCAGGCATGTAATGGCTAGCTGTATAGCTTTACCAATAAAGCTGTGACATTTAATTTGAATCTTTTTGAAAGAGAAGAAAATACATTTACAGACTTTGAGAAACTAGCCATGCTGTCCAACATATTACTGTGGATGATATATGCTTTTTTTTTTCAAAAAGAAAATATATTTTCCTGACTTTGTCATTTTAGATCTACTTTTCTCTGACACTTAGTGCACAAACTTTGAAAGATTTTCTTGATGGATAGAAAAGCCTAAGTGATAGAAATGCCCAGAAAGGAACATGCATAGACTTTAGAGAATCACATCTTGCAGTTGGGAATATGGAATGATTCTCCCCTTATAATTCTGCTACAAGAGCATAGGAATTGCTAGACCAGAAGAGAGCCCTATTTTAGCTTGCCCTTTGCCCTCTCTAAATGACTTAGGAAGTACAACCCCATCCCTGCTGCTGCCCAAATTAGTGAACCTATTTAATTCAGGTAAAAATGGACTGAGGCTGTCACTCCAAACTTTAATTCAATGGTATGTTTCCGAGATTTGAAAAAGCTTTTAAATGTTTTTCAAGCTATTTGTTTTTATTTGTCTGAGGTCCAGGTCAGAGGCAGGACCCAGAAAATGGGGGCCCTGTTACACATTACATTGTGAATTACATAAATCTTGATTGGTGCTAGTGTTAGCTCCAGTTTGGAGCAGTCACACATTCAGGCCAGCAGGGACTTGGAGGATTGAAAGGTAAGAATCCCACCTTTCCGGGCTTCCCCCTTGCCCCTGGGGCTTCTGCTCTGCTTCTCAGTGTTCCCCCCTGCCCACTTACTTGTGACTGCCTGTGCTGTCTGTCCCAGGGGAGCAGGCCTGGAAGGGTTAACTTGCCTACCTGCCCCCTCTCCCCCCACCTTCCTCCCCCACCACGGTCTGCTTCTAGGATGCTGCTCTTCTCCAGGCTGAGCCCACCCAGAGAGAAGCAGCAGTAGTGGCAGCTGGGCAGGCAGGTTAACCCTTCCTTGCCTGAGTCTCCAGGACAGACAGTATGGGCAACCAGAAGTAAGTGGAGCAGGGGGGGAAGGGATGGGGACTGGGGGGTGCTCGGGAGGCAAGGGGCACTAGGCTTGATCCAGGCCAGCTGGGGAAGGGGGTGCATGGGGTGTTTATACTAAGGTATAGCTTAGAATAACAAGAGCTGAGTAACACAGATCAGAACGAATCCTGCCCCAGAGTGGCATAACTTTGAGCTGTCTAATGAGTGCTTTAAACTAGCTTCATATGTTTCATGTGTGGATAGTCCAGGTGTTAAGAGCTCCAAGAGCTGACCAAAATTACCAGGTAACAAGGCTCTGAGTCTATAGATGCTGAGAGACTTGTGCAGAAACCTTGGGTTTGAAAATCTCAGAAGATGAACTTCCTCACAAGACTTTCAAGCATTTGCAACATCATCCAATTCTGAAATACCTTGGATGGCCCTCTTCACAGGACTGTCAACTACAGTATTGGCACTAATAAATAATAATTTTAAAAGATGGCTGGAATACTGTATGAGAGGCTTTGTTAAGGTACTTTATGCCTGGTCAAGAGCTTCATCTCAAGAGATTTCTGTCCAGCCCCTGGGCCAAAGAGCCAGACTAACAGGGTTAAAAACATCTTGTTAAAAATGTTGTGATCTTTGTGATCTTTTTTACTGTTTTAGAGCTTCTTTTTTTTGTGGTTGGGGTTGGGGCGGGAAAAGGTGGGGAGGTTAGTACTAGGCAGGAATTGGAAACGTAGAAACTTACCCGATATTTTCAGTGAGCAGAGAAACTGTAATTAATGACTAAGTGCCCCAATACTCTGTAGTGCATTATATATTGGGTTCACTGTCTTATATTTCTCCATTGAGCCGTGACAGGGGAGAGAGAGCAGTAACTCTTGCATGTTGATTCACATGCTCTGCCTGGGTGTGATACAAAACATTGTGCTTCACCTCCCTCACCAATGTCTATAGGGTGCCCTACTGAATTGAAGCTAAGCTTTTTTTTTTCCCCTCACCCAAAATCCTTCTGTCAAAAACATTCATCCTCTGCTGCTGCACATAGACTCAAACTACATAATAGGGGTGCCAGATTTGTGTGGCAGGATCTCTGGAGTGATGTGACATTGCTTTCTCAGTCCAGCCACTACAGCATTTCACATGGAGTTTATTCAGGTACTTGGCTCTGCCACTGTTCCCCTGGGAGAAAACTTTCCCACTCTGTACCCCATCTGTGAAATGGGATGCAAGATGCATGCTCTATATAAGAGTTAAGTATTATTCTTACTGCTTCATATATTCTGTCCCTGTTTCTAAATGTTTGTTGTACTACATATTTCTGAAATAAAACCAAGTAACCTGCTCTGTAGCTATTTTGACAGATGGGCAGGGACTTGCTGAGACTTTTGGCACCTAGGAAACAATGGAGTTAGGTATCCATGTGACTAGTAAGGCTTTAGGTAATGGGGATACAATTTCTTTCCTCCCTTCTTTCCTTTTTGGGGAGGGGCAGTTGGCTTCCAGTTTGGGGCAGGGAGTACTCACCCCTGAGACCCAGCACAGCAAATAGTTTCCCAGTAACTGTCTGTCCCAGTAACTACTATTACATCCTGCACTAAGAAATGAACACCTTTTGTCGTGATGTTTTCTGGCAAAGTAATAAGTGAATAATGACATTTAGCTTATTGTCAGACATTGAGTCTTGGCACCCTCTTGGGATGAGTGGGAGAGTTTTCACCTCTCAAAGCTATTGCTTCAGGCTGTCTGCAGACTCCGACAGCTGTCACTGCCTCACTGTGGACTTGATTCATGTTCAGAAGGTTTCCTTTAACTGGAAGAGTTGGAAATTTAACTTTGTTCAATGAAAGGAGAGATGGGGAAGTACAACTGTGCAGCATTTTCGAAAAAACAGTTTGCATCTTGGAGGCAATTAATGTGGCTGAGTAATTGCATTGTTAACTGCAGCCCTGACTTAAGTGGTTTATGGTGGATACTTCAATAATAAAAGTCTGTGTGAGGTGCTGTACATACACACACACACAACCCTTGTCTATATTACTGAGTTCTGCTGGCAGAGCTGTGTCAGGAAGGGGTGTGAAAAGATCTGTCTGCCAAATCCCCAGTGTGAAGGCAGCCCTGCTAACAGACCTTCTGCTATCTGGGGGAACTGGTATAACTCTAGCAGTAGAAAAATGCCTGCTGGCAGAGCTGTATTAATACCAGGAGTCCCTAGCTGCTGTTGTATTTCTACCACCACAGCTAAAGCAGCAGAAACCCTTGGACACAGACATATGCACAGTTAGAGAATCCCTGCCTTAAAGGGCTTTCATTTTTTTACAGACAAGCCTAACAAGGAGGGAAGGCAGGAGGAGGAGAGTAGTAGTAGGGGAAATTACTTCTCCAGTGTCATGTAACAGACTGAGAATCCAGAACTTCTGAGTCCAAGTCCACTGGACCATTCATCTTAAGCCTGTGGTTGCATTTGCTATTAAATTGTGGTCATCTCCAATTTCAGCTGTGAAAACAAACCACTGGTGATCACTGTTACTAGAGTAACCAATCTTCCACAGCATGTAAGGTTCTTGTAGCACCAAGGAAAATTTTAAAGCTGCCATTTAAGAATGAAGGTGTATGAAATGCTATATATCCACTTAGGATTCTGGAAAAATAAATGTTAATGAAAAATCATGAGCACAGCACTAGCAGTGCTGCTCTCTGAACTACTCTTTGCTTTATTTAAACAGAACCGCCCCCTTCCCTGCACACATAATGCTTTGAGACTACAATAAAGAGTCTACTTTACTCTATTGGAGGCAGCAGATTCTTGAAAGCAGAAGTGGGTTGTGAATTAAATTTTAATTAACAGTTGTTTCAAGTTGTTAAATGATGCACAGCAATTCTATCCTGGGCAAACTCAAGATGCTGTAGCTGGTGGGGTGTTCCAAACGGTAAGGTGTAGTCAGACTGAGGTAGTCCTTCTCCATTAGACTTTTTTTTGTAAGGGGAGAGCACTCTCATTTCTGAGAGCAGGCCATGAGAACAAGGGCTAGCTGCAAATCCTTCTTGCTGCCTAAACAGGCTGTAAATGAAAGTTAGGTATCTAACTTGCATACAGTGATCTAGATCAATTCTGCTCTAGCAGCTGCAAAACCATGTTGTCGCCAAGATAAGGGTTACTGGGCATGCATAGAGGTGGCCCAAATTGGCCTACATTTTGTTGTAATCTAGTTTAGAAGATTTTAGATACTTCCCAGCACTAATCTCCCTTCATTCCCTATGCTGCCACAGAATAGTCTCAGCAAGAATTTGATGCCTACACCATATGGGTAGTTCCCCATAACACACACCAAGCCAGGACATGAGGGGTGTGAGGACACTGCCTACTTAGCCAACCTATGTGGCAAATTTAAGACTGGGCAACAGAGACATACCTTCTTTTTGCTTGTTGTCCTCCTGGCCCCATGAATCTTCAACCATTTATGCTTCATTGGCCTAGCTCCAATAAGGAGTTGGAGGGGAGTCACCACCAAGCCTGGGCTGTAGCTTGGTGGTTAGGACATCTCCTGGGAAGTAGGAAGTGTGGTTTTGAGTTCCCTCAAGCTGAGGCAGTTACAGAATCTAGATCTCCCATGCCCTGGGGGACGGCTCTAATTATATGACACTAGGCAAAATGTGATCAGTCACCAGGGGCAGACCCAGGAAAGGTGCAGTGGCATAGTCACATCACCCTTCCACAGTGAAAGTCATGTTCCAGCAGCTCCATTTCCCCAGGGCCCTAGGGCTAGGGACAGACATTACACATAAACTGGTTTAAGTAATCAGAAACTGGTTTAAACCTGTAACAGAACAGATGTTGAGTGGCAGGGCAGTGCTGGTCCCTGCCATGTGACCTGGCTTCGCAAGAAGCAGAGATCCAGGGCTGCGTGGGATGGGCGGTGGAAGTGAGGAGACCACCAGTGTGGATCACTGCTCCCTGTGGAGCCGAGTCATGCAGCAGGAACCAGCAGGCTTGCTTGCCACTCTGCACTGCTTCTCTGTCCCATGACCTGGTGACAGGGATCAGAGATCCGTGCAGAGGTCTTCATGCCTGCACGGAGGGCAGTGGACCTCCCTCTCCCCCAGACAAGCCACCGATGGCCCCATCCTACTCCCCGCTGGGGCCCTGGAGCCTCTGGCCTCAAGCCCTGCTTGGCTGGGTAGGGCTGTGCGAAGCTTCCCTTGCAGCTCGTTCAAAACAGATTCAGCTTTGCTGAATCTCCAAAACAGATTCAGCCGAAATGAAACAGGACAGTGATCTCAAACACCAAAATGAATCATAGTTTCATAGTTTCTAGGGTCAGAAGAGACCTGAGCAGATCATCTAGTCCGACCCCCTGCCATGGCAGGAAGAGCACTGGGGTCAAATGACCCCAGTAAGGTGGTCATCCAACCTCCTCTTAAAATTCCCCAGGGTGGGAGCCTGCACCACCTCACTTGGAAGCTGGTTCCAGACTCTAGCCTCCCTGACCATGAAGTAGCGCCTCCTGATGTCCAACTTAAACCTTCCCTCCGCCAGCTTGTGACCATTGTTCCTGGTCACTCCTTGCGGCGCTCAGGGGAACAGGGACTCCCCCAGCACCTGCTGATCCCCCCTAATCAGTTTATAACAGAATCACTGTCCTCTGAAACTGAATCAAAACACAGTTGTTTTGCACAGCCCTAGTGCCTGCATTTCTGGGATGTCTGTCTGGTTACAAAACTGATTTAGCCTAGCCAGGTTAGACTAACCTGCAAAGATTGAATCAATTCAGGCTCAGGCTTTTTGAATGTCTGTCCCTAGCCTAGATGCCTGTGTCCCCTGCGGTGTTGAAGGCACATTTGGAGACCCAGGCTGAAGTGGGACATCCAGAAAATCAAATGGGGAGCAGATAGGGAAGAAGAGAAAGGGGAAGCCCACCAGCAGCCACTGCTGTCCCCAGTTGACATTGGGGGTAGGGGTAGCCTGAGGACTGGTTCTTCCCTTCTCTTTGGGAAATGTGAGGATGGGGGAGAGGAGGAGCTACTCCCTACAGCTGCTGGCTGGAATAGGGCAGGACTGGAGTGATCCTGGGGCTTACCCCACCCCTGGGTGAGTTGAAGACAGTAGCAGCAGGTTTCCAGGTGCTCCTTCCTTCCCGTCTCCTGCTGTCCCTTGTGATCAAGGAGCAGGAGCTGTAAGGGAGGAACCATCCGCTGCTGCCACAGTCCCCAGCCAAGCCAACACTCCATGCTGCCACGTACCCAAGCCCCCAGCTAGAGGGGGGACAGGAGGAGCACTAGGGCTTCCTCAGCCCTGGGTTAGCTGGTGACAGTTGCAGCACAGGCCAGTCCTCCCCCTTCTTGAACCCACAGGCAACCTCTGCTGAAGAACAGGACGGGGAAAGGGAGGAAGGGAGGTGCCTGCTCTGGAGTGGATGGGATACTGAGAGCTGTGGAGGGGAGTCTTACCTGCTTTGGGGACTCCAAAAAGTCCCTGGTAGCTGCTGCCATGGCGTACTCTGCCCACAGTGGGTGGGAGGGGGTTGCCACCTCCCTGTGGCACTGGTGACATCTCCCTCACCCCCTTTTCAAATTCCTAGATCTGCTCATGGCAGTGGCACCCTCCTTATGCTCAAGAGTGACCTTGAGATGCTATGGTTTATGTTGAACTGAATGCTGCTGTCAATGTGTGTTAGGTGACCTTGTTCAGGTAGGCACCATCCCTCTGGCTTGTCTGGATCCTGAGACAAAGGAGGACTGTGTAGTTCCGAGTCACATGCCTAAACTGTGGAGAAAGGTGGGAGTTTACACACACCTAGCATTTCCTATTGGCTTACCTTTGCATGCCTTCTTGCTCAGCATATGGTTCCATCCCAAGGGCAATCCAAAGTGCCTAAGTGGGCACCTCTACACATGCATTAATATGCAGTGGTTACTGTGCATTTAGTTTAGTATCTGTAAATTACAGGTAGTCGCATTTTAGGTGATGCTACTGCACAGTAGAATAATTCTAGTGCACATTAGCATGGGTTTTGCTTACCGCACTAATGCACAGTATTATTAGTTTACTGTGCTCAAAGCCTCTCATGTAGATGTGCCCACTAGGTCTTCCTATTAACTGAAGGGATCTTAGGTACCTAGCCCTGTCAGTTTATATCACCTTCTGGGGCAAGGTGTTGTTATGTCAGTAGGAGTAATTTGGATTTGGCCACAGTCTGGGAACAAGACTTGAGGTCAACCCAGTGCCAATGTTGCAGATTCTCTATGGTTAGCGATGCAATCCTGTGGCCAGGATGTTAGGCCAAGTTCCTTTTGAAGCTACACCTCTACTGAAGAAACATCTCTTACATTACAGTGTCTAACAAGGGTGTGTGAAAAACTGATTATCTGGTTTGACCCCCCAGAATGAAAGTTCTCCTGCCCCTCAGGAGAGTGCCCATGACAGTCTAGGGTGGCTTCGCTCTTAACCTCTCCAGCTGAAGCCTGTTCCACGTTGCATACATTTGACTTGAACATGCCAATAATTTCAGAAGTGAAACGGCATTTTTTTGTGAATAAGCTACTCTCCGGAAAAAAAATCCCTTAGGCCTAGTAGGTAAATCCAGGGAACAATCTTGATGTAAAAACCAAGTGATCTACTTCAAGGTAACTCCTCTTTTTTTTTTCCAGTGAAGATATATTCTGTCCCATAATAGCTGCCAATGGGTAAACTAAAGATCCAGTGACACTTTTTCAAAATAGAGGCTGAGAAGAGCCCTGTTGTGCTGTCCAACACTTCCTCAATAAAACAGACTCTAGATGCACAAGGTGGTCTGCATGCTATTGCTAAGTACACAATAGTTGCAGTATGCTACCTCATTATGCTGTAAAGTGCTGTGAAATACCATGTTTATTAAAGGCACTATATAAAATCAAATTCCAAGCTATTCAAGTGACTGTAAGAGGGGCAGATCAGCTGCAGTAGTATAGCTACATGATCTGCAGTCCAGTGGTTTTATGGCTATGAATGTCCCTTACTTATATTTGCTTACACGTGCCAGAAATGACAAGTGCCCTTTCAGGGATTTTTCATACTGTCTCTTTCTCTTCATTTGCCCTATTGTTGGGTATTGAAATTTCAAATAGTTCTTGCTCCAAACTCTGGGCTTTATTAAATATATGCCTGCTGATTCTGAATGTGCATCAGTTGGAAGGTAATTATATTTTTTTAAGCAAAGCAGCCATTGATCTTGGGACAACTGAGAAGAAAGGAAAGAAATGAAAAACAGGTTAGAAAAAGAGTTGGAAGAATAAAATAGGTTCCAGAGAAATGTAAAACAAGGACTCCAGATACTGTTCAAAGGACTTCCTTATGACTAATTTGGGAAGGCAAGGGGTTGCATCAATATGATCCAAAAAAGGAAGAATGACAATGGTAAGAACAGACAGGAGTGAGAACAAATAAGCATCATAAAATGGACAAATGTCCCCAGCTCTGTAGAGAGTGAGAATGTTTTAGTGCCCTCTCCCCTCCTCCCTTCCTGCTCTCCAGGAAATGTCTTACTAATGATAGGAAGAGCAAAAGGGTTGGCGAGTTTAATAATGCCCTCAAGGTGATAAAAGGTTTGAACTTGATAGAACAAGACTTGGCCCTCTAGTTCTCCAGCTTTGATTTAATTGTGAGAGCTGCTCTGTTAGTGTCATCTCAAGTTGGGTGACCCACATACAGATCTCAATGCGCACAAGGTAAGATACCAGAAATTTGCCATTAGGATTATGATTACCTTGAGTGCTCAAGAAAGAAAAATGACTTCCCCCACGAGACTTTCATGGCAGATATATAAATATTGCACCTAAGCTTCTGTAAATTATTCTAGAGATATGCTATTTAAAATGTGGGTGTTATCATTAGCAGCAGAATTTAAGTGTCCTGCCAGAAGAGGGAGCTCTAGTGTACTGGTAGTGTTAGAGTGAGCTAAAGACTTTCTTGTGTAAAGCTGAGAGCCATTAAGATCTAGAAATGAAGCAGCAGTCAGAATATGGTCTCCTATCCTGGTTTTTGGTATAACTCCTATAACTGTGATAGCTTTCCAATGATGTCACACTGTTCTGTGAGGCTTTCCTCTTCTATTGAACTATTTATCCATAGTATTTATACAGTGCCATCACCATGGTATCAGAGTACCTTCTAGTCTATAGTACATTTATCCTTGTGAGGTAGGAAAGTACTTGTTATCCAATAGGAAACTGAGGCAGAACGATGAAGGGACTTGCCTAGGTTCAAACAGGAAGTCTGGGTCAGGGCTGAGGATTTCCAGAGCACTAGACTAGGGCCCAAGGCACTGGACCACTCTGCCCCTCTGTGCCAATTAACTTGTATTAGTGGAGATGTTTTAGTATGTTAAGAAAAATGAAAAAATGTTATGTAAGAAATGTGCAAAGCAACTGATAAATCCTAAGTATATTTTAATTTGGTTTAAAGTTACAGTGCAGATTTCTGGATCAAATCACTAACTAGTGTAAATGAGCACTCACACAACAGATCCCTTGTTTTGTTGCTTATAATTAACCTATTAATGCCTTGTTAATGTCTATGGTACTCTGTAACAGTGCTTAGTAGTGTATACATGTTAGAGAGATTGCAGATTAGTTTGTTATGTAAGCAAGGCTTGTAAGTAATGTGGAACTGACCCTTTGTGACGCATGACCCAGAACCAAAACAAGAGACAGGAGACCATTACAATAAGTGAACAGTGTTTTGATATTTTCCAATAATAAATCCGGTGAAGTTAACCTCTGTGAAGTGGATTTGAACTTAATTTATTTTCAAATGTGCAATGTTTTAGTATGTTTATTTGCACTGTAACCTAATTTTCCACTTCCTTTCCCTTGTCATACAGTTTTTAAGCCACAAAAGCAGTAATGACTAGAGAGAAGAATGTCAGGTTTAGACAATAAAGAGCCCTTGTGGAAAAGCCCTGTGAATTATATAGAGAATGATAGCCTCTCTGTGGAATTTTAAGCCCAGGCCTTCTCAGTTTTATAATTGCAGGTCACCAGGAAATATTTATTTTAGCTAGTTAGTTAGTTATATAAATTAAAAGTCTTCTCTAGGCTAGTGCAAATCAACTGAGCACATGTTTCTGTAGAGGGACCTGCATACAATGCAGATTACTTTAGTCCATGTAATCAGAGTGCTACTATGTTATGCATAGCACAGCCCTGAAGTTTTAGTACTAATCACGTGTCATCCTTTCCTCCACATGATTACTGAACTAAAGTTGGATCCAAATCACACTCACAGATCCCAGCACCTTCAAACTTTGAGGATGTTTGTTGCCAGTTGGATCAGGATTGGTATTTGGCAAATGACCCTTTTCTATGTAATAAACTGAACTGCCACCCCAGATCAGCATCCTTCCTGCCAAGAATTTGTGCTTGTTCAAAATTCATAAAAATGTTTTGGGCTTTGTGCTTATCTGTACATTTAAAGGTTTTATCACTTTACCCTATTTACATCCTAGAGGAATATTCTGTCACAGAACTGCTCACCAGCAGACTGTGCAGTTACAAATGTCATTTATGCCCTATATTCAGTTGAACTAGCCCCTGCACTTGAGTTGACTAGCTATAGCAAGAGACCAATGCGATGTCTCCTTCTGCCTTTATACACATATATGTATGTGTACGTTGGAGTTGCTGGAAATGAATAGGGGGTCAGTACACTCTTACATGTTAATTCAACAATAATCATTATAAGTAGTAGCTTTCCTGATTCATGAACTCCATAAATTGATCAGGCCTACTGTTAATGAAGAGCCTAATGCAGTATATATACGACAGATCATTCATTTTACCTTTTAACTTTATCTGATCCAGGAAACTTGATCAGGCTGGTAATGATAATTTCTACTTTAAGATAAACTACTGAATGCTATTAAAAGTTGACGAGCAAGTATCCTTTACGTACACCCAATACTGATTTCGGCAAAGATCCGGTGATCAGTTCTAATGTTCATTCTGTGGATACTCAGGGCTAGAATTTTAACCAAAAACAAGTGACTGATCTTTGATCTCTACATTTGTTTAAATCTGTTTCTCTTCTACTGTATCAGTACAGCCTCTAATAATTTTAGGTAAACAATTTTATAGTAAAAAGGTCCAGTAAGCTTTTGGTTTGATGTATCCATTAAAATCTCAAGTTGAGTTCAAATCCTCTCTAGACTAATTATTGTCTGTGCTGCTAGTTAGTTTAAGGATATAAGAGGACAAAAGAGGAGTATACGATCATCTAGTTTGACTGTATAACATAAGCCATGGAATTTTACCCACTTACCTTTGTATTGTGGGTTACACTTACAAAAGTCAATAGGTCTATGTGGTTAGACATCCCTTTGTGACAAATGTTGGTAAATTGGTTAATAGTGATCACTGTACTTACCCGAATGAAGTAATCTAAAAAAACAAAAAGGAGGGGAGAATGCTTCCTGAAACAATATTTTCCCTGATGATTATATTTTTTCATAAACTTATTAATATTTTATAGGAAAAAGCAGCTTAGTGCAACTTACTGAATGCCTATACAAAGACGTGATTTGGTATGAATAACAAACAATAGGTAAAAAATTGTGAATGGAAATGCTTAATGTTTTGTTGTGCTCCAAGGTTGTTTATTGTTATTGGGGGGGGGGGAATAGAAAGTAATTACATTTAAAGAACTGAGCAACATTGTCTTACGGAAGAGGTTAACAATATTCTATTATTAACACAAAGTGAAGGTTGAAAGTTAATTTTCTCCACAAAAGACTTCTGCATTGTGACATTACTGTTGAGAATTTAAATACTGAAGTCTCAGTTAAATCTCAGTTTTGAGCACAATGCTCCTCCCTTCTACCATATCTGCCTATTTTTTGCTGATACATCAGAAACATTTTTCTGTGACACCATCTTTAATTCTTCCCTGCTTTATCCTCCATAACTGCTATCTGCCATTGAAGGTCATGCCTCAGGTTCTGACAATAGTGCCCTCAATACATGTTGTATTCATATGGGTAGGCTACTTCCTAAGCCAGAGGCATTGTAGCTGCAAACTTCATAGCACTTTAAGAGGGTTATTTAGCATTACGGAGTGTCAGGGTCAGTTAGCCTGTCCCTAGTACCCTGATGTGGCTACACTGCTTACATCTTAGGAGATAATTTGCCTGGTTCAGTGCTGTGTGGTGGGGGAAGTGCCACTGGATGTTGCAAGCTTATCATGTAGATGCTGCCCAGTATGGGCTAGAGAAGGCCATCCTTTGAGACAAGCCCAGAAAGTCCAAAAGTCTCACTCAGGCAGGAGAGTCAATTCCTATGATACCAGTTTCAGTCCTTCTAGCCAGGTATTATATCGTATCTAATACCACCCAGGTGTGTCTGCTAGATTGCATGCCATGTCCACAGTCATGTGATCATGCAATTAAATACTTTATTGTCATAGTATTGACACAAGGTTGTAGCTGTCAAACTCTTGGAGAGAGCCATTCTCTGACTACAAATAGCTTGTGCTTTTCCCTCTCAAGGCTAGAAGTGGATTGAAACTTTGACAATTAAAGGTTGCTATTCACAACAACAGGATTTCAATTTTTTATTGTCAGCTTAGGTTATGTCTTTAAAAATGTTAACAGCAGAAGTTGATTACTCACTCTACTATTAGTAATCCCAAGCTATTGAAATGCAAGAAAATTACACATGAAAAATTCATTTCTACTTTAGATGGTCTTCATTCAGCACCAAGTCAGACATTAAACTGCTTATTTCAAAGCCTCCATCATAAAGATAGAAAGTTTTACTTTTGCTTTTTGGGCATCTAATTTTGGGCACACTAAGGAACACATGGTACATACAACAACTGGTTCCCTGAATGCACTGGTAATGTTTCAAACTTCGTTAGTAAAATGAAAACATCTCTATTTTAGGTAAGCTCCAAGAAGTGCTTCACACAGACTTTCAGAAAATTTCTCCCATATGCTTCTATTTGGTCCCCTTCTTTTTTTCGTGTCCTTGTCATAAGCCAGATGTTTTTCCAGAATTGTGTACAAGTGATTGCTCTTTCCATTCCCACAGTGAAGTCCTCCTTTGTGCAGGTGTCACCAAGAGTCGGCAAACAAGCATGTGCTCCATGGTCTGCACTTCACTGCACTTGCATATATTCGTGTCATTAGAGTAGCCCCATTTGATCATGTTTGTTTTTGATTTTCCAGTTTGCACGTGCAGGAGATTCAGACATTTCTATGTTGGCCAGTTTAGATTTTCCCCTCTTGGAAGGTCCTCCTGCAGTTCCAGGTCCATTTCAGAGAACCTGATTGCACATAATCTTTCCTTCCATAACTTCAGCCACACCCTCTGCGTCCAATGGCACAACACCGGTCACTATGAATGACTGGTGCCTCCCATGACTGGGGAGGCACCATGGTGACAAGAGGCAAGTGGGGACCACCTGCAGCTGCAGGCATCGGTATTGGCAGTGGCGAGCGGCAAGCGGAGACTGCCTGCAGCTGCTGGTATTGGTGTCAGTGGCGGTTTGGGGGGGTGATGAGTGGCAAGCAGGGACTGCTCACAGATGCCGTTGGCCGTGTTGGTGGCAAGGGAGGGTGGGGTGGCAAGCGACGACCACCCACAGAAGTCAGCAGTGACTTTGGCGGTAGCCAATTTCAGTGGGGGCATGTGCCCCTCCATGCTTCCCCTATGCATCACCTATGCTGGTCACAAAACCCTTTCACACTTTAAGGAATTTAGTTACTTCTGTGTAACCTTAAAGCAGATGCCTGGGGTCTTTCATCTCGTGTGATCTTTCTTTTTTGGTGTGCTACCTTTCTTTTGATATCAGATCATGCAATGCTAGCCAATAAGTACAGGTGTCCTTTGCTGTTGGCTTTAGACATCTTGTTATTTCATGCCAGCTGTCATTTAGAACTGGGTCTATTTTCTTGATGTGAACTGATCATTGCTAAACTGGACATGCATACTCTGCAGGGGAGTAACACAAGGCAATAGCAGTGATTTGTAATATAGCTGGGTTCACTCTCCACTTTGAGGTGGCCAGCTTTCAAAGCAGCACCATACCTAGACTCCTGGTAGCCCCGCCTGAACTTTTAGTATCAGGCCCCACTTTGCCAGAGATAATGATAATAATAATCTGACAACGGAAAAAAAACTTACCATTTTCAGGCCCCCTTTCTGTCTGGGTTCTGGGTGGCCGCCCGGTTTGCCAGTTCCTGTGTCCGGCCCTGTTTCAAAGCATGTTGTTGCCGGTGCTGACTTTACTTTTCATCTTCTCTACAGGTTCTTTGAAGGTAAGTGTTTGGTCCGATGTAACTCCCAAATACACAGGGTTCAGGTGATTAGCCAGTGGGACTCCTTCCCAGATGATGTTTAATTTCCCTTTGGCTTCTCTATGGCATTGGTGAAAATCTGTGATCTGTGTCTTTGGTGGGGTTTGTGTGAAGCTGGCCCACTGCCCCTCTATTACATAGCCATAAAAGTGGCATGTGAATGTCTGCTGTGTAGGCAGAACTCGTAGTGAGTGCCTGTCCCCCATTCTCCCCCCGCAGCCTCTGTCCTGCCATACGGCTATGGGAGAAGCAGTTGCAGGGGTCCACAGGCAGCTTTCTGACCCCTTTGTAGACCACCAGTTGGCCAGCCCTGCTTTAGGTCCTCCTTGTACTTTTGCTTTATTACAGTGCCTCTGTCTAGAATCCTTTCCCTGATCCAGTTTAGAGTATCTTCAACTCTTCCTGCTTCTCAAGTACACTTCTTCAACGAATCCTATACAACTTAGTCCTTGCCTCCAGGCCATAGGGTTACCATACATCTGGGTTTTCCTGGACATGTCCTTTTTTTTGGCCTGCAACTGTCTGGGTGGATTTTTAAAAATCCAAGCCAATGTCTGGGTTTTTGCTCTGCCTCTACTTCTCCCAGGCACTTTCAGCTTGGCTTCTTGGGGCTGGGGGCAGCAGGGCAAGGTGACTGGCTGTCAGGGAGTCACATGCTCTGTGCGCATGCCCAGCAAGCTGCTTGCAGGTAAGAGAGACACAGAGAGAGTGTGTGTGCGCACGTGCGAGCTCCATGGGGTCCTAATAACATATTACTCGTTTAAGATCAAAGCAAAAACAAATATAACTTTATTGGAATGTGTACTAAATTGCTATGTGATTTATTCAGTTTAAAAAGTGTAATAAACTAGGCAAAATGAGTGCAACAAACTAGGCAAAATAGTCAAATGATGTTATTTCATTGGTTCTGTAGTTATTATAGTTAAATGTATGTCTCTTCTTCAGATTTGTAAAAACAAAACCTAGTCTTCTTGAGCATCTTGACCATACTTCCAGTGCTTCACTGTCAGTTATTTCTACACCTGAGTTAATATTACCACACCTGAGTTAAGGTTTTTAGTTAGAGCTAAAAATAGTCTACAGGGCTGTGAATAGGAAAGAGACATTACCAGGAATGGCAGACAGCACAGTTGCAAAAAAATAGTTTGAATAGTGGAACATCAAAATCATTAAAAGAGAAAGAGGGTCGTTAACACTTCTGGAGTGAGGAGAGACTGAGAATCAGGGAGATGATAATGAGCCATGAAGTCAGTTGGCTCCCTCAGCACGGTCTGAATAGAAATGCTGCTGTTGCTCCCAGGCAGTTGGTTTTAAAGTTTGGGTGGACCAGGAATCAAAGGGATGCGGCTGTATTACTTCACCCCCCTAGATTTGCCCCTGGCCAGTTGCAGTTCAATCCAGACAAGAACTGCATGATGCTGGTGATTGCAGCTGGAAGAACAGGAAGAGTTTACTGGCCTGAGTAGCTGAAGAAGCATCACCCACTGTTTGTAATGCTGATGAACGACTTCAGTGTTTGGTTAGGATGTTTAGATAGCAGCTCTGGCTCACAGCACTTTTTAAAGTGTCTGATGACAGAAGAGCCACGTTTTTCTTTTTAATATGTACGTTGCTGGAGTTATTCATGACTTTGGCACTGTGTGATTTCATTACCATAATGGTGTCCATAGGGCGATGCACTGAGATGCCCATAATCTAATGCAGAAGAACGAAGCAGTCCACTTATTAAATGCAGCTGTATGTTGGGTACAGATTACGTGAACACAACAGGATGTGCACTAGCTGACACTACATTTCTGGCTGGTAAGCAAGGTGTTGGTGTTTGATACCTAGGTATTTGGGTCTGGAGAGAAAGCACAGTGCCTTTATTAACTGTATACGCATCCAGCTGAGAATTCATCATCTTAAGATCCTAGCAGCAATTTGTTCACATAATAGTATTAACATAGTCGCTCGTATCCTGAATAAAATTGCTTCTTTGCATAGCCCCTCCTGTACCTGTAATGGTAACTTCTTTTACATTAACCCTCTGGTATTCCTCCTACTGTATCTGAGACTCCTGGTAGATTTGGTTATATTTTCTGTGAGCCTAGGGCTGGAGCCTAGCTGGCCTCTCTTAATGGCTTACAAAAGAATAGGCATGTGGGGTCTCAAGGAGGCCCCAGTGTGATACGTAGATTCAGTAGAAATGTCAGAAACTGCTGAACAAGAGACACGCTGGCATTGATGAAATTAGTGGGACAGGGAAATAGTGTTTGCAGTTAAGCAGAAGTGCCTTCTGACTGCTTTGGAGATTCATTTGGGAAAATGCTGTAAGTTTTGAGTCAGTTCTTGATTTTATCGAATTGGTTCACACTTCCTTTGCATAACAGAAATAGCAATGTACGATATGCACCCATGGCATCTGTGGACAGATAAGACCTTTTCAACAGTTGCTTACTGTAATTATCTGCAGTGTTTTTTCCATTGTTAATTGTAACAATATTTACGTTTATGTGTGGTTTTATGTCCTTTGTCGAGCTGATTTAAGAAGGCACAAGGCAGCTCTTTCATGAAAACAGGGCCTCATTAGAAACTAGCTGACATCAACTCAACTGAGTCTCCGCTTGTATAAAACTTTTAATAAATAAACTGAGGGTATGTCTACATGGCACAATGCAGTGCAGTGTAGCGATACCCAAGCTAGCTTTAAATGAGTTACCTCAGTAGTCTAGCTGTGTTAAAATGAAGTCCCACCTGGGAAATTATCTGGGTGTTTGTCAGGGTGTCTGTATACTGCATTGTATTATGCAGGGTGGACATATCCTGATCTGTTTGTATAGTGCTTTAATACATATACATATCTCACAAGGTTTGTTACATGCTTAGTAATGCAGAGCTTTTTGCCCCCACCCCTTTCTCTTTTATGCAAAAAGAGGAAATGGTTTTTCTTATTCATGCCTCTTTCTTTGCCAGAGAAATCTTAAAAATCATTTGCACAAAACATGTCATCTAGTAGCTTTGACTATGCTGCTATATATATGTGAACTTTGAATCTAACATTTTCTTCCTAGGTACTACAAATGTGAAGTTTGATTTACATTTGTTTTTCTTGCAAACTAGGAAGAGCATAAAACATAGGCAGCTTTCCGTTCAGATGCCATAGACTGTGTATAAAAGCAGTCTGGAAAAAGCCACAGGAGCAAGGAACCAGCAGGGAGGCAGGAGGGTTTGGAAGTTTAACAGACATCTTTACAGCCAACAGACCAAGAGACTCTTGTTCCAAGCTGTATCTTACTTGAATATGTACTAGAACAGTTTATGCTCTTTTAACTTCTGGTTTCTCTCTTTGAAATCCAAATTTAGGTAGATGAGTTGCCCATGCCAGTTACACCTAGGATCTTGCCAGGTTTGCATCCTTCATCCTGGGCAGTTTTAGAAACTAGTCTTGGGGTTTTTAAAGGAACTATAATTTTGATGTTTTTTATAGATAACCTACAACAGCCAAAAGGCACTGAAACCAGGCCAGTCAGGATATCCTGCTGGGGTTTTTGGAGCAGGGCCCTCTTTTGCCATAACCAATAGAAACAAGAAAGGGCAAGTGGAAGAGTCCCAATAACCAATGAGTTACTTCAGTACACTCTCATTGGTTATGGGAGTTTGCTTATTGGTCAGAACTTCTTACCAATGCTGCTTGTAATTGACCTGGGGAAAGCTAGCATACTTGACAATACTGTTATAAACCTATGTTCTTGGGTTTTTTTGTTTGTTTTTCTGTTTCTTTTTTCTTTTTCTTTTTCTGTATTTTTGTTCTTTTATAGCATGTGAGTTGCATCTGAAGAGCAGAGGTTAGAACAGAATAGCTATTTCAGCTGCTTTTGCTGAAATGTCAGTTCCCAAGAAAGGAGAAGAGGGTTCCAATTCATAGGGTCAAGCAGGGACACTACTCTATTAAATTTACCTTAAAGTGACACTCTAGGGCAAGTGGTATTGGTATAATATTTGACAAGGCTGAGAGGGAAGAACAGCAGCCTAATAACATCACTATTTTCCATCTATTGCACTATATAAATAATTCAGTGTTCACTAGAATAGGGACTGGCATAGGTGGATTAACACCCTGCCCCTGCACGCATCCCTGGGGGAGCATAGGAAGGCATATGCCTACTGGATTTGTGCATGGGGTCAGGGCAGGCTGTCCACTGCAGGCTTGGGGCCAGGAGCTGTGCTGGCCTTTCCCAGTGGGGGGCCGGGCTGGGGCAGGCGGGGGCAAGATGGGCTCAGCTTCATGGGGCAGGTGGCAGCAGCAGCAGCAACACTGGGAGGGGTAGCTATGGGGGGAGCTAAGCTGAATACTGGGGTGGCTAAAGCCCCACAAATCCCCCCTAGTGCCACCCCTGCTCACGCCACTCCGTTCTGTTGTCTTTCCTCAGGAGCCCCGTGCTAGCCACACACCCCTGCCTGTCCCACAGCTGTGGGCTCCCAAGGGAAAGGCAGAAAAGCAGAGTGCTCCGAGCAGGGACAATGCTAGGGGGGCTTGGAGGGCTATAGCCACCCCAAAATTCTCTGTAGCCACCCCTCCCAGTGCCACTGCCACTACCCACCCCACTCCCAACCCCCTGCCCGACCAGGAAGAGGCCAGTGCTGCCCTGGCTCCAGGCCTGTAGTGGGGAGTCCACCCTCACCCCATGCACAAATCTGGAGGTCACATTTACCCCATGCCTCCCCTGGGGGTACACTCGGTGGTGGGGAGCCGCCCACCCCCCTGTG